>NC_083384.1:4526250-4845937 GCF_031755915.1 Ziziphus jujuba | reverse complement strand
CCTTGCAAGAAAATAAAATGTAATATAAATTTTTTAAAAAAGGACTTGTAGTAGTTATCTAGACGCGTATTTTTTTCTCTTTTTTTTTGTTTTTTTTTCTTTGGTAATATAGTATATATAGACACGCTTATAGATGTAAGATATGTAGAATATATACATATACGCATTGCATGTGAATGGGATCATGAGAGAAGGAATAAAATATGCAAGGGCGAGTTGTGAAATCAACATCTGAAGGGAAGGAGCGTGAAGACGTTGGACTATGGTGGTTAGATTAGGTTGGGCCCACAGAATAAGTAGGTTGTGGTCATTTTCATTGTCATCGTCATCGTCATCGTCATCGAACGGTCCAAAAATAATAATATCCTTATCCAAAACTTGGAAGGCAGCGTACAGTAATTGTATACAGTGTAGAGTGTAGAGTACAAGTGGCAAGGGCTTATTCGATTGTGTGCGTATGTGTGTAATTGCTTTGTTGTTATATGTATTATGTATAGACAGAGACATGGGAAGCTTCCCTGTTTAATTATCAAACCCATATATATATATATATATATATATATATATATATATTTCAATTCAAGAAATTTCATTTTGTGTTTCCCATTCTTTGCCTCTCGATCTACTTTCTTAACTCTGCAGCTTTGCTTTCTCACACTGGTCAAAGGAATACTTTTCTTGTTCTATACAATATATGTTGTATGTATTTATTTCCATCTATATTTATAGAGTTTATTTTTATTTGAGAAAAAGATATTCATGTATATATATATATATAAATTATATTTTTCTTTAAATTTTTAACTTGTATATATACACATCAGATAACATTTTATATGACGTTTGTTGCTTGATATAGAAATATGTACTATAGAAAAAATTATATAATATAAATATTCATGAGAAACATACTTGAAAGATTTCCGTAACCATGAAGGAGGCTTTCCCAGCCAAAATATTTTATCACGCAGGACAATACTATACTGGTGCTTGTCCATCGAAAAGCTCTTGATAACAACCAGGACGCATCAATAAACATTTCAAATTTCAAATCATGTCATTTCACTTGTAAAATATGAGACCCACAAAAGAAATGGCGTGTTAGATTATTATATGGTAGCAAAACGAAAGAGTTAATAATTTGGATTGGAAAAAAACTCATTTAATAAACAAAAAGAAACTAGTTCAAAGGATTCGTGATTGCCACAGGCCTTAATGTAATCTCCATAAGCTTTATAGGGTCATGCTTTGATGACAATCTGACATGGTGTTTGAATATCTCATATATGTTTTTCTTCTTTTATAACCTTACTTAATCACAGCAGTAATGATAATAGAAAATATTTATTAAACTGTCACCTCTCTCTCAACCTCTACCAGATATATATATATATATTATATATACACACAGTCAGAGCTGATTTTGAAAGCGTATAAGATATGTGACCGTATAAGATCTTATAATCATAGACCAAGTATTTATAGTTATAGATATATAATAGGTTATATATGTATATATTTCTTTTTATTTAAAGAGTTTTCTCGTATGATTTTTTTTTTAAATTAAAGTGCATACAATTTAGAGATAAAATGATAAAAAAATATATAAATATTATATTAATATAGCATATTAATTACTAATTATTTTTTTATTCTTGAAACTCAAATCACAAATTAAATATGGTTGAATATGATTAAGGGAATGCATAGCATATAATATCAAAACTAATTAATAAAAATACATGTATATCTTATTTTATGTAAAATTATGGATTGAAAAAAAGAAATAAATATTTTATTCATATTTAACTAATTAAAGACCAAAATTAATAGCTTTTTAAGAAATAAAAAATAGATGAAAATAAATAAAGTTAGCTTTTTGAAAGAGGCTATATATATGTGTGTGAAAAAAAATAAAAAAAATACTTTTTTGAATTTTGTACAGGATATTTTAAACTTTAGGATGGACTATATACATAGGAAAAGGGTATAAAAAAAGGGCAATATTCTATCTGTTCATTTTGAGGTGATGCAGCATAAATTTGGACTGATTTCCCACTTTAAGCCAAAAAAAAAAAAAAAAAAAGAAGAAATAAAAAAGAAAAAAAAGAGACGAGTGATCGAGTAATATTGGAATTCTTTCAAAAGGTCAAAAAAGAAAGAGAGCAATTTTATTGAAAATGGAAGCATCATATTAGTTGTTCAAATCTATTTTTTAATTTTGCATCTCTTTATAAATTGGTTGGTTCAATCACATGGAAGCGGTTGCTTGACCCCGCTTGTTTTTTTTTTTTTTTGGGGTAAAAGGGGTCTAATAATATGTCTTATTTCATGAGTGTCGAAAGGGGAGCTTCCAAATACACCATAAAGTCGATCAACTCTATTATTATACACAAAGAAAGTCGATCAACTCTATGTACACTTGCTTTGGTTTTCAATTTTCAGATATAATGTGGGTGCATTTAGTTGTTTGCATAGTGTAATTAGAAGCAGGCTACGAGTGAAAATCCACCACGTTAACCCAAAAATCTAGCCCCAATTACAGCCGAATTCAATCAATTCCATTTCGAATCGAAATGTCTCGCCCAGCGCCTATTGATTGATCATAATCGAATCCAAAGTCCATTTTGATGTCAAATCTATTCGCCAGCCAGCCGCATATTTCCACAAAGTCCATCCACTTGAAAATGTCATCGTTGTTGCAATTAAATTAAATTAAATTAAAGGCTCTACTTTCACTATATATATATATATATATATATATATATATATCTACGCTGCTTAATCGTATCCTTCTCAAGTCCCGATTCTCAGCCAACTGGCTTTGGATCATGATGATGAGGCTGATGGTCAATAATATTCTTCTTCCCATCAGGAGGCTATATATAGCCTTTTAAATTATAATATATAATGGAACTATCCTTACATGACGAAAGTAACTATTGGTAAATCAGATTAGGTAATGAAATGAAATGAAATTTTTATTTTTATGTTTGGTTAAATTTTTTGATAAGATTTATCTAATTTTAAAAATTAGCTATTTTCTATATTTAAAGGATTACTCATCCTTCTTAAAAATATAAGAATATCTTTCTTTATATATTTACGTAAAAAAAAAAAAAAAGTACTTATCTTTAGAGAACCTTTAAGAAGCGCTTAATTCTTTTTCTCTACCATATCATTATCTTAAATTTTCATTATTATTGACGTGAAAAAAAAAAAATGTACTTGTCTTTAAAGAACCTTTAAAAAGCGCACAATTTTTTTCCTCCACCATATCATCACCTTATGTTTTCTTGATTTCATCAATTTTATTTTATTTTATTTATTTTTTCCTGTCGTCGTTGGCCTTATTTTTTTTTTCCAATTTTTTTTACCTTTTTTTCCCCTTCTTCTTTTCATTATTTTAAATTAAGCAACTACAAAATCTAACACTTATGTTATTCTAATTAATACGTATTGGGGGCCATTCCCATACAAAATTTTTGAACAAATGATCTTAGTCTTTTAATTAATTTAATGGTCCATATTTATAAACCTTCATATTCTTATATGTTAGTACAAAATAAAACAGTTAAATGTGCATCAATCATGTAGATTAATAAACAATATAACACTATGTTTCAAGAATCTACACACAATTATATGCTGTATTTTATCAAATTATTAATTTTTAAAACACAAAGCATCCTTTAAATCATTTAACCCGGAAAATATGAAAAACAAAAAATAAAGGAGTAGTGCTTAATTGACATACTCCTTTTTAATTTGTTTATTTCATGTTTCTACTAAGCAACATTATAAATATCTCAGACCCTCAAGCCATATCTCATGTCCATAATGTATGTGTTATGTGTTGATTCATGACTTATTTCTCACTTTACAAATATACAAAATAATAATAATAATAATGAAAATAAATCAATTGGACTTCTAGAAATAATATAAACTTCAATCAAATCAAGCAACTGAAATATTATAAAAATATATACCCAAGGATCATACTACAAAAATTAATAAATAAACTAGGTCTTGGCATAAATAAATTCTATAAATAAATCATATAATTATAACTAATTGATATAAAAACATTTAAGATTACACTTATATCCAAACAATCTATTTTAAAAATAAATAAATATAAACAAAGTTCCAATCAAATTTCTCTCCCATTAGTTAAATATTATGACTATGTTAACTTCTCCATTGCCTTCCTCTCTTTTCATTAACTTTTTTATTTTTTGGGTCATCTATCTCCTTTCTTGTTTGACAATGTTCACTCTGCAAAACGCCATAAAATTCATGGCCACAAGAATATCTACCATTAAATAGTGTTTAAATTAGTTTTTGACTAAAAAAAATGTTGATTATATGCAAAAACATTGGAGAATTTTAAAAGAAATAATTGATTTCCAATCAAAATTTGCAATTGATATTTTGCCACTGTTTATGAATAAATATTCCAGATTTGATGCAGTTTTGCAACCTTTATTGACAAATAAAAAGAGAGAGTCGAATATATATGTGTATATATATATATATATATATATAGATATTTTTTTTCCTTTGGGAACAAAGTACAGTTTTGGGTTGACAATGAAAAATGACGGATAGGAGGAAAAGAAGAGATAAAAATTGGTTACTATGTTTTATAAATAAAGTTCAAAATCCAAATAGAGGAGTGAAAATCGGGGTTGAGAAATCAGAAAAAGGTTTGGCTCTTAAAGTTGAAGAGATATTCAATAATTGTATATTACTTTTTCTAAAGCATTAGGGTATAAAAGCTGGACTAATTTTTGTAGTGTTGAAGTTCGTAGTCCCTTCAATATTGGCTTGATCAAGTTCTTCAACAATGCCACATCCACTTGGTGGAAGAGCCTAGCATGTAGGGATATGATATCCCATCGTTGTTACCCAAAAGACCAATATAGATCCAATTCTTTAATGATCTTGGAAATCCTTTGTAACTTTGGTTCTCCAAATTCTCGACATTGAACCTCAATTTGCATCCTTCTGTGACAAGTGTTTGTATAAGAAAAAAAAGTAATCAATCTAATGGGAATAATAATAGGACTTTCCCCCCCCATCGTACTTTCAACCTACGGCGGTCATCACCAACTTGGGACAACTTAGGTTTTTCATATTTCAGTAATATGGTACAATTTAGTAGGTAAAACAAATCATACATTCATAATCCTCGTAAACTTATTAGTTTTACAAATCAATATTTATGGTACAATTTAGTAGGTAAAACAAATCATACATTCATAATTCTATTAAATTTATTAGTTTTACAAATCAATATATATAACCTTTTATTAAATTGGCTTGATAGTTAGTTTTATCATGAAAATTTTATATTTTCTAAATTCATATCTAATAGAGTGCGACGCTAAAATTTGTCTTCCTAATTTATCAAAATATGTATATATACATAGATTGGCAGTGTGATATAAGTTAATGATTCTCACTAGAAATATCGTAGTAAAGCCATACGACACACAACATAAATAAATATTCAATCTCATTTTTTTTTTTTTTTATACACAAAGCTGCTGATGTGTTGTTGGTGCTTATTATTAATATAAAGAAGACCACTGTTTATTCTATGGGGCACATGGAATGAATGATATACATCCCATGCAAAGGAGGACAGGTGGGAATTTTCTAAGGGACAATCTTGTAAGACTTCAACTTATCGATCCAATAAACAAATGAATTCCTGGAATTCCTAAATCCCAAGAAGCCATGCTCTTTGCTCTTGTTCATGCTAGCCAACGCACCCGCTCCGCTCAGCATCATATCCGCAAACCACCAAACCCCGACTTCCTCAAGCTTGGTGGGCTCCAACTGGTTCACCTTCACAATCTCTTCCCAGACTGGGCCTTTATCCTTCATTAATTCCACTAGCTTCAGCCTCTTTCCATCATCACCATCATCATCGAATCCATAATCCTCGATCCCAAACTGCTCCGCCAATTCCTTCCACAAATGCTTCCACTTGAACACGTCCCCGTTGTTGATGTTAAACGCTTCGTTTCGAGCGTACGGATCCACCGCTGCCCAAATCTGGTGCTCCGCTATCAGATCCGCATCCGAAGCCATGGAGAAGCCATCCCAGGCCGATTTCGTTCCGGGGAATTTCAGTGGAAGCCCCAAGTGTTTGCAGATGGCCGCGTAAACGCACAGCGACCCGATTAGGTTCATCAAGCTCAGAGGGGAGAACCCGAATATCACGTTGGGTCGGTGCACCGACCACGTCAATCCACCCCCCTCTTTCTTCTCCGATTCTTCGAATAGGATATCTTCCAGAGTGTAGTAGAAATTCGGAGCATCCAAACGCGGCATATCCTCGTGGAAAGGCGGATCGTGCGCCTGGATCTTCCCGATGCTCTCGAACGGTCCCACGTAGTGTTTGCCTCCGGTGAGCAGGCAGATGTGGCGGAGGTTGGGCGCGTTTGGGATGACGGCGCTCAGGACGTTGCGGAACATAGCGCCGTTGGCCGCGCAGTTCTCGGCCTCGGAGATCCGGTTGGTCCAGGTGACGTAGAAGATGTGGGTGACATCGGTGAGGGAGGAGAGCTTGGCTTGTGTTTGTTGGGGATCGGAGATGTCGCACTGGATGTATTCGATGGGGTGATCGGCGTTCCAGGCGGGACGGGGACGCCGTGCCACGCCGTAGACTTTCCATGGACCACCGGGAGTGTCGGCGAGTGGGAGGATTTCGGCGAGGCTGTTGCCTACTATGCCGGTGACTCCAA
Source organism: Ziziphus jujuba (assembly GCF_031755915.1). Taxonomy (NCBI): domain Eukaryota; kingdom Viridiplantae; phylum Streptophyta; class Magnoliopsida; order Rosales; family Rhamnaceae; genus Ziziphus; species Ziziphus jujuba. The sequence continues at coordinate 4,839,176 of NC_083384.1, read as the reverse complement.
CTACCAGTCCGACGCTCTGGAAGCTTGTAGGAGCTTCATCTTCCCCAAACTTTTTCTGACCAGCCCAAGAATTAGTTAGAAATTTTTTTTTTTCATTTTTTATTTATAGGTATGATTATATGAAGTAGTAAAGTCAAGTAAAGATATCATTTGGTTACCTTGGCAGCTCCGACTGCTCCAGCCCACCACCAGCTCATGTTTTTTTTTTTTTTTTTTTCAGCAGAGTTGAGCAGAGTAGGTTGAGACTTGTGGGTGAGAGTTATGTGAGATAGAAGAAAAAGGAGAGGATAAGGCCGAAACTTCTACTTCATATGCCAACTGTCAGTCTTGCATCTCTCATTACTTCTTCTTCCTCTGACTTTTATGTAAATGTAAATTGTAGATTGTAATGGTATTATTACATCTTTAAATTCAAATTCAATTTAATTGCAGTATAATAATCCATGCCCATAACATTTATATTTCATGGAACAGACTAGAACTTTTCCGAATGTGCGGTGGTGTGGTTTTATGGACTGGGTTGGGTTGGACCAACCTTTTTTTCTTTCTCTAGAAATCAAAATGGCCCGTATGGACTTCTAGCAAGAAAACCCATCATAAACATTAAAAAAAGAAAAAAAAAAAAAAGAAAAGAAAAAGAAAAAGAAGATGATGACGAAACTAGCGAATGTTAACCCATATTATATTTTTCTTTGAAACTTAAGACCATTGTATTCTATGTAGCCAAATCTTTTCCAATATTTATGATTTTGGAAGTAACAAGAAGGGGTGGAATAGAATTGCGTGTGAATCTAATTCAAAAACATATGTTGTTAAAATTTTATGTGCCCTTATATCTGCAGCAATTAGGAATATAAATTATTCATAGAGGATGTTAGAAATATTTCTTTTTTGTTTTGACTTCTGTAAATCATTTTGGATTCCTTGATAGCTAATTTTGTAGGTGATGATGAGCTATGTAAATGGCGTTGAAGGATAATCTTAGTGAATGTTGTATTTATTGTTTTAATCTCTCCTCTAGCTGTAAAGGTTTTTGTTTAGCAAGGGGTGTGATTTGTAATTTTTTGGTTAATGGAATTTCTACTCATAATAATAATAACATAACAATATTCTTCTTTTAAATTCATCCACTATGTAAGGTTCACTTCTCACTCTGACTGATTTATTATCAACGGGTCAAATTGTGAATTTCATTTTTTCCTTTTTTTTTTTTTTTCGTTTTAAAAAATTAAAAACTAAAACGGCTCTTGTTCATTGGAGGTGGAATAATCAACGAGAGAGGATCACATATAGTAGTTGACTAATGTTAGACACATTAAATAAATGTTTTGAAGAACCACGTGTTAATTTTTATTGATATATGTATTATTAAAATTTAATTATGATAAGTAAACTTTTAAATAGATAAGAATAATAAAATATAAATCAATCATATATTAATACGTAATTTTTTATATCTATTTTGATATATTTATTTGGTATTTAAATATTATTCATAATTACACATTTTATTAGAAATTGGACGCAACCAAAGTAACCATAACATAATATAATTAAGATCGTATTATCATTAAACTTCAAAAATCCATTAATTTAACTTAATATTTGCTTTACAAGGAAGAAAAATCAGAAACATACTAGGTAGTTCATGAAAATGAATATTATATACATATACATATATATGTGTCATGGGAATGTACTCTATCACCATCATATGTATGTATAATCAAAAGCTAAAATCATCAGAAGATGATGTGGTTCTGGCAAAAGAAGTTTTACAGTGAGCAATGGCGGACTGAATTGAGTTCTCTCTTGAATAAGATTTATAATAACAATATTGGTCACTTGGAACGCCTTTATGAAGCGGAGAGGACTTGATAAACTAGGGCAGCTTCGGGCCTTTCTATCTTTGCGATCATAAATGGTAATGCTCATTGCTTCTAAAACACCTCTAACTGCTCCCATATTGATCACCAGCACTCTGTTGGATTTCTCACCAACTTGATCATGAGAAGAATTAATACTACTACTCGTTGTTTGGTCTTTGTTTCTCTGTAACAACCATTGTCTAGAGCTAGAGGTTTGATCAGTCTCCGATAGTACTCAACCGTCTCCCGGGATATTTTCTTGTTGTTGCTGGTGCCTTGAGGGGGAACCGCTTCTGCTACTCCTACTCGGCGTGGTTTGACAATGAAGGCTATTAGGGTTCCAATTTTGATGCCTCGTAACTTGATGAACAGCTACGTGATTCCACTGCTATTATTCATTGTCACTGTGGTTTTAAATTTAGATGATGCTCGTTTCCTTTTTGCTGTTATTAATTTGTTTGATGCACAAATAGATCACATGCAAAACCACCGCAGAAATAATTCATGAGTACTAGTACTGCTACAGAAATAATAATTAATTCATTTTTTTCTTTTTTTTTTTGAAAAAAATAATAATCAATTCATGAGTACTAGTACTACTACCGACATATAATAATTAACTCCGCATTGTAACTACTTTTTCATAAAGGAAAAGCGGCTTTAACCCCTATTTCATACAGGAACTTCCTTGTAAAAAAGTAGCCACAACGCGGAATTCACTATCCTGTGGAAAAGAAAGCACTTTAACTTATTAGTCAATGTATGTAGAATATTGGTCTGCTGAATTGAGTGGGACTGTGGGACATACAAGGAAGACCATCAAGCAATTTCGGAATTTTTTTTTTTTTTGGGGTTTGGGAAGGTTCAAGGAAGTAAAGATAAAGCTTCTTTTTCTCTTGCTCTCCAAACAGAGAAACAGAGTATTTTGTTGAAAGTAATTTAAAATAATCATAGGGTGTTGGTTTTTTGTGTTCTGGGCAGGCGATCAATCCATCAGAGAAAGAAACCAATAATAGGAGAGGCTGAATTGGCATTGGCTTCCGACGGAGAGCCTAGCTGCAGCAACGACGTAGTTGTACTTGTTGGAGGCCCAAGTTTTGGGGAACAGAGGCATGTTGGTTTTCCTCCCTTTGTATTTGCATTTTCTTTTCTATTGAGTTCGTATATTTTTTTATATATATAATAGAGTTTACATCTAAAAATCAGATCTTATCTATAATGCATTATACGACTTATCAATAAACAAATTTACGTGTGTTTGCAATGGTTTTAGTTTCCTGAGCTGATCAATAATCAGAAATGTTATCTATATATATAAAGGGGCAATAGAATAGAGGGTCAGGAGGAATATATGTAAAGAGAAATTAACACAACGGTGGATTAGGGGCTCTGAAATCTGAGGCTCTATGCAATGAGCATAATTATATAGGTCCAGAGGGAGAATGATTAAAGCTTCTTCCAGCTTCATTTTATTTTGCTCCCTCCAACCAGATAGAGAAACAGAGCATTTTGGTTCTTCACTAATTAGTAATTAAGGTAAATTATGGGAGTTTCAATTTACTCTTAACATTTTTGTTTTACCTTGCAGATTATAGAGATATATGGCTTCTTCTTCTTCTTCTTCTCAAGAAGAGTACGAGTACGAGGTGTTTCTCAGTTTCAGAGGTGAGGACACCCGCCGTGGTTTTACGGGACATCTTTACGATGCTTTGCGTGAAAAGAATATCAGAACCTTCATGGATGATAAAAAAACTGAAACTGGATATAAAATTTCACCACAACTTAGCAAAGCAATTATGGGATCCAAGATTTGGATAATCGTTTTCTCCAAAGATTTTGCTTCTTCCACGTGGTGTTTGGATGAAGTGCTTCAAATACTTGAATGCAACAGAAATAGAAATGGAGAAATTAAAGGCAATGTGATACCAATATTTTATGGCATAAAACCAACCATTGTACGGAAACAGGAGGAAAGCTATGCAGTTGCATTTGCTAAACACGCAGAATGTTTTAAGGATAGAATTGAGATGGTGCAGCAATGGAGGGATGCTCTAAATGAAGTGTCTGGTGTGATCGGTCATGATTCAGAAAATTTTAGGTACGTTTCGTACCGATTATTATTTTGCGTAGAATAATTAATAATGTTTCCTTATATAAATTAACAATGTTCCATCAATAATTTTGCAAATCATCGTTTTCCAATGCTTTGAATTTAGTCTTGCTTGTATATTCAGTAAGAGTTAGGGTTCAAAGCATTTTACTATCCTTTAGTTTTGGACAAAGTTCTTTATAAGGTCTAATTCTATTTATTATTATTATTATTGTGAAAGAAATAAATAACAGAAGTGGTAGTAGTCAAGGCTTGCTATTCTCATTGATACAGAAAGTATTTATACAGGTTACAAGAGATTCCATATGATAACAATTGTAAGGTAGAAAGATAGAGAGAGCTAGAGATATACGTGAATATAGAGATAGACATATACACGATAGAAAGGAAAGAGTATATCCAAAGTTATAATGCTAGCATTAATCACAACAGATTGGATAAGCCTTAGCAGCATGTAAGCATCAGGAAATATCGAAATTGATATTCTAACATGTTGGCTTAGTTGATAAACCATTTACATTTACACCGATAGGGAGAATTTTTTTAATTTATATATGTTAAAAATGAGTAAAATTATTATTATTATTTTCATTTAATACTTTTAAGTTTCAAAAAATTACACTTTGTTACTCCACAAGCTATTAAGTTTATCCGTTGTTTTTTTACCCTAAATCTTTTGTTTCTTTTTTTTTTTTTTCATTTTTTAAATCATTAATGCATCCCTAGTAATCCAAAAACTCACTATTTATTGGACAAATAAATATTAAAAAAATAGAATTTAGGGTCAAAAATGTATAAACTGGTAGGCTTCTCTTACATTTTGGTCATTAATGTAACTTTTTGGAATTTAAGGGGTATTACGTGCAGATAATTTTTTTTTTTTTTAAAAAACCTTGAAATGAACTTTGCCCATAATAGATGATATTAAAATGCATTTAACCCTAAATGTTAGGTCCAACCCTTCCCAACACAATAAAATTAGAATTAAAAATAAACTTTTAATTAGCTCATACGACAGATTTATTGGATACATAATTACAAAAATATTCATGCATATACGAATACGTAGTTACAAAATTGTCTATGCATATATTTTCAATCAATTCTTAATTTCCTCTGTCCTTGCTGGGACAATCCAGTGGTTGTTACCACTGCTTCTTTAAATAATAATCGAAGTTTGAATTCCCCATGCCACCATGAAAGGAAGAGAAAAAAAAGGAAAAATCTTAATTTGGTCTTTTTTTTTATTCTTACTAAGCACTTAAGAAAGACAAAGTAATATTTTGGCTCATTGATTTCAAGTTCTACGAACTAATTAGAAATTAACAAATAATTGTGACAAATATTTTTCACAATTGTGTAGATTTCTTATATATGGTTCTTTTCAGTCACTTCTCTTTGCTTTACATGTTGGGCATATATTACATACAATTTTTAGTTCATCTAAATTCTTTAGGGGTAACTATATATTCTCTACTTCTGAACTACAACCCGTTTTGTTCATTTCCCCACCCAACCCCCAAAAAAAAAAAATTTTTTTTTTTTTTTTTTTTTTTAAAAAAAAAAGAGTCAACCTTATCATCTTTTGGAACTGTTTCTCAATCCAATGAGTAGTTAACGTTTACATAAGTAATGACAATTGTGGCATAACTTAATAGAAGGAGTAATGGGTATAAGACTTGAAAGGATGCTTCTTCTTCTTCTTTTTATTTAACACACCATTGGATGAGTTCTTTCAATTACAGGGATAATTTGTCAAAAACATTTCTCCATAATATGGCCCTCTTAAATGTATACACACAAATACATATATATCGTCTACTCGGCGTTTATATAAGGCGTTTAGATGTTTAGCACTTATATCCAGATAAGTCATGTGACATCCTATATAAATTTAACTCATGTTTTAAATATAATATTCTTTTTAAAAAACTAAAAAGAACTTAGCCACTCATAAAACCTGATATCATTTTCTATGTTTGTTTTTTTTACACTAAAATATATACATATCAATACACGCTTAATAATGATCATTTTACATTACTTGTTAATAAATAGTTTGATATTAACAATTCACAGTTGGATTGAAAATCAAACATTTGTAAAGAAAGATGTAAAAAGCAAAGAAAATCCTAATGCTTTTTGTTATCCCTAAATAGTACAAATTATTTCCAACCAATAAAAGGGCAGGGTAATGTTTAGCATCTAATATTTAGAGCTTTTATATAGAGTATTTATTAAAAAATTGCATAATATTTTTGCGTGTTAAATTTCATTATTTACATACAAAATAACAAAATAAAACAAAATAATGAAATTTTGACCAGCTAGGGCATTCTAGTAAATGAAGCTGATACAATGAACACAATGCATTTTATTTTTTCCGAACCAAACAATGCATTTGTTTAAAGTAATAAAAGACTTTATTTAACAAATGTCAACAAGTGAAAAAAACAAATAACATTATATCCATATTAATCGGCAAGAGCAACTATTAATATTGAAAAAAATTCGGATAATCTAGTTATATATATATATATATATATATATCAGTTATCTCAAAAAAGGAAAAAAATAATATATTGAGAATCGATATTTATATATATCAGTTATCTCAAAAAATGAAAAAAATAATATATTGAGAATCGAAACCTTCTATTTTATTCTTTTAAAGACCTAAATTTATTTCGGTGCCTCTAATACTAAAAAATTGTATTTGATTTTTTATTTTTTATTTTTCTTTTGGTTAGGTATGATCACGAGCTAATTGACAAGATTGTTAATGATGTTTTACTGAAGTTGCCAAAAAAAAAAACTAACAATTGATCATTTCAAAAAGAACTTGATTGGAATTGAAAAGCGTGTCAAGGATATTGAATCATTTTTATGCATTGACTCGGAGGATGATGTTCGCATAATAGGCATTTGGGGCATGGGAGGTATTGGTAAGACCACCCTTGCTAGTACTGTGTTTGACATATATAAATCTTCTTTCGATGCTGATTGCTTCCTTAAGAATGTGAGGGAGGAATCCAAGAGACAAGGAAAAGAGTATTTGAGAAAGAAACTTGTCAAAAGAGTATTTCAGTTGGCCCAAAAAAAGGTGATTGTTGTTTTAGATGATGTGGATGAAATATTATCATTAAAATATTTTCTTGAAGGGCATGAAGAGTTTGCTACTGGAAGTAGAATCATTGTCACAACGAGAGATGTGCAGGTGCTTAGGTAAGTCACTGATAAAATCTACGAGGTTAAAGGGTTTGATTACTTTGAAGCTCTTAAACTCTTCCATAAGCATGCTTTTGGAAGACAAATTTCTGTTGCAGCAGACTATGAAGCATTATCAAGAAAAGCGATAACTAGGGCAAATGGCAATCCGTTAGCTCTTAAAGTATTGGGCTGTTTCCTTTGCTCCAAGAGTAAACAAGAATGGGAAAGTGCATTGGATAGGCAGGCAATAGATCCACACAAGGAGATTCTTAAAGTATTGAAAATAAGTTATGACGGATTAAGCAAAGGCACCCAAAATATGTTTCTTGATATTGCATGCTTCATTAACGGTGAAGTTTACAGAGAAAAAGTAGAAAACATGTTCAATTGCAGTGACCATTATGATGTGACAATAGAAATAACTGATCTCATTGATAAATCCTTATTAATAGAAAGCCGCTCATATGGAAGAGTATACTTGTCAATGCATGATTTACTAAGAGAAATGGGTCAAGCAATTGTTTTTGATGAAAGCAAAATACCTGGCAATCGTAGTAGGTTGTGGATTGCTAAAGATGTCCGCCATGTATTGGAAAAAAATAAAGTAAGTGCAAATGTATGTTGATTTGTGTATATAAATATGGTACACATTAGGAGATTTTCTTATATTGTATCTCTATGTATAACAATGGTTTGGTTTTCAGGGAACTGATGCAATCCAAGGCATATTATTGAATCTGTCTGATCGTGGTATTAAAAAAAATGTGCAAGTGAGCCCTACAGTATTCTCAAATATGTGCCATCTAAGATATCTTAAAATATATGGAGGCAAACAATTTGATGGGGATTTGAGTTCTGAATACCTACAAGAGCCGTGTAGATATAATATATATGCTCCTGAAGGTCTGTTTGATATTTCTGATGAACTAAGATATTTTCGTTGGGATTCATGCCCTTTGAAATATTTGCCGAATTTTAGTCCAGAGAATCTTGTTGGACTTATTATGCGTGGGAGCAAACTTGAGAAACTTTGGAATGAAGTCCAGGTACATATGATCGTTTAATACAGTAATCGACCTGTATATATATATATATATATATTATACACATCATGAGATGTTATATGGTTATTTTTTATTAAATTAGATGCATACAGTTGATCCTTTTTATTTTTTATTTTTTGGTTTGTGACTGACACGACAGCTCCTTGACCTCGAGAAGTTAAAGAAGATTGATCTTAGAGATTCTGAGCACCTTACTGGAATACCAAATCTGTCTGGGGCTACCAATCTTGAAATTCTAAATCTCCAAGGTTGTAAAAATTTGGTTCAAATTCACTTAAATCTTCAGAATCTCCGCAAGCTTCAGATTCTAAATGTAAGTCATTGCTACAATCTCAAAAAATGCGGAGCATCTGAAAGTCAAGAAGTGCCCTCATCAGCTCCCGTTGGATTAGATTTCTCATATTGCACAAGGCTTAGAAGTGTACTTTGGAATGAAGTTCAGGTACGATTGCTTGATTTAGTTATATATATAATATATGCTGTTATATATGATATATCATGTTGAATAAAAGTAGATGCAATGCAATTGAACCTTTTCGTTTCTTATTTTCTTTTATTTAATTAATTAATTTATTTTTTTGGTTTGTGACTTACATCACAACTCCTTCAGTTCATGAAGTTAAAGAAGATCGATGCTAGTTATTGTGAGCACCTTGCTGAACTACCAAATTTGTCTGGGGCTATCAATCTTGAAATTATAACACTCCGAGGCTGCAAAAGTTTGGTTCAAGTTGCTTTAAATTTTAAGAATCACCCCAACCTTCGGATTCTAGATTTGAGAGAATGCGACAATCTCGAAGAATGCAGAGATTCTGAAAATATTGCAACTGATAATATAGCATTTACAGAAGAAGAGACCTCATCATCAGTTCCTGTTGAGTTATATTTCTCAAATTGCAAAAGACTGAGAAGTATACCAGCAAGCATTGGGAAATTGAAATATCTGAGTCGGCTGGATCTTAGTAAGTGCCCAAACCTGGAAAAGTTTCCAGAAATCTCTTCGGGCGGTATGGAATGCTTGCATGAGCTTTCGTTAAAGCGAACAGAGATTGAAGAGTTACCCGACTCAATTGAAAATATAAAAAGGCTCAGACACTTAAGTTTGAAGTATTGCAAAAGACTTAAAAGTCTACCCCAGAGCATTTGGAAGTTGAAATATCTGGAAAAGCTGATTGTTCCTGGTTGCCCAAACCTGCAGGGAAAGTTCCCAGAAATAAGGGATATTATGGAATGCTTGGATGAAATTGATTTAGGGGGAACAGGGATTGAAGAGTTACCCGAATCAATTGAAAATCTAACTGCGCTCACAACTTTAAACCTTGGCAGTTGCCCACAGATTAAGTTTCTCCCAAACAGCCTCTGTAAATTATCAAGTCTTGTTACATTGAACCTCAAGGAATGTTCATCACTTGAAGAATTGCCTTGCCTTCCACTTGGTTTGGTAAAATTGAATATCAATTACTGTGAGAGCTTGAAATCAATACAACAGTTTCCATCTTCATTATCTATGTTTGAAGCAGCCGGTTGTACATCAATTAAAACAATATCAAGTTGTGAGTCGGCTCACATTCACAACCTAACATATTTTAGGCTTCTTTTCCCTATGTTTTGGAGGTTTGAAAATTGTATGGATTTGGATCACAACACACGCAACCACATAATTGCTGATACTGCATACAATAGAGTTTATGTATGTATTATTTTTCTCTCCCTGTTTGTATATGTATATATCTTGCATGCTCTTAATTACTTTTTATGATCATTAATTTCTCGTCCATGGTACAGGGCGCGGGTGCATGTCCATTTGTTGATATTGTGTACCCAGGAGATGAAATCCCAAAGTGGTTCAACAACGCAAGAACTGATGATGGGAATTCGATCAATTTTCGGCTTCCTCTAAATTGGTTTAAATATCCTGATAGCCAGGTCTTTTTTGTTGTCTGCATTGTTGGTGTGTTGAATAATTTTGATGATGATGATCATGATAAGCAGATGAGGATTGTTGCATTGAGATACAATATCAAAACCGAAACCAATACCAGTGATGGCTGTCTTCACAAATATATTGGTGGTTTCGCAACTACTTATTTACAAGCAAATACCCGTAATGCTGATCACGTGTTCATTATGCACAACCGAGAATATATGTGTTTGGATGCACAAGTGTTTGGAAAACTGTATGTACCTCATTGGTGTTTTAATCTTCGGAAAGTGGACAGCCTGCAGGCTTCTTTCAGTATATGTTTGGTAGAAGGTGTAGGTGTCAATTTTGACATAAAGAAGTGTGGGATACGCTTCATCTATGACCATGATGAACCAAATGTAGACAGTACTAGTGGTGAATGTTCTGATCAAGCATGTGGATGTCAAAATACATATATATATGATCGATCAGTCACATCCTCAGATTAGTTCAAAGAGAATCAAGCTTAGGGGACAAGATGCCTCTCTTCCAAATAAACCGGTACGTACACAAATCATTAACTACACATTATTTAATGGTTCATATTAAAAAAAAAAAATGCAAAATTCATATTATTTCTCTTAATGAGAATTAATTAGTTCCACAAATTTAAATTCAGAAATCAACCCTATGTTGATTAAAACTACTTTTGAATCTACAAAAACAAAGGGTAATTGGAAAAAAAATTTAGGTTTTCATAAAAAAATTTAATTTTTAGAATGTCTATATGCTAGTTAGCATCACTTTTATGTTATTTATATTTACTTCTTTTATAGTTTTTTCTTTATCAAACAATGACAACTTAAATATTGATATCTGACGATTGGCTTTGTATTTTGTTTCTAATCTACGACCTGTTCAGGCACCGTAACAGTCTTCTTCTTCTAGGATTTCTACCATGATCATGCATGTGGGCATATCAAGTATGAATTCCATATTATTAATATTAATGGTTCCATTTTTTTTTTCTTGATACAAAAAGCCATATTATTGTTGATTCACTGCCCAAAAAGCAGAGAACAAAAACTAATATTCCTGAATTTTGTTTATGGTGTATTACATATGGATGAAATATATGTAACAGATTAACATCTATTGATCATTCTTTGGTTATCTTCCATGTGCTTGATGAATTGTTTTGGAAGCAGAACACTTGCAATTACAGCAACTTAAATAGTGAAGTCGGCTGCAATGCAAGGATCTGTTTTGAATTAATTAAGGGAGAAAATGCCAGTTTGTTTGTCCGTAATTTAAAATGAATTTCTCGCATACCAAATACTTTTCAATCAGCCTTGAAAACATAGATACAAAGCAGTGGCAATGTTTAATTACTCTTAATTTGCATAGATCAAAAGAAAAGCATGCTTTCTTCTACGGCTTTCTTGAAATGTCCAAAAAGAGAGAAGATGATTACAATATATGAAATATGCTAAAATTGAAATTATTTTTATATCTAATATTTTCAGATGAAGAAGAATGATTAGCTTGAATAATGTCTAGAGAATAATGAGCTTGAATTTCATGAATTTAAAAGAGCAGCAGGTTGGTAAGTGCACTTGTCAAACTAGTCTTTCTGTCTGTATGTCTGTCTGTCTGTCTCTCTCCCTCTCTTCCCCCCCCCCCCCCCCCCCCCCCCGTGGTAAGCAATATCACCGCGTCGTTATGATTTTGTTTTTTGAGCGTAAATGCTGTCATCAAACAGACTGCGAAGGCCCAATAGAAAAACTTCACTGAACACATTGGTGGCTCTCTTTTACTTAAGGATTCTCAAAGATAGGGAAATATAAAATTTCAGTAATATGAAATTGTATACTTGCATTGTTGTCATTTTTATTTCGCTAATTTAATGCTTTATTATTGCTCTTTGATGCTTTCTTATATATTATCAAAGAAAAAATGTCAAATGGAGAGATGAAGAAAACTTCAACAAGATAAATGATTTTCATTGTCCTATTATATATATATGATTTTAAGGATACATCATGAAAATGGGTTTAACCTTTACAAGCTTCTCTTTGCTGCTTCAGCTAGATCCTGTTTGCCTCATTTAATGATAAAGGAAAATGAAGTTAGAGTGGAAGTAGCAAAAAGAAGCTAGGTTCAGAAATGTTAGTACCTCATTATTCGATAAGCGAAAGGAAAATGGCTTACTGCTTTTCAAGCCATCAAAAAACCTGGCCATGAATACTTCCGAAGACAACCATTCTTAGATTAGTCACCACCATTGTTCTGCTAGAGGATAGCAAAATACATCTACACTATTTCTTCTTCTTCTTTTTCTTCTTCTTCTTCTTTTTACTTATTATTTTTTTTATGAGAGATAGTGGCTGGTGTCCAACCCTAACAGAATGCACGCACTTGAACTTATTGATCATTCTGGAAATAAACCAACACAACTGCGTGTCGTTACAACTTTCAACTGTGATCCAATCTTAAGCTTAACAGTATAAAAAGCTTAGACCAATAGCTTTTAGCCCTCAAAGGAGCTACAATCTGGGGAGCACCATGTACGCACTTGAGATATGAAAAACCTTAGGATGTCCCACCTTTTCTTACCAACATAAAGCAAGCGTGTGATCTCATGATTAGGATGATTCACAACCTGCAAGAGAAGAGGTACAAAAGCATCACAAATTGCACTGGAGAAAAATAAATTGAAATAAATCATCTCTATCAATTATGCAAAAGAACACAGCTATCAATGGCTATGAGTCGCAAGGGTTTAAACCAATTTCCTACCTTCAAATATGGTGCCTTACTGGTACGGTGATACCATATAACACAATGGACAAAGCTAAAGGAGAGGATAATCATTGGGAATGACCTACTTGTACAGACATGCTTCCATCCATGAGACAGATTATGAATGTCTTTGAATGTAAAATACTTTTTATGAAGGATCTTGAAATACCTAACTCTGTAAGCCCTTTTAAAGCAGAGCCACCATATTTGTACGAAAACTGGTTATCATATTTGTGGATTTTATGATTTCGATCATTAGGCGTTTCAATTGCGTCCTGCGTATCATAACTGATTTGACTACCCAGCAGGTCGTATACATTTTTAGGCTTCGTGGCGTCTTGTACCTGATGAATAACGGGGACACATCAAAAGATAACAATTAAACGGAAAATACAATAAATGAAAAATTGTGATTATTAACCAGAAAAAAGTTGAGTTTCATACAACAAAAGTGACAGGTTTGTTAGCGTATTGCTTTGCTAAATTTGACACACCAACTCCGACTATACCAACATATAGAGAGAATATAAATCTTATCTTGTGTATCATACTGTAGGACTAGATTACCAACTTGGAAACAATGATCTAAATAAAGATGAAAAATTAACTAATAAAAACACTTAATCCAACATAACTACCAGCATCAAATAATTAACTGACAAACACACGAGAGTTACAATAACTACCAGCATCAAATAATTAAAAACCCTATTTTAACAGATATTTTAAGAAGTTCATCTAAGCTTACAAAGAAATCAATGCTCAAGTTGCAACACTAGGATGCGAAGTATGGATTTGATGAGAAATTTCTTTTCCCATGTTATTTTTGCTTTTGATAAGTGATAAAAGCTATATTCTGCATCATCAATGACTTAAAAATAAATCCTTCTTTCACTTGATTTAAACCAAGGATGTTCGTGGAAATCTCGTATCTTCTTTTAAGCACAAGTCTTTCAAAATCCAGGTATTTTTTTTGCTTTGGATAAATGATAAGGTTATGAACTTTGTGTCACTGGTGCCTTAAAATTCTCCCTTAGAATACTCCCCTAATCTATCTTTCACTTGATTTGAGCCAAGGATATTTGTGGAAAGCTCATATCTTATTTTAAGCATAAGTCTTTCAAAATGCCTGATAAGCAACCGCATGTTGGTAGAGTGCATTGATCTATATCAAACACAGCAAACCAATAGTGAGAACTACCTGTCCAGAATATATAATTTCAAACGGTCCACCTGTCTCAAAAAAAGGAATCTTTCCCCATGCTAATCTATCTAGAATCCCCTGAAGGCCATCCATTGCTCCAGCCTTCGCAGCTTTGATAAAGCAAGCAACAGGTTTCTACAACACATTCCAGAAAGCATATATTGTTACATGACTTACGCATCATTTTTTCAATTAGAAATATTATGTTCCATCAAAAACTAAATAAATAAATAAAAAAGAAGAAATATTATGACGACTTTATATTAACTGAAAACATAACCGATTAAACTGATAAATATGAGAACTGAAATGCAGAAAGGGTGATGAGAGAATTGCATGCTCTTTTGCTGTGCAATGCTTTTTGAGTTCAAGCCAACACTCTCTACTTCCAGTAACTAACAGAGAATCCGCAACAAGAAGCAAATGTTTCTAATTATCAATTTGATCGGTTTTGATGATAAAGATTTTCATTTTGGGAGCGATACCAAGTTCTAATCACTACAAGAAAAAGAGTTTTTGCATTGTGATAATCAACAGTAATCAACAGCAACTGCAGTTAGTTAGTTATTCTTGTATATCTGTAACAACTACAAGTTTATCCTAGAGATAATTCTTATCAGCTAGTTATCACATGGTTAGGAGTCTTATCACTGTTTTACACCCTTGTATAAATACCTTTACAGTGATCAATGGAAATTATCTGAGTAAATCATATTATTCAAACCTTCTATATGGTATCAGAGCCTTCCAAAATTCTAGGCATCATTTCAGCAATGTCTCAGATTATTTTTTCTTATCAAAAACTTCCTTCACTGAGTGAAGTGACATTACCAAATTATAATTTTCCTTTTCAACTACAAATTGATAATTATATTCTATGGAGAACACAGATCTTGCTTGCCATTATTGGAAGCAACCTTGAAGGTTTTATCAATGGTGTCTTTATTGAGCCACCTGTGGAGATAATAACAAAGGAAGGCATCAGTAGTCAATCAACAGTTAATCCTGATTATCTACTGTGGAGACAATTGGACTCTGCTCTCCTAGGCTGGATGCTCTCATCAATTTCCAAAGAAGTGCATACTCTTTGTACTCAAATTACTAAGCCAAAAACTTGCTTAAACTTTGGAGCTCGTTGGAAAAGCTCTTCGGAAATCAGTAAAGAGAAAAGTTAATGCAGCTCAAATTACAGCTTCAATCAACCAAGAAGGGATCACTTACCATGACTACTTATTTGTCAAAAATGAAAGAAATTGCAGATAACTTGTCATTAGCAGGTTATTCAGTGACAGATGATGATTTCATAATGTATGTTTTCCAAGGTCTACCGATGGAATATGATGCTGTGATTTCAAATGTCAATTCTAACTGTGATCTTATTCAACTTGAAGATGTGCAAGCAATGTTACTTAGCCAAGAAATTCGGATCTCTCAACAGAATGGACTTGAATTTACACTTGTAGCACATGTTGCTGATCGATCAAAGAAAGACAACAAAAATAGATGGATTGAAAGCACCATAAATTGTGGTGGTGGACATGGAGGCTGTGGAAGAGGACGCAGTTACACAGGTGGCCGTGGACGTGTTTTCTATCAATTATGTGGTCGAGATGGCCATGTTGTTGCTGAATGTTGGCATCTATTTGACAAAGATTTGGTTCCTATTTCTCATAATAATAACAATAATGCTGCATATTATTCCTCAGTGATCTTGCAGCACATGGTGACTAGTTGATGGATAATGGTGTTACCAACCACGTCACTACTGATTCTTCAAACCTTCAAAGCAAAATAAAGTATGATGGGACAGAGAAGCTGGTAGTAGGCAGTGGCAAAGGTTTGCAAATTAAACATACTGGATCCTTTCTTGTTAATGTTCCTGATAATTTATTCCTTAAAAAAATTTTACATGTTCCAAAAATTAAAAAAAATTTGATCAGTATTACGAGATTGACCTCTAATAATAAAGTGATAGTGGAATTTAATTCCTGTTTTGTTTTTTTCAAAGATCAGATTACGAAAAGGGTTCTTTTGCAAGGAGCACTTAAGGATGGATTGTATCAAGTTTTGTTACCTGGACTTGGTTCTCACAAATCGGCATCTCTGGCTCATTTAGGAAATAAAGCTGAATTTTCCAATTTATTTTCAAGTTGTAATTCTTCAAATTTATTGGATAATAACCTTTGGCATTATCGCCTAGGACATCCTGCTTTATCTATTCTTAAAAAAATTGCTTCCCAATCTCAAAATGTTTCTTTTTCAAATAATAATGATTTTTGTCATTCCTGTCAATTAGGAAAATTGCATCGCTTACCTACTTTTTTTATCTAATTCCATCAGTAAAGCTCCTATCTTATTCATTCTTATGTGTGGAGTCCTGCTCCTATCTTATCAATGGAAGGTTATCGATATTATGGCTTGTTTATGGATGATTTTTCTCATTTCTCTTGGCTTTATCCCATGCAATTAAAATCTGATGTAACAAATTTATTTTTACAATTTAAGAAAATGGTTGAAAATATTTTTCAGACAAAAATAAAAACTTTTTGTTCTGATTGGGGAGGTGAATTTAGACCCTTAAAAACATTTTTGCCCAATTTGGAATTATTTTTCAACATCCTTGTCCTCATACCCATAATCAAAATGGCAGAATTGAAAAGAAACATCGTCATATCACAGAAACAGCCATTTCTTTACTTGCTCATTGTTCTATGCCATTCTCACATTGGTGGCATGCTTGTTCTACCACCACATTTTTAATAAATAGATTACCAACCAAAATCTTAAATTTTCAATCACCTTTTAAAAAAATATTCAAAAAATATTTTGATTTTAATTTTTTAAAAGTTTTCGAGTGTGAGTGTTTTCCTTTCGTAAGACCATATCAGACAAATAAATTCTCCTATCATTCAGAACAATGTATTTTTATCGGGTACAGTTCAACCCATAAAGGTTACAACTGTATGAGTTTGACTACAAAGAAAATTTACACCACCCCAAATGTTATTTTTAATGAAACAAAATTTCCTTTTGATAAGGTAGAAAACCGACCCACAACATGTCTACATCTAATCAGTCTGTTTCTCCTCTTAGTGTTTTATTGCAGGCCAACAACTCAAGAGACAAGTCATCCTTTATACTTCCTTACACGGCACCCTCTTCACCATATCTATCTTCACACAACAGCAGGTAAGTCTTTCGACTCCTTTATTATCTGATAAATCCAATAATACTCTCTCACGGGTCTCATCACTATTCTCTCCACCTTCTACCTCTTGTTTACCTTCCCAAAATCTGACCAAGTCCACTGCTCCATCTTCTCGCATCCCAAGTCCCAACCTCCTTTCTCATTCACCATCTCATCCTACTCCTTCATTGACCACAATACCTACCATAGCACCTGCAACTGGTGCACTGTCTCCCAACCTGATTCCTCAGCATCCTATGGTCACTCGTTCCAAATTAGGAATTTTCAAAAAAAAAAAAAAAAGAAAGCTTTTGCTTGTGCTCTTGATCCTCAACAGGAATGAACAGCTTCTCAAGCTCTCTGATCTCCTCACTGGACCTGTGCCATGAAAGAAGAAATGCATGCTTTGTCCAAAAATAAAACTTAGACTTTAATGCCAGTAACAACAACCATGAATATTCTTGGCAGCAAATGGGTTTTCCGAATCAAGGGACGTCCTGATGGCTCTATTCAGTGGTACAAAGCACATCTTGTAGCCAAGTGATTTGATCACAATGCAGGTGTTGATTTCAAAGAGACATTCAGCCCGGTGGTCAAACCAACAACCATTCGAGTGGTTCTTTCTCTTGCCCTTGCTCGTGGTTGGTCTATAAGGTAGATAGATATAAACAATGCCTTTCTAAATGGTATACTCTCAGAGGATGTATACATGGAGCAGCCTAATAGATTTCGAGACAAGAAACATCCAGATTATGTATGAAAGCTTCATAAATCTCTTTACAGATTGCTTGGTGTGCTTGGTTTGAAAGATTTCTCACTCCTTAAATGGGGTTTTCGAAACTCCAAGATGGATATTTCATTGTTCATTCTCCACACAAAGGCCGGCACTTTATGGGTCCTTATTTATGTTGATGACATACTAGTCATTGGTTCATCATCCTCATTGATTCAGAGGTTCATATCTCATCTTGATAAATCCTTTTCCTTAAAGGATCTTGGCTCTTTGTCTTATTTTTTGGGTATTGAAGTTGTCTGGAATGACACAGGACTTCACTTATCACAAACAAAGTACATCAAATATCTTCTTCACCGAGTTAACATGTCTTCTTGCAACTTAAGTCCAACTCTGGCAAGTGTTGGTACTCATTTAAGCAAGTATGTCGGTGGTCTTTTTAAAAATATCCATATCTATCGTAGCACTATTGGGATGATTCAATATCTAACTATCACAAGATTTGAGATTAGTTTCATTATAAGTAAACTCAGTCAATTCATGCATCAGCCCACCGATGTCCATTGGGCAACTTGTAAAAGGGTGCTTCAATACTTGCAAGGGACTAAAATTTTGGGATTACAACTGCATGTCTCTTCTCAACCCACGTTATATGGGTTTACAGATGCTGATTGGGCTTCTGATGTAGATGACCGTCACTCCACAGGTAAGTACTGTATTTTCCTTGGCAAAAATCTTGTTTCTTGGTCTTCAAAAAAACAAAATGTTGTGGCACAGTCAAGCACTGAATCCGAGTATCAATCACTTGCTAATGGTGCAGCTGAGCTTCAATGGTTGCAGCATTTGTTACAAGATTTGAATGTTCATATACAAGGCATCCCTGTTTTATGGTGTGACAACATTGGTGCTGGTTATCTAGCTTCCAATCAAGTTCAGCATCAAAAGACTAAACACATAGAGATTGACATTCATTTTGTACGAGATCATGTTGTCCAGAAGCAACTATGTGTTCGTTATGTTCCTAGCTCCCAGCAACTAGCTGACATCTTAACTAAAGTGCTTCCTACTGCTCAATTCCTATATCTCCGGTCCAAGCTCAATCTCACACCTATACCGTTTCACTTGAGGGGGGGTGATAATCAATAGCAATCAACAGCAACTGCAGTTAGTTAGTTATTCTTGTATATCTGTAACAACTACATGTTTATCTTAGAGATAATTCTTATCAGCTTGTTATCATATAGTTAGGAGTCTTATCACTATTTTACATCCATGTATAAATACCTTCATAGTGATCAATGGAAATCATCCGAGTAAATCATATTATTCCAACCTTCTACGCAATGGAAACTTCTAACTGCAAAGCTAATTTCGCAACTAAAAGCCGAAAGTGGGAAGATGATCTTTCTAACTAAAGGCTAAATGCAGCCACTTTCAGCGATAGACTTCTTAATTTCCTCCTGCCACAAGGAGGACAATTCCCCAAATTTATAACATCGCTCTTTGCACTTTCTCCGCTGGAAACATTAATATATACATATATATAGGTATGGAGTATAATAAACTAGTTCTGCCTCAAAGACCAAAATTTAAAGCCCTTTGAGAGCTGATAGCAGAGGCAGAGATTATAAATGATATAATCCTTTCATCATATATATTGATGATTTTCTATTAATCCAACTTTGGAGCCAGTCATCAAAGAACTCATACAGTATTTACAAATATACAAATAAGGGATATTGCAACATTCTTTACATAGATCGTGAGTTGGACTCGGCTTTTGCATGATTTTTACATTAAACGCAATCAAAACCTTGCGCTGCTAGTGAAATAAGTTAACTATTGGGGCATTCTATGAAATAATAGATCTCATATTATCACTCAAAATTTCTCAAATATCTCGAGATTCAATGCGTGCTTCTGCTTTAGTCAAATTCTCATCGTTCCCATTTAACATACAGTCGCACAGCTCCAAAAGTTGATCGGCAAGGGGAGGTATACATGGGTTACGTCCATCATTATATTTGTGGGCGTTATAGGTGATCTGCCACACATCATGCCTGAATTGTTCCCGGCTTTTGTATTCCATTTTCCTCACCTTCTCTCTGATGGTGGACAGATCCATTGGTCGTTCTATGATGTCCGGGTAATCAGGTGCTTCTTTTTTGGATACTGGTTTTAAGAAAAGATATGATACTTCATATCGATCTTTTAGGGTCTCTACAATGCCCTCCAAGATGTTAGACAAACCAACCTGTAGGAAATTAAGAACTCAATATAAATAAATATTCATATACTAAAGCAAAATATAGTGAATAAAAAACATGAGTATGTGCTATGACATACCAAGTCCTCCACTATGACTACGTTCTTATTCCATCCATAACAATTCTAGAATGTTTGTAGTCACTATGATCTCTAACAAGCAAGAACAACTGAGAGAGAGAGAGAGAAAGAGAGTCAAAGTTTGACTAAGCAAGTAGTTTAAAACAGAATTGCTTGTTGACACCTGAAGTAGCATTACGCTTCCCCAAAATGATTATAAACCCCAAAGGAGTTTGCATCCGCTCATAATCTATTAATATTCTAGATTATTATGCCGAAAAGAATATACATGGGACCGACCAAAAACAAATAAACTTATATCCAAACAATTTTATGCAAAAAGCAATCTATTAAATATCCAAAACCCCTACAATTACATTTTTCGATTCCTATATGAAAGCAATCCTTCACCTTTGATCAACACTATTAAAGTCCATTTAAGTTTGCACCATGATGAAAGAAAGTTACAGATGAATCTAAGCTTAAGAAGATTACCTCTACTCCTCCTCTACGACGCTTTGTTGTTGGGCCATTGTCAGCACCTACCCTTCCCACTCAACAACAGGCCTTCTTTTTGGACTTCGATCCCTTTCTGCCACTCTTTTTTTCATATCTTCTTGCTCTAGCGTCCTCTATATACTCATCTCGTATCTCAGGCCTTTTCTTCTTTTTCTTCTTCTTTTCCTTTTGGCGTTCTTCTTCTTCCCTCTCTCTTCTAATTGAAGCTTCATATCTTCTGAGCTCTGCTAATCTTTCTTTCTCTTCAAACATCCGCATTTCCTCCTTACTAAGCTTCCTTGCCCTCTCTTCTCTCCTTCTCTCTTCACTTCTCCACTTCTCTTGCTCCTCCTACTGTCTCCTATCATCTTTAGCTTTCTTCTTAGCTGCCTGGTCAGCCAAATACACATTCTCCTGCTTTCTATGTTTTTCAAAACTTGACAATTCAACTATCCTTTTAGTCTTCCTATGCTGAAGTTCGGTGCCTCCATCCTGACTGATCTGATCTGTATCAATAATTTCTTTTGGCCGCTTAATTATGATTTTCTTATGAGGTCGCTCTCTTTCCGTTTCGGTCGGTGGCCATTCGGCAGTAGAGGACTTATGAGATTTCACCTGGTCTCTATTTGTATTTGCCGGAGGCCGAATAACAATATTTTGGGCCTTTGCGATTCCAGTTGGGTTAGGGGCCTCGAGAGATTCAACTTGTACATCTTCGGATTTCATTTTATTCGAAATAATTATTTTGAAATAAATTTTGCTTTTTTCTTTTTTCAGAAAATTTCGACCCTTTAAAAAGTTGAGGATCATTTTAACAATATTTATTTATTTATTTATTGCTAGATTAACTAGATATGGTATTTAAACAGATTTGATAAAAAAAAATTAAATAATTATTTACCTTTTTAATGTGATGAAAATAATATAGCCAAAGATGGATCTTTTAATAATTGAAGATGCATAACCAACAATCACAAATATTTCCCATGCACGGATTCATAGAATTATTAATTTGAGCGAGACCATGAATTTACTATAAAATTAAATGAATAATATCAAACTAAATTATTAAATATATAAAAATATGAATAATATTGAATAACCGTACTAATTATCCCAAAAAAAAACATTCTGTTTTTTGGAGGCAAAATATTATGTTTTCCTACTGGAGGAAAATAGTGAAAGTTTATATTTTTCGTCAATTTTTTTCCGTTTTTACAGAATTTTGCGATTTTTCATATCTATATAATTTTTTTGCTATTTTCACATCATATATCACCTAAGTATATTTAAATTCAAATATAAAAACTTATAAACTAATTTATTACATACCTATATCAAAAAAATCTTTAAAAAAGTGAAAAAATATAATAATTGCCAAGGAGACAATATAAGACATGCCCATATCTAAATTTTTATCTGATTTAAGTTTCGAATGTGAGACAATACAAAAAAAAAAAAAAAAAAAGTGAAACCAGATGAAATGCCAAGGGAATTGGTGTCAAAGTGAAAATGTGTTTTTCAAAACAAAACTGATGCTTATTTGAGAAGGGAGAAAAAGTGAAAGGTAAAAGAAACAACATTTTGTAATTTTAAACTTAGTCAAAGGCTTTTTGGTCCATAGTTGGTTATTTAAAAAAAAAAAAATTTTTTTTGGTTATATTTTAAAAAACAATTTATGGGTGGCTATTTTTCACAAAAACCCTTCAACTTGTTCATCTTCAGGTTTCATGTTATTTGAAATAAATTTTACTTTTCTTTTTTTTTTTAAGAAAATTTTAACCCTTACAAAAACAGAAAGTCATGTTAGCATTATTTATATTTTTTTATTGTCATATCAACTAAATATGGTATTTAAACAGATTTATTAAAAAAAAATTAAAATAATTATTGTCAGGACCCGTCCAGAATTCCTACCCGGAATCCTAGACAAGTCCTAATCCCAGAGAAATACCACCGAACCTTCCAACGGAAAATCCGGCAGCACCTCCCTTAAGGGTAGGACTAACCAAAAATTACCTGCACTGAAAACACACTTTTAAAAAACATCCCGTTATTCCTCCCACGTTACTACAATTTGTTTCCACAAATTTCAGCACTTCAAAAATAACAGCAACAACCCAGTGCATAATTAACAACTACACGTCCAATACAGTATACAGAGCATTATACAGTAAATGTGGAAATAATACCATGACAGATAAAAAGCAATACAAGATAGAGAGGAAAAAGGGAAGAAATACTTCTTGGACTTTCAGCAACGAACTGAGATGTTGGGCTCGCACCGGACAATCAACGTCTCCAACCTGGACCTAGGGGAACGGAATTTAAGAGCGTGAGATGCTAATCATCTCAGTGAGTGACCCTAACTACCGAACACCTTTAATATTAATAGTATACCAAATAAAGGGATTTAATTAATACTAACAATTAAATAATAAATAAATCATAACATTGGAAGTAATATTTTCTCTCAAAACCCTCACTATTCACTCCGTTGGAAATGTTCCCCTTTTAAAACATTTTCACAAAACCCGATATTCGTACCTCCCAAAAACCAAGGGATCAAACCATTTGATAAACAATAAATAGATAAATACCCCAATATATAATTAAAATGTAATAAATTATAATAAATAATTTTTGAACACCTTTGGGGTTTGAAACTTTATCTGAAAATTACACTTGACGCACTACACCATATACCAGTGATGCCCTCTGATACCCAGCGTCCCGAGCACCGACTGGTGGGGAGATTAAAGAGAGAAACTTGCAAACGGCACTTCGGCATCCCGACAGTACCGCTGCTGAAACCATCATCCCGGCCAAGGAGGGGGACGGCTGTGGCCAATAACAAACTTGCCTGCCCACGGTCCAATGGCAACTACGGGAGAAATAATACTTGCGCGCTAAACCACATAATACTTGCGCGCTACCACGTGTCCATACACCAGAACACCAATACTGTATGAGTGCGTCTAAAATAATTATTATTAAACCAACCGTACCGTTTTCCAAAATTACCGTGGAAAATATATTAAATTTTCACACTTACCATCCCACATATTTTTATTTTAACAAACCGGTACGAAAATATCGATAACAAATAAACCATAATTTTTCTCGTAATACAAGGTTCAACAGATAAAATACCATGGGCATAATTATAAAATTAAACCACCAATTTAACAAATATTTTCATAAAATATTTAAACCAATTATGCCCAAAATAATACTTAAAACCACGTATGACTATTACCGAAATATACTTTGCTCATGCATAATAAATAAATTAAATCACAATAAAACCATAACTAAATTGTACCGCATGGGCATAATTTAAATACCAATTAAACATAATTAATTGTCCAAAAATAATATAAAATCCAGACACAATTAATTACTGAAAATACTTGCTCATGTGTAATAAATACCATTTAATCACAATAAAATAATAATCGGAAATTTCTTAATGACCCCAAAAGTCCATTTAGCACCAATGGGTAAATATATATAAAATAATATTTTTTCTGATTATATTTAAAATACGCCACATGAGCACAAATTACAGATATCGATTCAACACCATATAAATATAATTAATTGCCCAAAATAGTTTTCAAGGTGGGTCACTCACCTGGAGCACGCAATTAAACCATGATCCATCATGGGATCAATTCCATGACTCACCCGTGCTCCTAGAACAAAATTCACACACAGTTAAATAAATTAATATTTTATTCGAATAAATAATACCCGGTACCCGGGAGGTCAAATACAAACGTTATCCAAAATAGTCGAATAATATACCGAATCGAAGCTTGAGCGACGAGGATTACAAATCCGGTTTCCATCGACCCCAATTCCGCCGGCCAAAGCTTCGGCCGGATTTCAATTCCTCGTATCTCGTAAACCGCTTCGAATTTTTGAGATTGGAGGCCATATTTGAACTCAGAGGACCCAAAATAGGGGGAGAGGAGGTTTAATTCAGACTGGGCTGGCCGGAAAACACAAGAAAAGAGGAGAGAGAAATTTTTCCGGCCGGCTGCTTCTCCGGCCCGATCGGTGCGCGTCTGGCGGCCGGTGACCGTGAAAATTGACGGCCGAGCTCGCCTCCTCCCTCCGCTCATCACTGACCGGCACGTGTGGACTATGGGTGGCCGGAATTTAAAAACACGGTGAGGCCGAGAGGGAGAAAGGAAAGGAAAGGAAGAAGAAAAGAAGAAAAAGAAGAAGAAGAAGAAGAATGGGGCTGGGTCCCCTTTTTTCCCACGTGGGGGAAAAGAAAAGAAAAAGAAAGAGAAAAATAAAATGAAATAAAATAATTAAATAATATTATTATTTAAAATAATAATAAAATAATATGATATTACACATGGTTGACATGTGGCTTCTCAATATGGTGACACATGGTCACCTTCATTAAGTCACACGTGGCACATCGTTACACGTTTAAAAAATAATAAAAAAATAATATTAAAATAACACAGTCTTTAAAAAACTTTATAGGTCCATAACTTTCAAACTACATGTCCAAATCGGACGTGTCGCTAGTCTACGGACTCGTATCAACGAGCACTTCACAACCATGCATGAGTCAAAGCTCAACCTTGCATGAATAAAAAGTCAACTCCGGCACCCCTTGAACAGTTTGGACCTCAACTTGTTTTGCTCATAACTTTCAAACCGTAGCTCCGTTTTGAACGTACTACTAGTCTACGAACTCGTGCCAACGTGTACTTCGTAACGGTACCTTAATCAACCTAGAATTCCAATCGGGTCAAAAAATCAACTTTTGACCTTCTTGATCAACGGTCAACAGTCAATCTCAGTTAACGTGTAAAAATTTCCGACATGGTTCGGGACGGGGTGTTACAATTATTTACTTTTTTTATGCGATGAAAATAATATAGCCAAAGATGAGATTTTTTTAATAATTGAATATGCATAGCCAACGATCACAAATATTTCCCATGCACGGATTCATAGAATTATTAATTTGGCCATGAATTTACCATCACTATTGTAATCAATTTCATAGTTATTTAAAAGTTAGTGGGAAAAAGGCATTAAATAATTTTAAGATCAGTCAGTCCAGGGCAAGAGGCCCCATGGGTACTGTGGGAGTATCTGAAACTTTTTATTTTTTATTTTTTTTTATTATTATTTTTTTTCATGATGTGGACCTTACAATTTCAAATTTTTAGTGGAACTAGGGCATCATCAATTACCTGTGGCGCAATGAATGCATGCCACACCATCTAAATTGTTTTAAAATTGTTTTTAAGCCTATTGAGTTGTTCAATTTCCCTTACAGTTTTCTTGTTGAATGCTCCAACTTTCACATCGAAGGACAAAAAGAAAGGGAAGCGGCTAAATGCGCACTGTGAGTTTGCTAGATTTCAACTTCACATTGAAACAAAGAGTAAGTTTTTTGGTTTTTATGAAAAATTCCTCTTTTTAAAATATCAATGCTTCGACAATTTTTTTTTTTATTACCCTACATGCCAAGTGGTAAGACTGAAAGCCTGTATTTGAATGGGCTGGTGCTTAGAGGACAGAGAAAGCTCATTTGAGTTATTGTCTTTTTGGGCTTGCGAAGGTTCAAGGAAGAAAAGATAAAGCGTTTTTTTTTTTTTTTGGTCCTCCTCTCTTTCTTGCTCTCGAAACAGAGAAAACAGAGCATTTTGGGAAAACAAATTAAAATAGCCAAATGGGGTGTTGGTTTTTGGTGTTCTGTGCAGGCGATCAATCTGTCGGAGAAAGAAACCAGTAATAGGAGAGGCTGAAACGGCATCGGCTTCTTATGGAGAGCCTAGCGGCAGCAACGACGTAGTTCTACTTGTTGGAGGCCCAAGTTCTGGGGAACAGAGGCATGTTGGTTTTCCTCCTCTTGCGTCTGCATTTTCTTTTTCATTGAGTTCGTATATTTTTAAATCTGAAATTCAGATCTTATCTATAATGCGTTATACGACCCATCAATAAACAAATTTAAGTGTATTTGCGATGGTTTTATGTTTCTGAGCTGATCAACAACCAGAAATGTTATCTATACATATAAAGGGGCATTAGAATAGAGGGTTGGGAAGAATATATGTATAGAGAAATTAACACAACGGTGAGGCTCTGTGCAATGAGCATAATTATATAGATCCAGAAGGAGAATGCTTAAAGCTTCTTCCAACTTCATTTTATTTTGCTCCCTCCAACCAAACAGAGAAACCGAGCATTTTGGTTGTTCACTAATTAGTAATTCAGGCAAATTATGGGAGTTTCAATTTGTTCTAATATTTTTGTTTTACCTTGCAGATTATAGAAATATATGGCTTCTTCTTCTTCTTCTCAAGAAGAGTACGAGTACGAGCGTACTTCTTCTCAAAAGGAGTACAAGTACGAGAGTTCTTCTTCTCACGAAGAGTACGAGTTCGAGGTGTTTCTCAGTTTCAGAGGTAAGGACACCCGCCGAGGTTTTACTGGACATCTTTACGATGCTTTGCATAAAAAGAATATCCGAACCTTCATGGATGATAAAAAAGCTGAAACTGGATATAAAATTTCACCGCAACTTAGGAAAGCAATGATGGGATCCAAGATTTGGATAATAGTTTTCTCCAAAGATTTTGCTTCTTCCAGATGGTGTTTGGATGAAGTGCGTCAAATACTTGAATGCAACAGGAATAGAAATGGAGAAATTAAAGGGAATGTAATACCCATTTTTTATGGCATAAAACCAACCGTTGTACGGCAGCAGGAGGAGAGCTATGCAGTTGCATTTGCTAAACACGCAGAATGTTTTAAGGATAGAATTGAGATGGTGCAGCAATGGAGGGATGCTCTAGATGAAGTGTGTGATGTGGCCGGTCATGATTCAGAAAATTTTAGGTAACTTTCGTACTGATTATTATTTGGTGTAGAATAATTAATCATGTTTCCTTATATAAATTAACAATGTTCCATCAATCATTTTGCAAACCATCATTATTCAGTGAGAGTTATGGTTCAATGCATTTTACTATCCTTTAGTTTTGGACAAAGTTATTGTTATTGTTAAGTCAGGTTGTGAAAGAAAAAATAACAGATGTAGTAATCAAGGCTTGCGATTCTCATTGATACAGAAAGTATTTATACAGGTTACAAAAGTATTAGGGGTAACTTCTGAACTACAACACGTCTTATATGTTGGATATTCTCTTTGCTTTATATGTTTGATATATATTACATAAAATTTTTGGTTCACCTAAATTCTGTAGGGGTAACTATATATTCTCTACTTCTGAACTACAACCCGTTTTGTTCATTCTCCACCCCCCACCCACCCCCAAAAAAATAATTTTCTCTTTTTGTCTTTTTTTAAAAGAAGAGTGTACCTTATCATCTTTTGGAACTATT
Source organism: Ziziphus jujuba (assembly GCF_031755915.1). NCBI lineage: Eukaryota > Viridiplantae > Streptophyta > Magnoliopsida > Rosales > Rhamnaceae > Ziziphus > Ziziphus jujuba. The sequence goes on along the minus strand of NC_083384.1, from coordinate 4,810,883 downwards.
TCTTCTTTGGTCAAATCAATCCAATGAGTAGTTAACGTTTAAATAAGTAATAATGGCCCTCTTAGATGTATACACACACACATATATATAGCAATCATCTACTTGGCGTTCATATTAGGTGTTTAGGACTAATATCCAGATAAGTCATGTGACGTCTTGTATATGTTTTTTATTTTACACTAAAATATATACACATTAATACAAGCTTAATAATTATCATTTTACATTATAATTTGATATTAACAATTCACAGTTTGGATTGAAAATCAAACATATATAAACATAGATGCAAAAAGCAAAGAAAATCCTAATTCGTTTTGTTATCCCTTAATATTACAAATTGTTTCCAACCAATAAAAGGGCTGGATAATGTTTACCATCTAATATTTAGAACTTTTATGCAGAATATTTATTAAAAAAATGCATAATATTTGTGCTTGTTAAATTTCATTATTTACAAACAAAATAATAAAATTAAACAAAAGAATGAAATTTTGACCAGCTAGGGCATTCCAGTAAATGAAACTAATACAATGAACACCATTTTATTTTTTCCGACAAGTAATAAAAGACTTTATTTAACAAATGCCAACAAGTGAAAAAAATAAATAACACTATATCCTTATTAATCGGCAAGAGCAACTATTAATATTGAATAGAAATTTAGATAATCTAGTTATATGACTAATATATATATATATGCTATCTCAAAAAAGAAAATAATAATAATAATAATATGTTGAGAATTGAAACCTTCAATTTTATTCTTTTAAATACCTAAATTTATTTCAGAGCCTTTGTTACTAATAAACTGTATTTGATTTTTTTCCTTTTTTTTTTTTTTTTGGTTAGGTATGATCACGAGCTAATTGACAAGATCGTTAATGATGTTTTATTGAAGTTGCCAAAAGACCAATTAACAATTGATCATTTCAAAAAGAACTTGATTGGAATTGAAGAGCGTGTCAAGGATATCGAATCATTGTTATGCATTGACTCGAAGGATGATGCTCGCATAATAGGCATTTGGGGCATGGGAGGTATTGGTAAGACCACCCTAGCTAGTACTGTGTTTGACCTATATAAATCTTCTTTCGATGTTGGTTACTTCCTTCAGAATATTAGGGAGAAATCCAAAATAGAAGGAAAAGAGAATTTGAGAAAGAAACTTCTTTTAGGCTTATTAAATGATAAATCTATTCAAATGGAGGATATCCCATCCATAATGTCAACATTTATTCAAAAGCGGTTGGACAAAAAAAAAGTGATTGTTGTTTTAGATGATATGGATGAAATATTATCATTAAATTATTTTCTTGAAGGGCATGAACAATTTGCTACTGGAAGTAGCATTGTCACAACTAGAGATGTGCTGTTGCTCAAGTCATTCACTGATAAAATTTTTGAGGTTAAGGGGTTAGATTACTGTGAAGCTCGTAAACTCTTCCATAAGCATGCTTTTGGAAAACAAATTTCTGTGCAGTAGACAATGAAGCATTATCAGAAAGAGCGATGACTAGGGCAAATGGCAATCCATTAGCTCTTAAAATATTGGGCTCTTTCCTTTGCTCCAAGAGTAAACAAGAATGGGAAAGTGCATTGGATAAGCAGGCAATAGATCCACACAAGGAAATTCTTCAAGTATTGAAAATAAGTTATGACGGATTAAGCAAAGGCACCCAGAATATGTTTCTTGATTTTGCATGCTTCGTTACCAATGAAGTTTACAGAGAAGAAGTAGAATACATGTTCAGTTTCAGTGACCATTATGATGTGACAACAGAAATAACTGCTTTTATTGATAAATCCTTATTAACAGAAAGCCGCTTGTACGGAAGAAGATGCTTGTCAATGCATGATTTACTAAGAGAAGTGGGTCAGGCAATTGTTTGTGATGAAAGCAAAATACCTGGAAATCGTAGTAGGTTGTGGACTGCTACAGATATCTGCCATATATTGGAGAACAATAAAGTAAGTGCAAATATATTGGAGAAAAATAAAGTAAGTGCAAATGTATATTGATTTGTGTATTTAAATATGCTACATATTTAAGAGATTTTCTTATATTTTATCTCTATGTATAACAATGATTTGTTTTTCAGGGAACTGATGCAATCCAAGGCATATTATTGAATCTGTCTGATCGTGGTATTAAAAAAAATGTCCAAGTGAGCCCTACAGCATTCTTACATATGTGCCATCTAAGATATCTTGAAATATATGAAGGAGAAACACAATATGATGGGGAGTTTGGGCCTGGATACCTACAAGATCCATATAATATATATGCCTCTGAAGGTCTGTTTGATATTTCTGAGGAGCTAAGATACCTTCGTTGGGATTCATGCCCTTTGAAATATTTGCCAAATTTTAGTCCGAAGAATCTTGTTGGGCTTATTATGCATGGGAGCAAAATTGAGAAACTTTGGAATGAAGTCCAGGTACATATGATCGCCTGATACAGTAATCGTCATGTATATATATAGGTTTTATACACATCATGATATGTTATGTGGTTATTTTTAATTAAAGTAGATGCATGCAGTTGATCCTTTCATTATTTTTTTTATTTGTTTTTATTTTATGGTTTGTGACTGACATGACAGCTCCTTGACCTCGAGAAGTTAAAGAAGATTGATCTTAGTTATTCCAAGCAACTTACTAGAATACCAAATCTGTCTGGGGCTATCAATCTTGAAATTATAAGTCTCCGAGGTTGTATAAATCTGGTTCAAATTCACTTAAATCTTCAGAGTCTCCGCAAGCTTCAGATTCTAGATTTAAGTCATTGTTACAATCTGAAAGAATGCGGATCATCTGAAAGTCAAGAAATGCTCTCATCAATTCCCGTTGGATTAGATTTCTCATATTGCACAGGACTTAGAAGTAGAAGTATACTTTGGAATGAAGTTCAGATATGATTGCTTAATTTAGTTATATATGTAATATACATTGTTATATATGATATGTTTAATAAAAATAGATGCAATGCAATTGATCCTTTTGGTCTCTTATTTTATTTTATTTATTTATTATTTATTTTTGGTTTGTGACTTACATGACACCTCGTGAAGTTAAAGAAGATTGATGCTAGTTATTGTGAGCACCTTACTGAAATACCAAATTTGTCTGGGGCTATCAATCTTGAAACTATAACACTCCGAGGTTGTAAAAGTTTGGTTCAAGTTGCTTTAAATTTTCAGAATCACCCCAAGCTTTGGATTCTAGATTTGAGTAGATGCGAGAATCTCGAAGAATTCAGAGATTCTGAAAATATTGCAACCAATAATACAGCATTTGTAGAAGAAGAGACCTCATCATCAGCTTCCGTTGAATTATATTTCTCAAATTGCGAAAGACTGAGAAGTATACCAGAAAGCATTGGGAAATTGAGATACCTGTATCGGCTGGATCTTAGTGATTGCCCAAACCTGGAAAAGTTTCCAGAAATCTCTTCAGGTGATATGAAATGCTTGCATTGGCTTTCGTTAGAGGGAACAGGGATTAAAGAGTTACCCGAATCAATTGAAAATGTAAAAAAGCTCAAATACTTAAGTCTGAAGGACTGCAAAAGACTTAAAAGTCTACCCCAGAGCATTTGGAAGTTGAATTATCTGAAAAGACTGATTGTTCCTAATTGCCCAAACCTGCGGGGGAAGTTTCCAGAAATCTGCAATGTTATAGAATACTTGTATGAAATTGATTTAAGGGGAACAGGGATTGAAAAGTTACCCGAATCAATTGAAAATATAGAAAAGCTCAAACACTTAAATTCGAAGGATTGCAAAAGACTTAAAATTCTACCCCAGAGCATTTGGAAGTTGAAATATCTAGAAAAGCTGATTCTTCTTGATTGCCCAAACCTGCAGGGAAAGTTTCCAGAAATCTGCGATGTTATGGAATGCTTGAATGAAATTGATTTAGGGGGAACAAGGATTGAAGAGTTACCCGAATCAATTGAAAATCTAACTGGGCTCACAACTTTAAACCTTGACAGTTGCCCACAGATTAAGTTTCTCCCAAACAGCCTTTGTAAACTATCTAGGCTTGTTACGTTGAAACTTGAGGAATGTTCATCACTTGAAGAATTGCCTCGCCTTCCACTTGGTTTGGAAAAATTGGATATAAAATACTGTGAGAGCCTTGAAATCAATACAACAGCTTCCATATTCATTATGGATGTTTGAAGCAGCCAGTTGTACGTCAATGAAAACAATATCAAGTTGTGAATCGGCTCACATTCACAACCGACAATATTTTGGGCATCTTGTCTCTATGTTTTGGAGGTTTGAAAATTGTATGGAGTTAGATCACAACACACGCAACCACATAATTTCTGACACTGTTTACAATAGAATTTATGTACGTATTATTCTTCTCTCCCTGTATGTATATGTTGACATGTGATATTCTTGCATGCTCTTAATTACTTTTTATGGTCTTTAATTTCTCGTCCATGGTACAGGGCGCATGTCCATTTGTTGATGTTGTGTACCCAGGAGGTGAAATCCCAAAGTGGTTCAACAATGTAAGTACTGATGATGGGAATACGATCAATTTCCAGCTTCCTCTAAATTGGTTTAAATTTACTAATAGCCCGTACCCTTTTGTTGTCTGCATTGTTGGTGTGTCGAATAATTTTGATGATGATGATCATGATAAGCGCATGAGGAATGTTTCATTGAAATACAATATCAATTTCAAAACCAATACTAGTGACGGCCGTCTTCACAAATATATTGATGGTCATGCAACTACTTCATTACTAGCAAATACCCATAATGCTGATTACGTGTTCATTATGCACGACCAATATATGCATTTGGATGGGCGAGTGTTGGGACAACTGATTGGACCTCATTGGTGCTTCAATCGTAGGAATGTGGACAGCCTGCAGGCTTCTTTCAGTATATATTTGATGGCAGGTGTAGGTGTTAATTTGGACATAAAAAAGTGTGGGATACACTTCCTCTATGATTATGATGAACCAAATGTAGACAGTACTAGGTGTGAATGTTCTGATCAAGCTAGTGGATATCAAAATAATATATATATGATCGATCAGTCACCTCCTCAGATTAGCTCCAAGAGAATCAAGCTTATGGGACAAGATATCTGTCTTCCAAATGAATGGGTATGTACGCAAATCATTAAATTTACACATTATTTAATTGTTCATATTATTAAAATATATATATATATATATATTATTTTTCTTAACGAGAATTAATTAGTTCCACAAATCTAAATTCTGAAATCAACCTTTGTTGATTAAAACTACTTCTGAATCTTCAAAAACAAAGGGTAATTGAAAAGAAAACTCAAGTTTTCATGAAAATTTCTAATTTTTAAAATGTTTATATGCTAGCTAGCATCACTTTATGCTATTTATGTTTACTTCTCTTATAATTTTTTCTTAATCAAACAATGACAACTCAAATATTGATATCTGACAACTGGCTTTGTATTTTGTTTTTAATCTTCGAGCTGTTCAGGCACCGTAACAGTCTTCTACTTCCAGGATTTCTACCATGATCATGCATCTGGGCATGTCAAGTCTGAATCCATGTTATTAATATTACTTTTATATATAATATTTTCAGATGAAGAATAATGATAAGCTTGAATAATGTCCAGAGAATAATGTGCTTGAATTTCATGAATTTGTAAGAGCAGGTTGGTAAGTGCACTTGTCAAGGTAGTCTGCCTCTCTCTCTCTCTCTCTCTGGTGGTCACAATATCACCGCATTGCTTTCTTCTTTTTTTTTTTTTTTCTTTTTTTTTTTTTTTGGCTGTAAACGCTGTGATCAAACAGACTGCTATGCGAAAGGGCCCCAAAGAAAAACTTCGTTGAACACATTGATGGCTCCTCTTAAGGATTCTCAAATATTCGGAAATGTAAAATTTCAGTAATATGAAATTTTATACTTGCATTGTTGTCATTTTTGTTTCGCTAATTTAACGCTTTATTATTGCTCCTTGATGCTTTCTTATACATTATCAAAGCAAAAGTGTCAAATGGAGAGAGGAAGAAAACTTCAACAAGATGAATGATTTTCATTTTCATATATATATATATATATATATACACATTACATATGGAAATTAAAGATATACAATGAAAATGGGTTTAACCTTTACAAGCTTCTCTTTGATGCTTCAAATAGATCCTGTTTGCCTCATTTAATGGTAAAGGGAAACAAAGTTAGAGTGGAAGTAGCAAAAAGAAGCTAGATTCAGAAAGGTTAGTACCTCATTATTCGATACGCGAAAGGAAAATGGCTTACTGCTTTTCAAGCCATCAAAAACCAGGCCATGTAAACTTGCAACGACAACCCTTCTTAGATTAATCACCACCATTGTTCTGTTAGAGGAGAGCAAAATACATCTACACTATTTCTTCTTCTTCTTCTTCTTCTTCTTCTTCTTCTTCTTTTTATTTATGAGAGATAGGGGCTGGTGTCCAAACCTAACAAAATGCACGCACTTGAACATATTGATCATTCTGGAAATAAACCAACACAACTGCGTATCGTTACAACTTTCAGCTGTGATCCAATTTAAGCTTAGCAGTATAACAAGCTGAGACCAATAGTTTTTAGCCTTCAGAGGAGCGACAATCTGGAGAGCACCATGTACACACTTGAGATATGAAAAATCTTCGGATGTCGCATGTTTTCTTACCAACATAAAGCAGCATGAGATCTCATAATTAGGATGATTCACAACCTGCAAGAGAAGAGGTACAAAAGCATCACGAACTGCACTGGAGCAAAATAAATTGAAATAATCATCTCTATCGCAAAAAGAACACAACTATCACTGGCTATGAGTCGCAAGGAGTTTAAACCAATTTCCTACCTTCTAATATGGTGTGTCACTTATACGGTGATACCATACAACACAATGGACAAAGCTGAAGGAGAGGATAATAATTGGGAATGCTTCCACCTACGAGACAGATTATGAATATCGTTAAATGTAAAATACTTTTTATGGATCTTGAAATACATAACTCTGTAAGCCCTTTTGAAGCAGAGCCACCATATTTATAATAAAACTGGTTATCATACTTGTTGGATTTTATGATTTCGATCATTAGGCATTTCAATTGCATTCTGCTTATCATAACTGAGTTGACCACCCAGCAGGTCATATACATTTTTAGGCTTCGTGACATTTTGTCCCTGATGAATCACTGAGACACATCAAAAGATAACTTTTAAAAGGAAAATACAATAAATGAAAAATTGTGATTATTAACCAAAAAAAGTTGAGTTTCATAAAACAAAACAGGAAAAGTGATAGATTTGTTAGCAAATTGATTTGTTAGAAATTTAGAGGTATTCGATTTAGATTTTAAAGGAATTCATACAAGTTCAATGATATTCAATTCAGATTTTAATGGATTTTTTTAAAATTCAAATATATTCAATTAGCATTTTGTAAAATTCTCTTAAAATCTATAGGTATTCAAAAAGTTATTGATTTTAAAAAATGATGGATTTTAAAAGATTTTAAATGATTTTAAAAGTAAAATTATGAAGAAAATTGTCAATATAAAATCTAATATTAATCTTAAAGATTTCGTTAGATTATTAAAAATTCTTTATGCAATTTATGGAATTCCATAACAATCTATCAAATCTTTCAAAATCTATAACTTATTTTAAATCTATTAAATTCTACCTTAAATACACCCCCTTTTAAGTTGCAACACTTGGATGTGAAGTATGGATTTGATGATAAAGTTCTTTTCTCATGTTATTTTTTGCTTTTGATAAGTGATAAAAGTTATATTCTGCATCATGAGTGCCATAAAAAAACTCCCTAGTTCCTTCTTTAACTTGATATAAACCAAGGATATTGGTGGAAACCTCATATCTTATTTTAAGCACAAGTTTTTAAAAATCCAAGTTTTTTTGGCTTTTGATAATCGATGAGGCTATGTACTATGTAGTGAGAACTACCTGTCCAGAATATATAATTTCAAACGGTCCACCTGTCTCAAAAGAAGGAATCTTTCCCCATGCTAATCCATCAAGAATCCCCTGAAGGCCATCCATCGCTCCAGCCTTGGCAGCTTTGATAAAGCAAGCACCAGGTTTCTAAAACACATTCCAGATAACATATATTGTTACATGACTTACGCATCATTTTTTCAATTAGAAATATTATGTTCCATAAAAAAAATGAATAAGTAAATAAAAACGAAGAAATATTATGACCACATTATATTAAATAAAAACATAAACGATTAAACTGATAAATATGAGAACTGACATGCAGATAGGGTGATGAGTTCAAGCCAGCAAACTCTCCCCTTCCAGTAACTAACAGAGAATCCCCAACAAGAAGCAAGTGCTCCCAACAATTAATTTGATCGGTTTTGATGAAAAAGATATTCATTTTGGGAGCGATACCAAGTTCTAATCGCTACAAGAAAACATGAAAAACTTCCTAGTTACAAGGCTAATTTCGCAACTATAAGCTGGAAGTGGGAAGATGACAGCCACTTTCAGCGATATTCTTAATTTCCTCCTGTCAGGAGGAGGACAATTCCCAAAACTTATAAAGTCGCGTTTTGCACTTTCTCCACTGAAAACATTAATATATATATATATATATATGTGTGTGTGTGTGTGTGTGTGTGTGTGTGTATAGGTATGAAATATAATAAACTAGTGCTGCCTCGAAGAGCCAATTTAAAGTCCTTTGTGGGCTGAGAGCAGAGGCAGAGAATATAAATGATATAATCCTTTCATCATATATATATATATATATATATTGATGGTTTTCTATTAATACAACTTTGGAGCCAGTCATCAAAGAACTCACAGTATTTACAAATATACAAATAAGGAATATTGCAACATTCTTTACATAAATTGTTAGTTGGACTCGGCTTTTGCATGATTTTTACATAAAAAGCAATCAAAACCTCACGCTGCTAGTAAAACAAGTTAAATATTGGGGCATTCTACGAAATAATAGATGTCATATTAACACTCAAAATTTCTCAAATATCTCTAGATTCAATGCCTGCTTCTGCTTCCGTCAAATTCTCATCATTCTCATTTAACATATAGTCGCAAAGCTCCAAAAGTTGATCTGCAAGGGGAGGTATACATGGGTTACGTCCATCATTATATTTGTGGGCGTTATAGGTGATCTGCCACACATCATGCCTGAATTGTTCCCGGCTTTTGTATTCCATTTTCCTCACCTTCTCTCTGATGGTGGACAGATCCATTGGTCGTTCTATGATGTCCAGGTAATCAGGTGCTTCTTTTTTGGACACCGGTTTTAAGAAAAGATATGATACTTCATATCGATCTTTTAGGGTCTCTACAATGCCCTCCAAGATGTTAGACAAACCAACCTGTAGGAAATTAAGAACTCGATATAAATAAATATTCATATACTAAAGCAAAATATAGTGAATAAAAAACATGAGTATGTGCTATGACATACCAAGTCCTCCAATATGACTACGTTCTTATTCCATCCATAACAATTCTAGAATGTTTGTAATCACTATGATCTCTAACAAGCAAGAACAATTGAAAGAGAGAGAGAGAGAGAGAGAGTCAAATTTTGACTAGGCAAGTAGTTTAAAACAGAATTGCTTGTTGACAACAGAAGTAGCATTAAGCTTCCCCAAAATGATTATAAACCCCAAAGGAGTTTGCATCCGCTCATAATCTATTAATATTCTAGATAGCTATGCTGAAAAGAATATACATGGGACCCAACCAAAACAAATAAACTTATATCCAAACAATTTTATGCAAAAAGCAATCTATTAAATATCCAAAACTGTATAATTACATTTCTCGATTCCTCTATGAAAGCAGTCCTTCACCTTTGATCAATACTATTAAGTCCATTTAAGTTAGCACTATGATGAAAGAAAGTTACAGATGAATCTAAGCTTAAGAAAATTACCTCTCCTCCTCTACGACGCTTTGCTGTTGGGCCATAGTCAGCACCTACCCTTCCCAACTCAACAACAGGTCTTCTTTTTGCACTTCGATCCCTTTCTGCCACTCTTTTTTCAGATCTTCTTGCTCTAGGGTCCTCCATATACTCATCTCGTATCTCAGGCCTTTTCTTCTTTTTCTTCTTCTTTTCCCTTTGGCGTTCTTCTTCTTCCCTCTCTCTTCTAATTGAAGCTTCATATCTTCTGAGCTCTGCTAATCTTTCTTTCTCTTCAAACATCCGCATTTCCTCTTCATGACGCTTCCTTGCCCTCTCTTCTCTCTTTCTCTCTTCACTTTTCCACTTCTCTTGCTCCTCCCACCGTCTCCTATCATCTTTAGCTTTCTTCTTAGCTGCCTGCTCAGCAAAATACACATTCTCCTGCTTTCTATGCTTTTCAAAACTCGACAATTCAACTATCCTTTTAGTCTTCCTATGCTCGAGTTCGGTGCCTCCATCCTGACTGATCTGATCTGTATCAATAATTTCTTTTGGCCGCTTAATTATGATTTTCTTATGAGGTTGCTCTCTTTCCGTTTCAGTAGGTGGCCGTATGACAGTAGAGGACCTATGAGATTCCACCTGGTCTCTATCTGTATTTGCCGGAGGCCGAATAACAATAGTGGGCCTTTGTGATTCAAGTTGGGTTTTATCTGTCTCTGATGGGGGCCTAATCAGAATAGGGGCCTTGAGAGATTCAACTTGTACATCTTCGGGTTTCATTTTATTTGAAATAATTATTTTGTTAACCTTAATGGAGGACTTTCCGGTTTCAGGATCAGATGTGACCGGTCTATCGGAACTTTGTGCCCCTCCGAGGGAAATTTTATCAGGAAGCTTGTCAGTTGGGCCACATTTGAACTTCACTGGAAGAACTTTGGAGCTCGGACCATTATTTTCACTCTCAGAAGCTTCAACTAGTGCTATTTTGGTTGCACTTTTAGGTATGAACTTCTTCGCTGGAGCTTTTGGCTGGGACTGACCAGAAGGGTTCAAAGAAGTTGATTTTCCAGATCCTTTCTCTGTATCAGGGGTTTCAAGGTTTGCTTCAAGATCTTCCCCATACTTGGGGCAGTTCTTGTTTGTCCTCATATGTCCAAGCTGGTCAGTAAAAACAATAGCAATCAGAACCTATCAAATTATTTATTGGGAACATATATAAGATAAAATGTTCTACTTTTTACACACCTGACCACATGCCCCACAGACAAAACTCTCTCTTGCTGATTTCTTCTCTTTAAACATCTGATTTCGGCAAATAAATTAAGGCGAATTCAAATAAGATGAAGAGAAACTGATCAACTATAATAAATTAAGGAGAATTCATATAAGAGGAAGAGAAATTGATCAAAGATAGAAAAACAAAATTTTATGTATAAACATTGAAGACAAAGTAACAAATGCCAGTTCTAATTCCCTTGTAGAAGTTCCATTTCATAGAACGTATAAAAAGAAACTAACAACCAGCAAACCCAATCATAGAATGATATTACAAACCTATAAAAAAAATTCATCTAAAATTGAAAGCCCATCTAAAACCAACAGGTTGGGAAAAGCATAAACAGGATCAAGATTTTAAGATTAAAGATAAGAATCATTACTTTTACAGCATATACTTGGCAGCAATGAATTTAAGTGAACTAAGGATCTATTTTTTGAAAAAAAATAGATAAATATATAAGAAAATAACACTAATGGAAAATGTTCAGAACCAGTTTTCAAAATATAATTCTTGCGGATTTTGTTATTATGTTCATGTGTCTTCTTGTACTATCTAATTATTGTATTTATGTGTCTTCTTGCATTATTAGTTTCCATATCAAGTTGAGAAAATTTATAGTTAAAATTTGTAAATAGGGAACCCTTTAGAATCAGCTTTTTGTTTCCTTTTCTGTAAATCCTTTCACATATAAATTTATTGGTTCATCACGAAAATAAAGGGATTTCAAAGTAACTAACTATTTAGAACCAGATAATGAACATACCCTCAAATAAAGTTCCAAAAATTATCACATTTTTATAACCCTAATTTCAGTCTGAAAGCAGTAGGATGTAAGAGAACACCTCAATAGCTATTTTGAGTTAAGAAAAATAAATAATAAGAGAAGGACAAGCTCCCTTGCCTTGACTCCATCTCCAGCTATTTTGAGTTTCTTATTCATCAAATCCATAGGTGCAATATCATTTTTTTTCGTTGTTTTCGCTTTTCCAGACTTGTTCTTCTTGAGAAGATTCTCCACCTGCAAACAAAAATTAGAGCATTAACCTCAATTCCACCTCCATATACAGGAGTAGGCTTATATACATTCGCTTGAATTCATGAGAACACTTAGAAAAGAAAAGTAAACAAGCAAGCATATGACTTGAAATAAAAACCAGCATAATCCATTCACACCACCTTCAAGTCCCCAATCGCATTCTCTTTTGTAATATAGGACCCATCAGTTTGAACTGAACTTATAATTTGCTTGACACGATCTGCATTCTCAAAACCAAAAGGTGTTCGTGAGCCTGGACCTAATCCAGCTTCCTCTCCCATCATAACTCTTGACTTCTTCTTCCTCTTCCTTTCAGTTTCATCATCTGCAGAACAGCTGTCACAGTCAAAACACACAACACAAAAGAAGAATGTTGTCTGTGAATAATACACATAAATGCAAAATAGTATTACAAGCATATTAGATGTTTAAGAAGAACCAAGACATGTTTTTTTCTATTCTCCTATTATGTTTATGAAGGGTAATATAGTTAATTTTGTACGAAGACCTATAAGGGCCAGTTTGATATGTAGAACTAGACCAGATTGTGTTGGACTATTTTAAGTCCAGCTCAATTAAATTGAGCTATTTCAAATTTAGCCCAATATGACTGGACAGGAGGATTTCTCATCCACTTGAACATTTGTATGATGTATTTTTCAATTAATAAATTTATGTTTCTTACTAGAAAAACACAAAGAAAACAAAAAAACAAAAAAGGTTAAAATAACCCCCAAAAAAAAAGAAAAAAAAAAAAGGGCAGTGTTTTGCTGTAACTGCTTGAAAGCCAAATTACCCTTACCATCCATAAGCAACCTGCATAAATCAGCTGCTTCTGCTGCTTCATCTTCAATTTCCTCTTCAGCCTGAACTGAGGATGGACGCCTTCTCATTTTAAGGCCCTTACCACCATCTGTTTTATCATTCTTGGACTCGAGGTTACCCTCTACCCCTTCTTCACATTCCTCTGCATCAAGCAGATTCTCTAAATCTCCCGCAAAGGAATCCAGATCACTATTATTTTCTTCAGAGTCACTCTCATTTTCATCGCCATCAAAAACTGAAAGACTCTGAATTTGCCGATCCCAAATTTCCTGACACTTCTCTCTGGTCTGCTGCTGCAACTGAAGAAAAGACATGCGCTGGCCACGTGCATATTTGCTGATAGTGGTTGGATCAACTTTGACACCTGCTGCAGCTTGTTCACTTGAAAGCTTGCGTATCATAGCAATTCTATGCCATCTAGTCTGTTTTGCAATCAGTTCATCGGGAACATCGAATTTCAGGAGAACCTGTAAATTGGAACAGAGTAAAAAAAAAAAAAATTGAGCTATTGATGCTGCAGCTGCTGCAGCATACAAGCAATCATGCATACATCTAGCTCCCATTTGCTTTAATCAACAATCAGATGGGTAAAAAGAAACCATTATAAATGTTCAAGTCAGTTGTGTACACTTCAACTATTGGAAACACATATGCATGTAGAGAGATAGGGGCTAAAAACAACAAAGGAAAAATGGAGACAGGGACTGCAAGAGAAACGCTGGCTGACAAATTTTCTGCTTATCGTCACTTTTTGTAGCATTTTAGACTTATTTTGTTCACAAAAAAAGGCACAAGGTAAAGATATACATGATGAAGCATCTTCACTGATAGATAGACACAGATGGTCAGAACAAAATGCAAATATAACAGATTGTCCATTCCTTGACTGGATCACATAATAACATGAATTGGTAGATTCAATTAATACACAAAATAAACACAACAAAATGAAATAAAGAAAAAGAGCTTTTGTTACATATTTTAACCAAGCAAAACACACCTCTCTTGCAGCCTCCATGCTCAATCTACGTAAATCAGCATCCGTTCCAGTAACAGTAGAACCTCCTCGACTAGCAGCTGATTTTTTTTTCATTGTTGCACTTGACACTGGTGCTTTTGCAGTAGCACGGACATAGCTAAAACCTAGGCCCCGACCAGATGGATCACCAACACCAGTAATTTCCAAACGTTCAATATTCTCTTTTCCCTGCTAAGGAACAAATTGCAAAACTATAAATAAATTAAAAACAGTAAAACAACACTTCTGATGGTTGATGAAATTATCCACCTCTCCCAGAAATCATCACTTTATATCACACAAAACAAACGGCAGACCTAATTGACCAAAAAAAAAAAAAAAAAAAAAGTTGTAGTACCGACTATATTACTTTACCTGTGTACAGGAAACAAAGTTGCTACTCAAGTTCCATGGAGTAATCTGCAGTTCCCTCTCAATATGTGATGCCGCAGCGAGGGTTATGGCTTCATCAGGAAGACGACTCATTGCAGAAGATATGGCTGAGGGATGGAACTCAGTAATTCCTAAATGTTTGAGTCGATATAAGCCAGCTTGCATACTTTCATATGCACATACCTAAGCCTCACAAGGAAAATGAACAAAGAAAACAAAAAGACATATTTAGAAACATAAACAGTAGAAAAGAATTATGACTCCTTAGACAAGCTATCAATTTGCCCAGCTGATTTAAGACATTTAGAGTACAAATTAGAGAAGATAATTTATCTACTGAAATTTTTTAAAACATAAGAGGAGAGAAGATTAACATGTGAATCCCATTGGTGAAATGCAAGTGCTGTTATCTGCTAAGCAGCTTTAAGGACATATTATTTAGCAAAATGATAGATTAATTAGTAATCCAAACAATTTATGTTTGTGACAACAAAGTACATTAATTTTCATGGAGTTTCTCCTTACATTTGAATCGCAATCGCCGCATAAAACAAAGGTCAAAAGCCATGGAATGGGAAAATAACTGGATTGATCTTAACATGGAATAAGCAAACGGGCTTAAGCTCACAATGTAATTCAAAAACATTTAAAATTGATTTTGAAGGTCATTCATACTTCATATGATAACCAATTAAAAAAATAAAAAAAATAAAAAGTTATTTTCTAAAGAAAAGGCACAAAGAAATAAACTCACCTCCTCAGGTTTCACCATATTTCTCAACTCATCCTCTGAGAAAATACGAAAATTGCGTTTCTTAACCCAAATCCACTGTCCATTTGAGCTCCTCTGTAACATTGCAGTTGCATTTATATGATCCATGAGAAAATTATAAAAGAAAATATTACATGAAGAAACTGAGTAACATGGATATCAAAAAGCCATTGAGAATCCAGTCAGCTGCTAACAATAAACAAGAAGTTCAATTTAACCTAACCAGTATTAAGTTACTATTAATCCCAAAGCTTAAGCTGTTAAGAAGTGAATCTGAATGCTTAAATCAAGCCAAGAAATCACACTTAACACAGTTAACAACATGAGTACCTGCAAATTTGCAAATTCCCTCAGCTTCTTCCGAAGAAACGCTTCAGATAGGTAGGGAAATTGTGATGGTAATGCATCAGCACGTACACAAGGAAGTAATTGACGCTTTTCAGCGGCACGAAACTCGCGGCACATGTAGACTATGAGCCTGTTCATCATATAATTTTGAAGATTCTTAGTGCCAGGAGACATTACCTCCATGAGAGGTTCCTGCATAAAACAATCAAAATATTTAGTTTCAATGGTAAAAAGCTTCAAAAGTTACATGTAACACAAATAGATCTTGCATAATTTGCAGTGGCTGCCAGCTGGCAGTGCAAGGTGCTCATAAAGCTGGCCAAAATGGCACAATATTTACTTAGGAAAAAACCCAAAAGATTTATACATAATTATAATTTTTAAAATAAAAAGAGATCTACTGTTGCAAGTTCATTACAGTTCTAAACATCAACCTAGAAAGTATCAAGATTTACATATAAATTAAGAACAGAATAAATTGAAAAAGAAATTTCTGAATGACTATAGATGAAAAACCTGTTGCCCGACAACATCAAGCCTGTCAATGCGTCTTATTGAAAGTTTTCCCTTTGCCGAACGAACTAACAAATAATCAGTCAAGGGCACCTTATGGGAGAATATGGGTGCTCTGTACATGTTCGTTTCAATAGCCAACTGACTGCAACCAGCTTTTATATCAGCTAGGAAAGGTGATTTATCAGCAGGATTTAGAGAAATGATATGTCCCATGTTGTTGTTGGCGCTGCGCAACATAGCGACGGTTTGATCATCCGGGGCAGATTTTTGATAATAATTACAGAGCTTTGCACCCATCCCAATGTTGCTCAAAAGTAAAGGTCTTTCCTCACAATACCTGCAAAGACAAAAATGAAGGTCTGCCTTAAGCCCTCTCACATAAAAGCAATTTACAATTACATACAGAGGTATGATACTTATTTTAAATGCATAGAAAGTTTTTTTTCAACCTTCTAGAGCTTATCATACACAGAAGAAACACAAGAAAAATCTCTTTAAAATCAGTTTAATAGTTTTTAGGATATTATGACTCAACATCAGGTGTCAAAAAAAGAAAAGGGCTACATAAATGAAAGTTGAAAGCTGAAAAATTGTAATACATGTGTGCAACGTGCATGCATACACAAATATACATAGAGAGAGAGAGAGAGAGAGAGAGACAGACAGACAGACAGACAGACAGAAAGTTTGTGACCTCATGCGTTCACATTTTGGCCAACTGGACACCTCATGCGCATACTGGCATTTGAATAACATGTACATGTCTACAGATGGTAATAAACTCACAATATAATTGCAGGGCAAAGAAATACATAAAACAAAAATATAAATCATATTCCCCGTTCTCCTTTTTAATAAGGCAGAAGTTATAACTTGGAATTTGTTACCATCTGTCCACAAATGCATAACATGCCACACAAGAAAGACAATCACAAAGGTATACTCTAATAAATTAGACTTCTGAGTCACTTACTCCATTAGAAAGACATGACCATCTTTAACAGAAAGATCAGATTTCTTCTTAAATGCTCCAGGAGGTCGAACAGATTTATTTTCACCAGGAAGCTTTTGTGCCCTTGGTAGCAAATGAATTTTTGTACGAACAAGATGAAGCAAAGAGTTTGGTTGAACATTTTGGGCAGCAAGAGATTTATGATCCTCAAGTTCTTTCCCTAAGTAAAACATTTTCACTGTTTCTGAAGACTTGAAATCTACAACCAGAATGGAGCTAGTAAGTTCAGTGCTGCTCAAACTTTTGAAATTAACAGTTCAAAGTGTATAACCATCAATTGTTTAAGACAACAAAATCTAAAAATAATTTAACACATAATGGGGCAATATATCTAAAGAAGAATGACAACCTAGCTTTTTAGAAGCTTTTGCTTTAACTGAAGATATAGTTTCCTCAGCATCCACATGAAGCTTACTTCCTTTACCACCCAAGCTCTTTATAATAATTTTCATTGGTCCTAGAGTAGGCAGCTTCCCTTGCTCTTTGACAGCCACTTCGTTGTCATGGGGATACCACAAGGCTTTTGGCCGATGAAAATTAGCTACATCCTTACTGCAAAGCAATGTGTTTTCGTGCATGGAAGTAAGATGTAAATGAAACAATTTAACAGAAAACCAAGATGAATTACAGTATAGTGGATCGTGTGTGACAGCAAGAAATCTTGCACACAAACAAGCTGCATTCCCGTTCAAATAAGACACACAATGACGATACAAAACTTAGCAACTAATTAAAGCTAATAACCATTTCAAAATAGCAGAACAGTGCAAATGCTAATCATTCATTTTTGAATCACAATGTCATTGTTTTTTCCATAACTCAGAGTTTTGAGAAAGTTGGGGAGTTTCTAGGTATATCTTAAATGTTATTATTCTTTTTTAGGAAATGATTATGGAGAAGTGCAGTTTTGGCTACTGTTTGGTTAACGTTGTTGGAAAAAGAGAAGGAAGGATTTTTTAGGTCAAGTTTCTTCATTTGTATGCATTACAGACCAAAATAAGTCCTTGGCATCTTTTTGTGCACTGTCTTCTAAAGAAACAGAAACAGTAACCATTTCTTTATTCTTAACTTATGCTGGAAGCATGTTTTGTCTAATGATGCATGCTAGTTTAGTTTTTGTCTCGTCTTTTGTTCTATTTTTTACCTTTCAAGGATTTCCCACCCTTTATTCATGTACTGGATGGTTTTTTACTTTAAATAATAAAAAAAAGGAACTTTATCAATACACAATCTTAAGAAGAAGAGGAATCGTCAAAGAGATCAAAAACAAAAGTACAAGCATTGCAGCACTTTACTGGACAGGATTCTCTATGTAAGCACATGGTGCAATTACAAATAGTAGCAATAAACTAGCAATTGCCTTTATACAAAACATCTTTCCAACATAAATTATTAATCATGAAAAGTGGGTAAACTTTGAATTCCATTAGAAAACACCATCTTCATTTAACAATAAAGTTATCCACATTAATAGAGATTGTTTCTAAATAAAAGCTAACGAACAATAGGGGTCATACCAGCCAGAGTATCTTCGCATAATGTGATGTATAGGTGGAAATTAACATGAAGATTAAGGGGTTGGTGGATTAATCGGGCAGATTTTGACATTATGTCAACAACTCAAAAAAAAAAAAAAAAGAAAAAAAAAAAGGTTTCTATTTAATGAACTGAACGAATGTATGGATGGAAACAAACATGACAATTGAAAAATTGGTCAATTAACTAGGTATATTTTGTTTATTAAGCAATAAAAAAAAAAAAACCTTTCCATTCACTGAACTGAAAAAAATCTATTTTAAAATTGCAGTATGTGACATATTGACAAATCAAGGGAAAAAAAAAAAAAAAATTGTGAAACAATGCACAAGAAATAAAGTTGAGAATACCACAAAATAAAGGAATAGAGAGTAAAATAAGCACATATCTTACTTGCTCAACTTCAATTTCATTGTCTGCAGTGTAAGTGCAGGCTGTGAGTGATAAATTTTGATTGCTTGAGTTGTGCGTTTTTTAGAATTCGATTTCATCTGCTGAGAAGTTTTCCTGTTTGAATAGTTTTTGTCATTCGAAACATGCCTCCAACCAGATTGACCTCCATGACCAGGCAGTTCGAGAGATTCCCCATTGCTCGCCTTTTCAGGCCGAGTCATGATCATGGCCCCTGCATGAAGCGTGACATGTTTACCATCCTCGTCATCCATAACTTCAAATAGCATCTGCTCATCTTGAAGATCAAAAATAAGTTTGGGCTTTCTGACAGGTGTATCTGCCTCCCACTTTATTCTGTCTGACCATGATCCTTCTAGCATGTCTCTGTTTTGGGATGTAACTTTGATAAAATCCCTTACAACATTGTTTAGGCGAAGCTGTTTATCAGAAGCTTTTTCAATTTTGCCATCCATGTCATTAGAGTCATCTATTTCTTGACGGGATAACAACCGTAAAAGTTGGGGATGGTATCTCTTTTCAGGGAATGGGAGATTTGAAGATCCTGTCCTTGAGCCAAATGGCTCCAAAAGAACTGAGGAGCTATGCAGGAGACCATCATGATTCTTCTCATCAGTTTCCACCTGTGGCCTTAACCGAAGATTTCGTGGCCCAGACTCAAGTTCAGTTTCACTATCCACAGAAGCTTCCAAATCAGGTCCTGAAATTTCACAACTCTCGACAGAATTGTCATTTACTACAGGAGAACTATCCCAGACAATTCCACCTTCCCAATCTTGTTGGTCAAGCAGATAAAGTTCAGGACATAGTGATGACTGCCCTCCAATAGGACAAACAGTTAAATCTTTATTCATTCGCTCTGCAATGAGACAAGTGTCGTTTCTTTGCTCATCATTGTGTGAAGCCATGGGGGAAGCCCTTTGCATTGCACCAAATTTTGTATATTCCAACTCATCATCATTACATATAGAAATGTCATATAGATCTGTCTGTTTCAAAGATGATAAACCTTTACCAGCATCTTTCAAAAATGCCTCTTCATCTTCTTCAACGATATCAGACAAATTCATAGATTTATACTTATCTACAAGGATTGGACAACGAGCAGAAAATCCGGAGAGGACACAAACAAGGAGTACACGTAAGAGTTATTTCTCTATTGAAGTATCAAAAAGAAATAAAAAAGGAAAATGAACAAAATATTAATAAAATTTTACAAAAAACAAACTGTATTTTTTTGAAAATGCACATCACAAACATAATTTCAATCCAAGCATGGCAAGAAGAAAATTTTTCTTGAACCGTCAAGATGTTACTATTGGGATAATTGCAATCCATATATACACTGCACACCTTTGGGAACAGAATATCTGCGGTCTCTTTTCTCTCTCTTCTTAATGGGCTCATGAATGCCAAAGATTTCAGAGAATCGTAAGATCACCATTCCATCTTCTATACATAAAACCGGCAGTGGCGTGGAACCTTTATCATTTACCACTTCCTGTTTTGATCTCATCACAGAAATAAGGTAGTCATGAGTCTCATGACCCAAACCAAAAAAAAAAAAATAAGATAACAACCAATCACATGTAAAAGAAAATAATATAATATCCCAAAAAAAAAAAAAAAGGTACTCTGCTGGTCTACTTAATTAAGAATAAAATCTAACCTGAAACCCTTCTGCATCATCAGTGGAACTTTCAGTTTCCTGGCTGCCAATCTGCTCATCATCATCTATAGATTTTTCTCCTGTAGAAACCACCACAGGAGACTTACCTTGTTCACCTGAAAGAGGCATGCTAAAATAAGTACAACACTAAAATACAAAGCTAGACCATGAAGAAAAATAACAAAAGTTATAATAAGGCTAAATAAGCAATGAAAAAGACCCAAACAAGTGAACATTCTCTGGAAACCTTTGCAAAGAAATATACTCCAACTCAAACCAAGTAAAGTGACAAAAAAGCTATCAATCTTCAAACCTTTAACTCCAGCTAGGTTAACATATGAGGAAACTAAATTAACCTAAAATCAGAATACAAATAAATGGAACTAAAGATAAACTTCTACATTCTCGTTTAACTTCAAGCAACAGATGAGAAAATAAACAAAATTCACAATATATTTCAACTCAACTAAGGATAACCACATTCAACCATCTCAATAAACTTATGCTAAAAAAGTTTCGGCATGGAAGGAAAATAATAAATGAACAATGAAGAAAAGTTTAGCACCTAAAAGGAATTAGATAAACTGAAAGCATACTAGATAAAGGCACCATGTGAACATCAAAATCGTTATCAACCACATCATGTTCCTGTTCAATTTCCTCATCATAATTTTCATCATCGAACACAGAAGCTGTGGGCTTCAATGCAGATAAAGAAACATCAGCAGAAAGGTATTCCTTTTTGGGCAATAGATAGTCCTCCTCACTAGCAGCTTGAATCTCTGGTCCCTCATATTGCTCCTCAATGTCTTCATAATCAATTGCATCTTCAGCTTTCTCATCATAATCTGACATAAAAAGAAACACAATGAGCATGCATTAGGTTTGGAAAAAGACAAACCCCAGTACTAACAATCAAGGAGACTGAATGTGCATCTCCCACCACTTCAGGAAATAGTTTAGACAACCTAAAATTTAAATTTTAAAAAAAAAAAAAAAAAAAAGAATATGCATCCAACCTTAAAAAATTACATATAGACATCTAAAACAATCGAATAAAATCTAGAATCATAAAAAATAAAAATAAAAACACCATTTATTGTGACAGCATTTCCCAAAAAAAAAAAAAAAAAAGCCCAAGTCAAAACTTTAGAGTCAACAGAGATGGCATTGTTGGAAAAGACTTTATTTTTTGTTCAACTTACATAGATGTATAATAGTGCATGTATAAAAAAATTATAACCAATAACCTACAGTCTACATAAAACCACCATATTAAAATCTTGAGTTACAAACACACAGAATCTTTAAGGACAAAAGATGACGACACTTAAAGGAAATTCATAAATTGCATTAGATGGTTTTTCCAGGCTTACAACATCACCTTGGTCTACAATATCAGTTGATGTCTGTGGTGATTTTACTGACAACTGAAAATCAAACACAATTATTAGTTTACAAAGGGGAAAAACAAATAAAGAGACTTACTCAGAGGAAGACAAGTAACAGAAGCCAAGATCATTGGCCTCAGAAAATAATATTCACTAACTTTCAAGTAATGGAGAAAATAGAGCTAGAGAGGTAATTAAGATTTTCATACATCTATATCTGTTAAAGATGGGCCAAGCTTGTCAGCCAACGCAGCAAGATGCTCCTTTGCATCCTGAAAAGCAAAATAGTATTAACCATCAAGGTTTTTTTCTTCTTCTTCTTCTTCTTCTTTTTTTTTTTTTTTTAATGGTAATTTTATCATCAAGGTAAGAACACTCGACATAAAACCATCAATTAAAAATGTGCACAATGTATTAGAAGAAAGCACTTCCAATAACCAATAATTTTCAATTATATACAAACTGCATCTTCTAATACTAATTTAACTAAAATACAAGGATGGAAAAGGCAATAGGTATTTTATTTCCATATTTTCCAATATCAAATGGTATATTATGTGTAAATAATGACAAACGGAGAAACTGTACATTTTTTACCTCAACCACAAATATTCAAAGCCTAAAGGGGTAAAAAAAATCCTTCAAGGAGTTTCGTACTATATATAGGAACTTTACTTTATCAAGCAGAAAAATCATTACATAAATCCTTTATGAAGCAAACCAATTGATTTGAAAGAAGTTTCTAGGAATTAATTCGTTGCCTTTACTATTAATCACTAATCTAATTCTTTTGAAGCCTGATTAGAAGTATATAAAAACTCATAAAATAAATCTTTAATTTGAGAAGGAAAGGTTCTAATGTTTATACCTTGTGGAATAAATAAAAAACTTAAAAATACAATATATATCTAGTTTCTTGTTTTACTACTTTATGTTCCCAAGATCTTTACTTAAGTTTTGTTTGTAATTTTTTTTTTTTTTTTTTTTGGTTTTTTTCAATAGCTGATTTCTCATACTCCTGAAGAGTTGTAATACTATTTTATCTAATAAGATTATACTTTTTATTTTAAAAGTAAAAATGGGCACTGTCAAATATACATTTACCCAACATGAAAAGCAAGAATTTCAATTAACTGTCATGCAAATGCTTCTCACACCTTGTCAGTTCAACCGTACTAAAAAAAGTTAGAAATAGCATAATAGTAAGAATATAGTTACCTCATCAAGATAATCAACATCGAGATCACCAGAGTTATCAACATTGCCGAACATAAATCCCAACAACCGATTACCCCCGCCAGCCTCCTCATATTCTTCCTCGTCATCTGCAAACCAAAATTTGAAGTAACATATGATTATAGCAAACTGAAAACCATGGTGCAGTTTAAGTAAATGAAGAAAGCCAAAATTATTATAAGCTACAACCATTCAACATACCAACATTTAAATGACTACATGCTCAATAGTAACTAAACAACTTCTGACATGAAGGAATATAAAACCAATACAATTGACCTTTCATATCAAGTTCAAAATTTGCATCAAAGAATGAAAAGTGAAATAAAGAGACTAAATGGCTCTCTAAAATTACGAGAAGAAAGTGCAATGGTTAAACACTGGTCCAGCTAACAATTAAAGCTATTCATGTTTCATGCATGGGTTCAGGGTCCAAGAGAAATTATCCTTTTCTTTCTCTCAACTGGTTTCCATTGTCTTCAAATAATTGATTAGAGCAGAATAAGATAACTTATACACAAAAACCTTCATTTTCTCGCTCAACGAGCATTATAATTGAGTAAAGACATTAAAGCTTGGAGGAAACATAAGACAGTAGAGTCAAAATTCACACACGGCATGCAATTTTATCCTGGTCTTATAGAAGCCTGGGCACAAATGATTTACCAAGGAGTTTTCCTTCATAGTTTTAGCATTGGAAAAAGACACGATAAATAAAAATAAATTCACGATGCGATCACACTTAGTCTTCAATTAGCAAGTCATCTAACCTTCATCCCTCCCATCTTGAGAACCGCTATCTGAGGCACTCATTTTTTGACGAAGTCACAAAACCACTGTAATAAAACCTCAATAGAAGCCTCTGCTTGGCACGAAGAACCACGAAAGAAGGAAAATCAACAAGCACTGAAATTGTAAATTTGCTTGCAATTAGCATCTAAAAGAACTGAATGTCAAATCCAATCATAAAAAGCTTCCAACTGCATAAAAATCTAATATAAAAAAATAAAAAACGTATTTCTTTTTCGTTTCTAGTGCATGTGTTTTCCTGGAAACCAAACAGAGCATACGAGAGAGCTATTCAAATTAAAACCAGAACGTAAGAGCCTAACCCCTGCCCCCCACTCCTCCAATTCTCTTCAAGAACACAAATGTTATGCCTAAAAGAAACCAAAAAAATAATAATAATAATAATTGAACTAGTATAATTTCGAATAAAAAATTGCAATTTAACTGAACCTCAGGGTGCCGACAATGTCATATGAAAATTTCTTGGCCGATAATTCTATGAGATTTTCTTGCAAATACCGACAACAACCTGGGGATTTATCTTCGATTCTTTGGGTAAATTTCAAACTTGCGAAGTTGATACCGTAGATTCCGACAATAGGACGCTGGAGAAGAAAGTAACAGGCAGAGAAGAAAATGGATAGAATTAGAGCCCGTGTTCAGCTTCGTTTCGTTTCACGTTTGCTCTTCTTTGTAAAAATAAATCTGCGAAGAGAAAGCAAATGGAGTTCCAATTCCAAATAGCAAGAACGACGCCGTTCCTCGCAACCAGTGGGTCTTGCCGGCGTCGTCTAATGCCGACGGTGTGGCTCTCGGAGTCGCAGGAGAAGAACGGAGAGTATGGGGTTCAGGGCCTTCAGTGAGATCCCACCCCTCTTTGTTTTTATAATTAACCAAATAACTTACCTAATGCTTCTCTACTTATTAGTATTTTTTATTCTTTTTTTAATAAATTTTGGGAAATTTTCACAAAATTGTCTTAAATTTTTATCATTAATTTTTTTTTTGGAAGATTAAAATTTTATTAATTATAAACTCGAAAAAAATTATCCCTCAATGGGGATGGTCTACCTTCATACCATAGACTACATAAAAGGGTCAAAAAATACATAAAAATTCTTTCAAACTCTAACTAATTACGAATATAAACTATTAAGTTTTCACTAACAATAATTTCCAAATTTTCAAATAAAATATATAATATACTTTCTATTAATGAAATTGATATGCACACTAGTGCTTCTTAGATAAATAAGAATTGTTATTTTAAATATATAATATAAAGTCTTTTGTTTTTGTTAAAAACTTTTTTTTTTTTTTAGTTTAATGAAATCTCATACTAATTAGTATTTTCCTCAAAATGCTTACATATTATAATAGCGTTTTAGCACAACATAATTTTATATTAATTAAAAGTAATTATATTTAGATTATTTATCAATCTTATGTCAATTTATTGTTAATTATTAACCAACTTCACTTCAAAGTATTTAGGTGATATGGAATAATGAAAAATGTAAATACTAATAGACTTTTCTTTTCAATATATATATATATATATATATATATATATATATATTGTAAACCTTATATTGATTACAAAATTAATATTGTAGTTTAAATTTCATTTATAGATATAACACTTTCACCTCTATAAAAGATTTTTAGCTTTGTCAGAAAAATACAGATTTAAAACTTAAAATATCAGTATATATTATCTCTGTACCGTCCCATCTTTATAAAAGTTTTATTTATTTTTTTTTTCTCATCTATATATGATAATAAAAGAATAATATTAATTCAGCATAAAAAAATAATAATAATAATATTAATTGTTTGGAAGCCAAATACGTATCGAAAAGGACTCACTCCTTCTAGTGTTATGTTTTCTTTTTCCCCCTTTGGTTTGCCATGTGTTTTATGACATGATTAAGTAATTGATTGGCCTTGAATTATATTACTAATCAAGTACAAGTCAAAAACGAAAGAAGGTGCCATCCATGAACATTTTTAATTTCTCTAGTGTTAGACAGAATAATAACATTATTAATGAATTTTTTTTCTATGGAGAGCATGTTGTGGTGTAATTTCATGTGCTAGGCAGCTGAAGAAGAAAACATGATTTGTGGAAGATAGATGATGCTGTTGTAAGTCGGGAAAAAAAGATGTGATTCGCATGGTGGTATTGCAATAATGCAAACGTATTTGGTCCGAGATGGACTGGATTGATGAATTTTTGGTTGTGGTTTTTGCTTCTTAATGTGATTTGTTGGGGTGGACGCACAACAAATAACTCTTAGTTATCATCCTTCCAACTTGAAAGGTTTGTGTATATTAGTTAGGCGCAGGCCATTTGGAAGAGGAGAATGTACGTCTTCATGATGAGATAATGAAATCCCGATGCTCTTTTATTAGACTGCATTGCAAGTAAGCTTCTAGATTTTATTGAGATTTCAGATGGTGCACGTACACGACCAATTAATAGAAGCTCACAAAAGCATTTTTTTTTTTTTTTTTTTTTGTGCTGAGATAAGGAGGTTTATAAAACCAAAAGAACCCAAAGTACACAACTGAGCACAAAGAGAGGGCTACTCGCCATTCTCCTCCTGGGTAGCGAAGTCAAAAAAACTTTTAGGGAGGGAAGATGTAGAAACGACACCATTGATACTGTTTTTAATACACCAACTACTAATAAAATGGGCTAAAATATTTTCCTCCCGTGGAATCCAAAAGAAATGAACTTCCTGGAAATCTTTCTTTAAGTGCAAAATCTCCAAAAAGTAACTTGCAGCAGTCCAATGACCAATTTGTAAGTCCGGATTGTTGAGGTGAGAGATAATGTTTCTTGCATCTGATTCACACCATATCTGGTTCCAACCTTCGTCTTTAGCTAGCACCAAGCCTTGCAACACCCCAAAAGCTTCAGCGACCTCTCGAATGTCTGAAGGGCATCTGACGGCCTTAATTCTTAAGATTTTGCCCTGCCGGTCTCTTGCCACTATCCCTATCAGATTGGATCCGTCCCTAATGGCGGCGTCCGTGTTAATTCTGATGCATTGTATGGGTGGTTTGCTTCTTGCTGGCCTGCATTGTAACAGACTGTGAATTCCTAGACAGCATGTGGCTGCCTGTCAGGTTTCATGAAATCTAATTTGCAGCCTGCGCATGGCATCATCCAAGGAGAAGGACTTGTTTTTACATAAGGTGTTGTTCCTTATGTGCCACAACTGATCTAGAATAAGAGTAGAATATAGGAAGAACGTCTCATGGTCGTCTGCATGAACAGGCAGCACTGAGGAGGGATTGGTTAGAATCAATAATTTATGATCTAGCGGTTGATCTTCAAAAGAGTCCCATTTTATGCTCCAAGGAGAGGCAAACCATAAAGCCTTTGCGACCTGACAGTGGAAAAATAGATGACTATCTGATTCTCTGCACCCACAACCATGCACGCACATTTGATTTTCAATCGACATATTTCTGTCTAAAAGATTGGAGGCAGTGGGCAGACCCTTGTTGGCCAATTTCCATAAGAAAAATTTTGCTCTTTCATGGATTTTAGAGGTCCATAAATGTTTCCACCAAGGCGATATTGAATAATTTTTCCAAACTTCCATGTGCAAAGTTGACTTGAATGAGAAGCAACCGTTCGAGTTTCCACTCCATATAAGTTTATCGTCCAAACTTTGGTTGGTACAAGGAATTTTGCAGATATTTGTAACTGTAATGCAATCAAATAAACGTTGTAGCTTAGAAACATTCCAGGTCCCATCCAGGTGTTTAAGCGAGTTGACCATTTGAATGTCACGATTGCCTTCACGGGAGAGAGGAATCGGCTTAAAAGCTGGGTTGTTTGGGACCCAAGGGTCCTCCCAGATATTGATGTCCGTCCGTTTTCCTACTCGATAGCACAAACCATTTATTGGAAGTTTCCTGGCAGTCAAAATGCCATTCCAACTCCAAGAGATGCCTTTCTTTTTCTTGCATCGCAAGAAAGTACTGCCTGCGTAGTATTTCCCTTTTAAAGCCTTGACCCAAACTCTATTGGCATGAGTTACCAAATTCCATCCAAGTTTGCTAAGGAGGGCTTGATTCATATCTTTGAGTCTCCTGATGCCGAGACCGCCGGTTGCTTTGGGTCTGCAGATGCGGGACCAAGAAATAGGAATAAAGGTCTTCCCAATGTTGTGGTTTTGCCAAAGGAAAGTATTCGCCAACTTTTCAATATCACGACACCAATTGGAAGGGAGATTGTTTGCAGACATAGCGTAGATGGGGATGTTGGTAGCGACAGACTGCACCAGTGTGTATTTGCCAGCTTGAGATAATAGTTTTGCCTTCCAACCTTAAAGCTTAGCTTCAACCTTCTGTTTGAGATCCTCATAGGCCTTGGAGTGGTTTTGAGCCGAAAATAAGGGGTTGCCTAAGTATTTGGAATCCTTGGACAACTCATTAATGCCGAATAATTTCTTTATAGTTGCCTTTGTTTTTCCAGCTACACTTTTGGAGAAAAAACACCTAGACTTGGCAAGATTCATTCTTTGGCCTGTCCACTTGCAGTAAGTAGTGATACAGTCAAACAAATTCTTAACCTCACCCGGGTTTGCTCTGCAGAACAAAAGCTCACAAAAGTTGATACCACAAGATGAAAAGAAAAGTATAAAGCTAATGTGGATGGGGCTACATCCACTAATTCTTAGTTAGTTGTGGGTACTGATTATTTATTGTTAGGAATGACAAAAGGTAATGAAGTTATAGTGTTGTTGTCAAAACCGGTGAGGTAATGACTATTTCCTCTTACCACGGAGTTGTTGGCAATCAAGTTTGGTTTTGATTTATGTGCTAAAGTTGGAGTTGAAGGAGGATTCATCGAAAGTGAATTTATTTTTTAGTAATTTTAGTTGCGTGCTTTTTTATGATTGAGAAACAGAGAAAGTAGCTCATTAGTTAGCTAAAAATATCGTTCAGATTGATTATATAGAAATTTGAATAGAGGAATGATCTGAGTGGCTCCAAGGCTATGTTTTCCTTTAATATTAAACCTAAGTTTGTTTATTTCAAAAAAGTTTAATACGACTTGATGTTACTCTTTTTTTATTTTTTGTGTGTGTGTGAAAGTAACTAATTCTTTGCTATATATACAACATGGTTGACAAAATAATACATATTTTGACAAGAACCAAAGAGACAATGCCTCAAACAACGATATTATCATGAATTCAAGCTTTAGGGCATTCATTGATTGGAAAAATGCATAATATTGGTGAAATTAAATTCGAAAGTGATGGAAGTGAGGAATATTTAGTACTTACAGTCGTCGGTGGAATTTGATATAATTACAGTTATGCATTTTGAAAACAAAAGCAGTTAATCCTATGAAGAATATTTTTTTAGTTTATATTTTTGAGTTGTAGGTTAATATAAAGCAGAAAAACCCCGCTCACGAGATTAACAAATCCCCATTAATTTTGCGCACTTAACATAACACACCCAATTTAGTAGGACGGCCTTTTTATCTACTTAGTTATTTGTTTTATATTGCCATTTACATTTCTCTTTCCTCCATATATTATAATCTATGATTTTTGTGCGTTCAATAATTGTTTTAAAGTAGTAGGTACAAGCAAATTAATACAAAAATTGAAGCACATAGAAATGAAAATGGTGGTAATTAATACCACAGAGGGACATATACATATAAAAATAAAAACAAACTAACAGAAGAAAAGTAAACAAGGTGGAGGTCAGTGGATGAAAGGGAAAACCAACAATGGAACATGAGCAAATTCCATTTGCCAATGTATACTTGCCTAGAATAATATTCTCAAATTCTAACATCCAAATAAAAAAAGAAGAAAAAAAAGAGAGAATGAAATCAAGCGCTCCGAACCAGGACACTCCGCATCATGTCCTTGAACTCAAAGAAATCAACACGTCCATCCTGGTTCCGATCCACGGATGTTATCATCTTCTCCACTCTGTCAATCTCATTACCCTCCGCAAATCCAAGCTTTCCCAACACCACTTGCAATTCATGTGCCGATATGTATCCATCTCCATCTTCGTCGAATACCTTGAACGCCTCCGTCAGGTCCGAATCCTCCTGTGACATCTCCTCCTCTTCCTCCTCCTGATCGGCCTCCTCTTCTTCTTGCTCCACGTCCATGTCGCCTCCGAAGTAGGTGTCGTTCAACGACTGGTGTAAGGCCTTGAAGTCCTCGAACATTAGTCCCTCATTTCCGGGTCTTACAAAGGAGTTAATGGTGGACTCCAGCTCCGCCATATCCACATCCAATCCCAGCAGGTTCAACGCTTGCCCCAGCTCCTGCCCTGTGATGGTGCCGTCTCTGTTCTTGTCGAATAGATCGAATATGCGACGCAGACGAAGCGTGTTCAGGCTCGGACACCTCAGACTGAACGACGACGACGACAACTTCTTGCTCAAGCTGCGCTTGCATGATTTTGAAGAAGCGCTTGTGCTGCTGCTTGTACCCCAAGATGCGGATGCTGCTGCTTCCATGACCTGGCGGCCTCTGAGTTACAACAAGAATCAATATATAACAGTAACGATCGATTATCAGTTCAAGTTGCCCAATGCCCTGTTGCCCAATTACAGAGCAATGGGATTTTGGGACAACTTAATTTTGATCTAATCAGACAAAAAAAATAATAATTAAATCTTTTTTTTCTTTTATATATCAATTCTTTTGGTGAAGAATAAGAAGAAGAACAAGAGGAACCAGAGGTGATCCTCTTTAGATGAAAACAGAGACCGAAAATATATGGAAGATGGGGTGTTTTTTTTTTGGTGAATATGGAAGATGGGGTGTTAGTGTGTATATATATAATAATAATAATAAGTTTATATAAATTATTTGCGTTTGGGCGAGTGGCTCTGCTACTTTGAATTCTATATTATATGGGATGGTGCGCGTTTGGCGGATTAGTTTGATCCATTAAGACCCTTTCTTCTTTTATCAAAGCACCATAAATTAGATTTTGTCAAAACATGAATAATTAATCGCCAAACAACCACCACATACAGTTATTGACTTTGAATTTGTGAAACAAAGCTAATAGCTACATCGAGAATAAATACACCAAACCAATTCAATGGTCTATGGTCTTTGTTTTTTGTGTGTTTGGAATTGTTCTCTCTCTTCCATTTACTTTTTTTTCTTTCTTTCTTTTTTTTTCTATTTTTTTCTCTCTTTCTCTTTTTTCCATATTATTTTTATTTTTTTCGTGAGAAAATTGCATATATTATGAGTGGTAGGTAGGAGATTCTTTATAGTTGAAAATTTAACTTTATGCATGAGTTAGAGTTTCGATTAAAGTCTTTAGAATGTTTTCAGATCGATCCAAACAAAGAGAAAAATGTCCATACAAATTTATAAACACCTTCTAAAGAAAAGGGTGATTTACAGTAATGTATTACTTAATCTGTATACCCTTTTTTATGTGTAATAAAAAAAGTATTGTAAAAAAATAAAAATAGCAAATACATATATGCAAATGGGTGTTAACAAGGACTAGCTAGGTGGCTTTTATCATCACATAATGCTAACAAGAACGCAACAAAATTAAATATTTATATATGCATAAACCGTATATGACTCGACCCGCAATATTCATGTTTGTTATATTAAAAAAATTATATAAGATTCCTTGATCTAGATGTTTCTTCCATGGTTGAGTTTCATATGTTAAGACTACTAATTATATAAGACACCAAGTGCTATTATTATTTTTTTGTTGGTGAGTAATAAGACACCAATTGTTGAAAGTATACAACTTACAGTTTTCTAAAAAGGACAAAAGATTCGATTTTTTCCTTTTTTTTTGGTAATTGATAAAAGATTCGATTTGATTGTTGTTGGGAAGGTATCTTTCTTTTTTTTTTTTTTTTCCTTTTTTGCCTTTTTACTATTAGCCCGAAAAAAAAAAAAAAAAAAAACTTAATTAAACACGCTAAAAACTGGAATAGCAAATTAGCAAGTGGTGGGCCACTTTTTCTGAATTTACTTTTGTTTTTTTCAAAATGACATACTAACTATATCTTACTAAATAAACCCTGGAGATGAATTAATATATAAGTTCATTATGTATTGCACCCTTTTTTTTTTTTCTTAATTCAGCAAAAATAAATTAAAAGCTATCCGTAATAAACTACGACTTTGACAATATATGGAAAAAAAAAAGGTAAAAAAAAAAAAATCAATCACAACAGATAACTTAAACAATATATATTTCTATAAAACTCTACAACATGCACAAAATTTTAGATTATAAATTAGCTAAATGTAAAGGGTTTCAGGTATTTAATTAAACCATCGACTAATTCTTGTTTCCACTTGATTTTTCATATATTGGGATCATGTGATCAAGCTAAGTAAGAATATGTTAAAATATGGTCAATTAATTGTATTTATACCACATATTCAATGTTCATATTGATCAAAACATGACATGATGAAGCTAAATTTTATATTGTCGTTTCTTGAATTCATCTTATCCATCTTTCATTTTATTATTTAATCTAAAAAGCTAATATTGACACATTATATCATGAAATTAAAGCATAACTATTATTTAAATGATGACTATACAAAAATATTTGTATATACGGTTAAATCCTAAGAAATCCGCATGGAGATTGGGAACTGTTGTAGTTTAACAAATGATTAAATTTTTTTTTTTAATTTGGAAATTATTAAATCAGTGGGGACTCTCCCATTACAATTGGGAACTCAAATAAATGACAGTCGAATTTTCTTTGGAAGCCACACCAAAACAAATTAATTATGAAAAATGAGGAACTACATATCCTTAGTTGATCTCTCGGGAAAAAAAAAAATTGCCCATATTGGTTTCTTTCTTCTTCTGTGTTTTTTTTTTTTTTTTTTTTTTTTTTTTTTTGGGACGGTGCTCATATTGTTATTGAACAATTAATATTCTTCTTTTGGAATGATATGCCTGCACTTTGGCTCGGAATTTTGATTCAGCAATTGGAATTATAGCATTTATTGATATAAAATAATACATGTTTTTATAGTGACAATGAAAACAGTACATTATGTGCTTTTTGTTTTTTTATGGTCATGGCAAAGAATATTATATGCTTTTTTATTTGAATAAGTATGACATGTTTAGAAAATCACATGACAAATTATGAACCAAAGAGATTTAGCATAATAAGATTGGTTGGAGCAACTGCCAAACTATTACCACATGTTATCATGTTCCAGTCTAAAGTGGTGGGCGAAGTTAGTGGCTACATAGGCTACAACTAACACTTGGCCGAAAGCTACTGGGGGTTACTGACTATTCTACTGACTAGGAAGGAGGATCCTAGGATAACATAGAAACTGGAATAGGCATTTCCGTGAATTTATTTTTGTTTTATGTCTGGTTATTAGTTCTATTAAATTAAATTAAACTAAACTAAACTAAAGTGGACCTCTAAGACATGGAAGTCCGTGCCGTAATCACACTATGGATGTCGGACATATCACAGTGGGTCCCAAAGATGTTGTCAGATGGACGGCGGATTGTTGATTTATCGTGAGAGCATATAGAAAGTAAACTTGCGTCGTGGTCTTATTGGTTTGATCGTATGATCGAGGTTACAACAAAACAGACAACCGACATTTGCGAGTGTTTGGACACAAGATTTCCCATCCCATATTCTTATATACGCCTCTGTATTCTTGTACAATTGTGTTGGCATACTCCTCCATAAAATTTGTAAAACAATTCCAAAGAAAACGTGTTGCAACTTGCAACTTTGAATTTGCATGCCCCGTGATTTTTTTCATGAATTAAAAATACTAAAATAACCACAAAAAAAAAAAAAAAAGAGTAGACAACTAGCAAAATATGAGGGGGTGCTAATGCAATATTTCATATTTAACATAAATATATGGAATATTTATATATAGATATATATAAAGCGACAGTCTTCGGAGTGAGTTAAAAAAAAAAGAAAAAAAAAGATAGATGATGATGATGATGATGAGAGGGTGACATATCAAATGAGACTGATTAGATATGAGTAGATCAGTAGGTAAGAATCCCTAAAGACAGTACCTTTTTTCTGCCGAATCTTCTTCTGCAAAGTGAAGCCCCGCACGAGGCCTTCCTTTGTCCGTCTCTTGACGCCCCTCTTGCCTCCTTCTCCTCCGCCTGCTACTCTACTCGTGCAAATTTCCCAAGATTGCTCTCTCAGGTATTCTTCTATACCCCCATGCCTCTTCTTTTCCTTCAATTTAAGTAATTGCTGTTTTCCTATATATTGCAGTTTTTGCTGTTTCATTTTTACTTGATTTTGTCTTCGTTTCTATTCTTAATTTGCTAGGGTTTTATTAAATTTTTGTGCGCCGAAACTTGGGCTTTCTTTGTTTTCTTTCATTACATAGATTAATCCCAACTCGAATTCGTTCCAAAGGTTTCATCTTTTCATTGCATTTGTTTCAAACTAGAAATATTGTCCTCTATATCTCTGCAAGATCATTCAACAGAGAAGAAATTTTGTTTGTTTTCATTTGGGTGTTATTGGGTTCTTTTTTTTGTTCTTTTGACAAGGTTAACTCTTTTGCATTCCGGAATTGGGTTATTATATATATATATATATATATATATTGATTTAGTTGCGTTGAGCAGTAATCAATCACAAACTTTTGCTGTTTGAAACGTACTAATCCATTTCCCCTTTTCAGTTTCTGTTCATCTGCCTTTTTTCATTTGGATCTTACAAGTAAACAAAAAATGGGTTCTGGAGGCTGTACGGATCAGTTGAGCAGTTGCCAAAATATGCCTCCCAGTTCTTTTGAGAAAGTGGATGACCTTAGCGTTGTGGAAACTCGTAAGGGTGTTGATGATGAGGCACCAGATGTATTGGAGGCAGATGAGTCAAATTCCTTAGGGCCTATTACTCCTGATTCTGACAGAGAAAATGGAGATTTCCCCATAGACTACAAATCTCCACCCACAACAGTTAAGAAACTACCAAATGTAGATCATTTTGATGTTGCTACCAACAGAAATGAGGACAACCCATATGGTTGTGTTGATGATGGAAGTCCCCACACACCAAAGGATGGTGTCTTTGACCCGTTTGCCCCTGGTCCGGATGACCTTGCATTGGCTCCTCAATGTAGAAAATATCTCAAAGAGTCAAGGAACGTTGTTGTGCGCCGGCTTAATTTTGATTCCTATTCCCCAGTAGATGTTGTAGAAGAAAAGGCTAGTGGCATTGATGCATCGGCAGCAGGCATTTCGGATAGAGAAATATTTGAGGCTGTGTATGAAAATCTCTTGGATATTGTCTTAAAAAAGACTGAAGCTGTTCTTGCTGAAATTTCAGATTTGGATTGTGAATCCGATGACTGCAAAACGCCTCCATTGGCATCACGACTAGATGGTGTTGCTGAAACATGTCCTGGTGCTCCTATCAGGCCAACCGGGAAATCAAGGAATATTGATTTGGCGTTATGCAGAAAGCTTCAATTTTCACCTTGATGGACTCGTGTTGATGGACAGAACACCGGTAACTAATTTCTCATAAATGCATCATTTGCTTATTTGCGTTCTAACATTTTTGTCCCTAGATTATAGCCTCAGGTTCTGAGTGTTCAAAGGGTACAGCTCTCTCTGACCAAGATTATACTGTAGTCGTTACATTGTATAGTAATTAAAGCCTTTATTTGTATTTTAATGTTAGCAAGTACTCCTTTCTTTCCGGACTACATTAAAATTAAAAGAAAGCTGTTTCTTTCCTATCGAATTCTATTACTTTCTGATATTTGTCATTGTTTATAAAGCCATATGACCAAGCTCTTCTTGCTACAAGCATCATCAATTTATGGATAATTTTATCATCCTAGAGGTGTATGTGCTTGAACAATTGCTATTGCTTTGTGTCATTTTGTATATTTCGGATGAGAAAAACTATATTCAATAATGTTGTCTTCATGGTTTTCTGGTGAGATTTGGGAGCATGCCTCACACAGAAGCTACTTTATATGCTTAGCTAAGCATTTAGCAGTAGCAGGAGGTGCTTTGCTGTTTTAGACGATACACACGCTGGTTTTTGTCGATTTGCTTTTTCATTGTCCAAGAGAAGCAAATCAAGGCGCTGAGGAAACCTTGTCAGAAATTGGACAAATAAGGGATGGCTCTTTC
The DNA here is from genome assembly GCF_031755915.1 of Ziziphus jujuba. Lineage (NCBI taxonomy): Eukaryota > Viridiplantae > Streptophyta > Magnoliopsida > Rosales > Rhamnaceae > Ziziphus > Ziziphus jujuba. The sequence goes on along the minus strand of NC_083384.1, from coordinate 4,774,545 downwards.
TCATTTCTCATTCTATTTAACCTCATAATATGATGCTTCTATAAATGCTACGAAATTATCCCTTCAAAGTGGAAAACTTAATACAAATTGTCATTATAACTAAAAATTAACTACCACTGGGAGGTGCGTGTTTGCAGACAAGAAAACAAACTAATAAGTCTCCATTTTTCCCCAAGTATGTTGGCAGAAAACTTGACATGTGAGTAATGAATATGTGCAAATTGATCTGCTTCCGTTTCTATTTACCAGTTGGAGGAAATAAGAAAATCAAAATATCCCACTAAAAGTTATTCCAGTCGTCATTTGCTTTTACAAAGAAAAAGGTGGAAAATAGTTCCTTTACTGAAAGCGGGATGTAATAAGCTGATACTTCTTTTTCATGTCTTTTCCTTTGGGGATTGGAAACGCAAAGATGCTTTTGGTAGGAGTAGCACACAGATTTTTAAGCAACCCATACCTTTTCAAAAGCATATGTGCTTTACTTGCAATGGTTCAATTAAAAAGCACTTTCATTGGTAGGTGATTGGGGCCCTGTAGCTTAGCACTTAAGGGAGATGGTGATGTCTCAGATCTACCTAGCCAAGACTTTTTGAATATTAAAACGGGGATCTCTCTTTCTGTTGGTGATTTGTGAGGAATAATAAAATAATAATAATAATAAAAAAGTCACTGTAATAAGTTGCATCAAAGAGTTTTGTTCTGTATCTTCTGTTGTGCAGTTCCACCTTCTCAATAACATGGGTCTATTGGTGGGTGCGAATATGTAAATATCTATATATATATGTATATATATATTTTTTGGTAAAAATTGTTTGGTATGAAATGTGAACCAATATCAAGAGTTTCTCCATTTTGTTTATTTTAGGGTTTTTCTGGATTCTTTTCTTACTATTGATGCAACTGCAATTTCCAAAACATATTTCATTTCAGTTGGAGAAAGCACAGCAAAGTCTGAAACAACTACTCACGTAAGTAAAGCCAAAGCAAAGCCCCATATCATGATACCCACAAAACTAAAATTACAATGAGGTAGGCTGATAACTATTTCAAGAGCTCTGTAACTCTGCAGTGAATCTCCACTCCCTGACACCCAAAATTGCATAAGATTGGCCTATGAAAACACATCCAAAGTTCGTCTCTACAAATATAATTCACATGCTCTCTCTCTCTCTCTATGTGTGTGTGTGTGTGGAAGTTTGTATTTCTTTTCTGGAACCAAATCAGCTCCTGTAAATGGAACCTGGAACAAAGCCAAATCTTGCTTTTCTTTTCCTTTTTAAGCTAAATGAATGTTTAATTGGCTTCTCACAATTCACAATTTGGTCTTGCTCTTGCAAACTTGGCTCTTGATCTTCATCTCCTTGACAGAGAGGGTGAATTGGCATCTAGAAACAGCAACAACATGTTTCTTGATGAAACCAAGGAATTTGACTCTTCCTGGAATCCTTGTATGAGTTTCCACAACAAGCTCACCACCCAAAACATCACTGATCAAAGTTGGGAGGTCTGAGGCCATCTTATCCACCTCAAGGGTGAGTCGGCAAGGAAGCGTGGAGGAACCCATTGCCGGAATAAAACCGGGAGAGAGTTGAGCCTCCCCCACCTGTTTGCTTTTGTATAGCAAGGAACTCGTGCCAGCGCCATGCTTGAAGCTTGCATGGTTTTTGTTCTCTACAAGGAGCTTGAGGTCCAGGGTGATGTTGAGTTCGATCTTGATGGCGGGGAACGAAACACGAGGAGCAACGCCGTCCAGCGTGGCAGAGAGAAGCTGTGTCCTAGGTTGTTTAGGCTTAAACACCGTTAAGGCGAGGATGAGGGCGATGATGAACAACAAGATGATCAACAAGAGGATTACTCCTACTGCAATGTGACACTTGCGTTTTCTTACCTTGTGCTTCTTGTCGATGTTGAGGGCTTCTACATTTGTGGTAGTCTCCGTCATCTTGTTCCTTGTTGAGTCTTCCAGTTTGTTGCCTGTATTAATGTAATACAGATCGATCTTTCTGATAGAGTGAACGGACGCTTAGCACCACCTCCGTAAGCCCAAAAAGCGTGAGGAGGTGGGGCATATGAGATTTAGACAAAGAGAGCGTGAGAGAAAGAGAGGGAGTTTTTGAAGCGGTTTAGGATGACTTTTTGATAAATGTGGAAGGAGAAATGGTTAGAAGGTGGATGGTGGGAGGAGACGTCTATTAAATGCCAGCTGATGATGCAAAATTAATGCAAAAGGAAACAGGTCATAGAAGGTGGTTGGGGTTGCGGAGTTCTCAAATTTAATACCCCATTTCCCCATGATTTTAACATTAATTTTTATTGATGTGCTTAATTAATTTTAATTAACCTGATGTAGATAGTGAATGTGATATGACAAAAACTAGGAGAAAATTTGCACCGAAATAACAAAACCAGTGTACCTTTGAACAAAACGCATCATGCCACAAGTGAAGAACAGAGACAAACACGGAGTCACACGTTTATGGTGATTTACAGCAGAAGTAAGCTGTCGAAACTAACCTTTTTAGTTTGTAGCTGGGCTACAACTCCAACACCCAGCCTTTATAATGAGTGGACTAGTAGCAGTCGATCACACACAACATTTATGCACGTATGGCAAACAAAAGCTACCTCTGTTTTTTTTTTCTTTGCCAAAGTCAGCTGTTGCACATGGTCCATCATTTGTTATAGTCTTCATTCATGTACAAGAAGAAAAAGATGGAAATTTATTTGGAAGCCATATATTTTATGATCACTATTCACCACAATGCTGCCTATAAACAATATTAATTCAATTTCAACTGATTGACACCTTCAAGTTGAGAGTGATTAGAGGTAGCTAGAAGATATAGCTTAATTTCAACACTTTTTTTCTTTTTTCTTCTTCTTTTCTGTCATTTGCTTGCGGGTCTTCGTTATCTTCTTTAATTTGGCCATCTATAATTAATGGTAATTGCTTCTATATTTTTATTTTTCAAAACAGTGAATGATGCCGCTTGTAATTACTTGAAATTGACCACCAACATGTGCTTTTCTGAAGTGAGACAAAAACCATCTCACTTCCCCCGCGTGCTTTCTTTGTTGGTAATTTGAGTTTTCAGCGAAGAAACAAAGCTGATTATAAAGCCAAAACTGCACGTCGTCATCTATATACAACCAAATAGCTTTTAATAGCCTTAATAATTTTTAACATAATTTTAGCTCTTAATTCTTATCTCCATATACAGACGGAATGATTTCAGCTGTTAGCTCTTAATTCTTATCTCCATATACAGACGGAATGATTTCAGCTGCAGCCAGGAATAATAATAAAACCTTCAATTTTTGTTTTACTTTTAATTAAACTTAATTGGTTAATTACTTGTTACCATGGCAACATCGATCTTTCATGTAACACCCCGTCCCGAAACATGTCGGAATTTTTGCACGTTGACCGATGTTGACCGTTGACTTTGATTTTGACCGTTGACCAAAAGGGTCAAAAGTTGACTTTTTGACCCGGTTGGAATTCTAGGTTGACTGAGGTACCGTTACGAAGTACACGTTAGCACGAGTTCGTAAATTAGTAGCACATTGAAAACGGAGCTACGATTTGAAAGTTATGAGCAAAACAAGTTGAGGTCCAAACTATCCCAGGTGCCGAAGTTGACTTTTTATTCATGCAAGGTTGAGCTTTGATTCATGCATGGTTGTGAAGTGCTCGTCGATACAAGTCCGTAGACTAGCGGCACGTCCGATTTGGACATGTGGTTTGAAAGTTATGGACCTGTAGAGTTTTTCAAATACTGTATTATTTTAATATTATTTTTGAACATGTAACGATGTGCCACGTGTGACTTAATGAAGGTAATCATGTGTCACCATGTTGAGAAGCCACATGTCAACCATATGTAATATCATATTATTTTATTATTATTTTAAATAATAATAATATTATTATTATTATTTAATTAATCTTAATTTATTTCTTTTTATTTTCCTTTTTCTTTTTCTTTTTCTTTTTCTTTTTTTTCTTTTCCCCACGTGGGAAAAAAGGGCACGGCCCTTCTTCTTCTTCTTCTTCTTCTTCTTCTTCTTCTTTCTTTTCTTCTTCCTTTCCTTTCCTTTCTCCCTCTCAGCCTCACCGTATTTTTCAAATTCCGGCCACCCATAAGCTACACGTGCCGGCCATAGATGTAGACCACACGCCGGAGAGCTCACCAGCCAAATTTGGCGACCGGCCGGCTGGCAACTCGCCCAGATCGGGTCGGTGAAGTCGTGGCGGCAGGTTGAAATTTTTCCGGCGATTCTCGCCGTTTCCGGCCAGCCCAGTCCAAATTGCCACCTCTCTCCCCCTATTTTGGGTCCTCTGAGTCCAAATATGGTCTCCAATTTTTAAAATTCGAAGTGGTTTGTGAGATGCGAAGGAATCAAAACCGGCCGAAGCTTTTCGGCCAAATTCCAGCCACCTTCGGCGGAATTGGGGTCGATGGAGACCGGATTTGTAATCTTCGTCGCTCAAGCTTCGATTCGGTATATTATTCAACTATTTTGGATAACGTTTGTGTTTGACCCCCCGAGTGCCGGGTATTATTTACCCGAATAAAATATTAATTTATTTGACTATGTGTGAATTGTGTTCTAGGAGCACGGGTGAGTCGTGCAATTGATCCCATAGTGGATCGTGGTTTAATTGCGTGCTCCAGGTGAGTGACCCACCTTCAAATTAATTTCGGGAATTAAATTTGTGAATATTTAGTGTGATTTGAATATTTGAAAATTATATTCCACGTGTCAAATATTTAATTGATTATTGTGGAAATTATTGGTGGATTTATTTTGATTAAAGAAAATATGCATTATATAAATTTATGCAATGTGAAAATTATTTTATGGTATTGAGGATTATGAAATTCTTGTGGTTTTAACATTAATTTGGGTATGATTTGATTTTCAAATATTTCAAGAAAAATATTTGTTTATGTTGGTGACTTCAATTTTTATAAAGTATGCCCATGGGATATTATGTGATTTAATTATTATATTTTAAGAATTATTTATGCTATTGGAAAAATTGGAATATTTAAATTGGTGGATTTGAGAGTTGGTGGAGTTGAATTTTCATGGAATTTATGACGTTGATTATAAAGAAATTGTGGAGAATTTCCGGGTTTAATTGGATGGAATAAACCCGGTATATTTAAGGAAATTTTGAGATTTTGAGATATAAAATAAATATGTGGATTTTATGATTTTTAGATGCACCGTGCACGTACTGGTGTTCTGTTTATATATGATATGGTTAGTGTGCACATGGATGTGATTAGCGCGCAGGTGGGTGTGAGTAGCACACAGGTGATTTTATGAGGTTGTCCTGTGGTTGTCATCGGATGAGGATAGGCCGCCACTCCATGGCCGGGACCCCAGTTAGCAGCGGCGTGGTGGGACGCCACGCGGCCGTATGCCGGTTTCTCTCTATAACCTCCTATCTGGCGGTACCTTGGAACGCTGGGTACTGTTGGCGTCACTAGTATATAGTGGGTGCATCAAGTGATTTTCAGAACTGGGATTGTAAAATGAATATTTTGATATTGTATTGGAATTAAAAATATAATTATTACTGTTTCTGGTATTTATTTGATGTCTTGGTTTTCGGGAAATACGAACAAAGGGTTTTGTGAAAAGGTTTTAAAAGGGGAACTTTTCCAACCGAGAGAATTGTAAGGGTTTTGAGAGAAATTATTATTTCCAATTAATTATTATTTATCTACTTTATTACCGTGGTATTATAATTGTATAGTAGATAGGGTCACTCACTGAGATGATTAGCATCTCATATTTTTAAATTCCGTTCCTCTAGGTACCAGGTTTGTCGGTATTCATCCGGAGCGGACTTGATCTTCATCGCTGTCTTAGTTCGTGAAGTACCCTGTTCTTCTTTTATTGCAGTTGTATTACTTCTTTCACTCTTGTTGTATTCTATATTTAGTAGTACTTCACGAAGCTCTGTATACTGTATGGGACACTTATGTATTTATTATGCACTGGATTACTGTTATTTATTTTGAAGTGTTGAAATTTGTGGAATCAACTTGTAGTACCGTGGGAGGAATAAGGGGATGTTTATAGAAGTGTGTTTTCAGTGCAGGAATTTGTGGTAAGTCCATCCCTTAGGGGAGGTTCTGCCGGATTTTCCATAGGAGGGTCCGGTAGGGTTTCCCTGGGATCAGGGCTTATCTAGGATTCAGGCGAGAAATTTTGGACGGGTTCTGACATTTCAACTCTAACCAGCATAAACTAATTAATTATAAACAGTTGTAAGAAAACTTGTTCACATTTGAGAAAATTCTTGGCATGAAACCAAAATTAAGAGTTAATTATGGAATGGAAAAACGGTATTAAACCATGCATAGTTAGGCTCCACAATTTCCCTACAACTCAAGCTGTAGCGTGTGAATTTTTTATTTTTTTGGGGATAAATTGCCCTTTGATATATTGAAATTTTAAATTTGTGCGATTTTGGTTCTGAATTTTATATTTGTATTAGGTATCGAAATTTTATAATCATTGTCAGTGAAGAAAATATTAATATCGATGAAAATATCGAAGGTATGAATTTACGGAAATACCGATCGAAATGTCATTATCGATGGAAATATCGATAAGGTTACAAAAACTGTAAATTTTTAATTTAGAATACAGATTTTGACATATAAGATAATTAATATAATAAAATAATATAAAAATATAATAATAAAATAATCCATAAATATTATAAATTATTATAAATGAATAAACTATAATGTTATTTAGTACCAAAATATAAAATAATTTAACAGATAATATTAAGATATAAGAAATTCTTAAATATAAATCATAATACATTATCAATATAAAAAAGAACTCTTTGGTTTTTCAAATCAATTATTATATTTCGATATTTCACGAATATAGCAATAGACATTACATTTTATTCCTCCCTTCAATTCTCTTGTGATTTTTTTATCCTAATTGTTTTATCTTTTCAATTTATTATTAATATGTAAATTTTCATAATTGAAAATTTTCTAACAAAATTTTGTTAGAAAATTTTCTATAATCCAATTTCTTTATGAATCAATAAAATTAATTATTAGTTTTTTTTTTCTTTTTCAATATCCTACTCAATGTAAATTTTCCTTTGCAATATTATTGAAAAATATAAAAAAACAATCTAGTTATTTAATAAAACAAATTAATTTATTTTAAAAAAATTAAAAAATCAATTTTTTTCTTTTTTCTTCTAGATCCTTCCTCTTCTCTCTGTCCCAACCCCCTTCCTTCTTCCTTCGGGCTTCCCCCTTCCTTTACTCTTCTCTTCTCTTCTAATTATTAAATAAAACAAATTAATTTATTTTTAAAAAATTAAAAAATCAATTAAAAAATTTTTTTCCTTCCAGATCCTTCCTCTCCTCTCTCTGCCGTCCCCCTTTCTTCCTCTTCTGGTCTTCTTCCTTCCTCTTCTCTTCTCTTTGTTCGTGCTTCTGCATTTTTTTTTCTTTCCTTTTGTTTTGTGATTCACAAGTCACATCACAGGGAAACGAATTCACAAATCACAACATACAAACACATAAAAATCAGATCAGATCTCAGAATCACAATCACACACACGCTGGCTGACATCTACCGGAAAATTCCACTGACATCCGACGACTTCCCATCGATTTTTCTAATGATTTTCCACCATATCCACCAAAAAAAAGAAATCCAAACCGACTTCTGCGTTTCCAATCGAAACCCGTCGATTCCGGTGATATTTCGGCGACACCCATGACAGAAACTCTTTTCCCCCCCTTTTGGTGTCGGAAGTGGTCGACAATCGACATTATCGGTAACTTTTCGCCAATGTCGCCGACATTTGCTTCACTGATCATTGTTAATCGGGCCAATTTCTATTAGCTATGTTAAAATTAATAATACTGATGTCAGCATGATATTATAATTATTTTTCAAAAATAAAAAATTAAAACCATACATTTGCTATTTTTCTATTTTATATTTATAGTTTTATATTTAAAAAATTGTATCTATTCTTTTTTTTTAATTTAAACTAAAATATCCATAATTATAATTAAATATTTGAGGATCTAAAATTTGAACAAGAAAATACAAATTAAAATAAAACTGAAATTTTTGATCAAATAAAATTATTTTTATTAGATCAAAAATTAAAAACAATTTTTTTCATGTCCAAACCAAAAAAAAAAAAAAAAGACCCAAATACCAAAAAAAAAAAAAAAAACCAAAAACTAAAAAATAAAATAAAATAATTTTGTTGGTCTAACTTCTAACATAATTCATTTTCATAAAATAAAAAATAATTTTTCGAAAAATATATATTTTTTATTTTTTCATTTTTTATATAAAAAAAGTAAATCAAAATGGTTTAATTTTCCATTTGACCAAATGAAGACCAAAATACCAATATGAAAATAAATTATGGTATATTTTTCCATTTTATAAAAAAATTTCCATTTGACCAAAAAATAAACCATTCAAAATGGAAAAATAAATATTAGACAGAAAAAATAAAATGGAGGCCATTTTTTGAGTTTTGAAATTTTTTTCTATCTTTCCATTTTGGTATTGGTATATTCTAATTAATTTATCCATTTTTGGCCTCCATATTTGTTTATAAAATGGTCTATTTTTTTAAAAAAAAATTAAAATTATTTTTATTTTTTAGTTTTTGCTCTAATTTTTATTTTGTTATTTTGGTCTAATCATTTTTAATTTTTAATCTAATAAAAAATTCACATTTATTTTGATTTTAATATTTGAGTATGATTTTGAGTCCAAAAATACTTAATTATGATTGTGGATATTTTAATTATGATTGTGGATATTTTACTTTATAGATACAATTTTCTAATTAGAAAATCATAAATATAAATTGGAAAAATAACAAATGCATTTTTTTCTTTTTTTTTGGGGGGAAAAGCTTTAGTTTTTCTACAGATATTTATATATAGTCAAGAATTGGATATAATAATAGTTTATTGAAAGCTTACGAAAAAGAATTGAAAACAGAGAATTTGTAAGAAATAAGGTTAATAGAAAGCTTTCCTACTGGATGGAACATAGCCCTTTTCAAAATATAGTACAAAAAAGAAAAATTCACTCCAGAAATTATATTAACAATTCACTATAATAATAGTTTACCCAAAAAAAAATTCACTATAATAATAGTCGATGGGAAGCTTTACAGAAACTCGAAAATAATAATAATAATAGAAAGCTCTAGCAAAAGGAAGACCAAAGAAATTGATAAAACTAATTCAGAAAACTTGTCAATTTTCACAAGAAACAAACAGGGCATATATATGTGTGTGTATATATATATATATATATATATAATTCCAAAACAGTGCATGTGGAGAAAAAAGAATCAAAGCTTTGTCTTATACTGGCACGTCTGGCCCCCAACGCTTCTATTGGAGACAAACACATTGAAATCACATGAAGTGGTGGAAACCACGTGCACCTTCACCACCCCCAAAATCGAGACCTTCCCGGATATTCTGGTTCGCGCGTTAAACGGCACCGTCCCGGCCAACACGTCGGAGTAAATCTGAGACGTCGATAGCAAGCGATCTGCCATGACCGTCAGCGTCAGGTTCATCGGTTTCGTCTCGTCCGACGAGATCCCTCCGGCGGGGATGGAAGCCTCGCCCACCGTCTGGCCCCGGTAGTTCAAGAAGGCGGTGCTGTCTGCGTACTTGAAGCCGACCTTGTTAGGGTTTCTGACCGAGAGATCGACGTCGAGGGTAACGTTGAGATCGACGGCTAACTTGGCAACGTTGAGGGAGACGTCCATGTCTGCGAGGGACACGGCGTCGATGGTTGTCACGGGACGCTTTGGCTTGAACACTGTCAGCGACAGAATCACTATTATTACGGCGGCTACCACCACCACGGCCATCACTCCCAAACATATGGCTCTGCTGCGGTTCCGGCGACGGCCAGATTCGGTTGGTTTTGGAGATGAAGGCATCCCGTTGTTTGTTCTTATCAATAACAAGAAGAAGATATGTACCTTTAAGATTGATTGATTGATTGATTGACTAGATGCTTTAATTTCACCAAAAGGGAAAAAGAAAAAAAAAAAAAAAAACAAAAACCAAACCTTTAAATCTAATTAAATATTTAATAAATATGTGGTTAAGTTTAATTACTTCTTCTTCTGGTTTTTGGAAAGATAAAATAAAAAATAAAATAAAAATGGAAATCTTGTGTCCCTAGAAAAAGGATTTTCAGAATCCAAAAAATGTCGGGCCATTTTATTTTTATTTTGGTTTATTTATTTATTTATTGTCTTTCTGCATCTATAAGAAGAAAAAAAAAAAAAAAAAAAAAGAAGTCACTAGGAGAGGCTGTAAGCTTCACTCTTTCGGTTCTGAGACCGCTGATACTCCATTAAGCTCTACTTTTTTCTTTTTCTGAAATACCATTAAGCTCTACTTACGTGTGCGCTTTTAATGTGGAAATTTCTTTGCCACGTGTACTCTAGGACCCACATACTTCCATGTGGCATCTGGTGAATGGTGGGATGGCCATCCATCGCAATTGTTGCAAGATTCAAGATTCATTATTAAAAATCTTATTTATTTCTATTTTATTTACGAATTCTACCAAATAATAACAACATTGAATGGTTTAACATATGTGTGTGATCCTACTTACATGGAATTATGTTATTATGTGTTGTTAGGCCGTCCACGTCGGATGGATTGGAAGGCTCCACACTTTTCATTAAAAAAAAAAAAAAAAAAAGATTGGAAGGTTCCACTCCAATTAATCAATCATATATATATATATATATATATATTCAGTGCATCCTCTATGTGTATATATATATATATATATATATGTAATACACGTTCTTAAAAAGAATTTTTTTATTTGTTGTCACCGTTATAATTATCATTTTATATAATAAATTTTAATTTATTATCTTTATATTAAATTTTAAAAATAAATTATTTAACAATAAACATTTAAATTATTATATAGTATGAAAGTTTTATTGATAATTATAAATAAAATATTTAATTTAGTTATCTTTTATATTAAAATTTAAAAAGAAATTTTTTTAATAGTAACTATTTAAATTTATAATAAGTAAGTTATATTTGTGATTATTCATAGTAATGTCAAATAACGTATTTTTTAAATAATTTTTGAAAATGGGATTAATTATAAAATGCAATCAAATATTTATTTTTTTTAAAGTTTGGAAAATATGTTGTACAAATGTTTGGTCCATCAAATTGAAACATTAGTACAATTTTAGCTTTCATAAGCTTAGTTTAATTTCTAAAAAAACGTAGTTATGTTGGTTCCTCTAAGTAAGTAGCTTGAATTTTTGTCAAAAATATCAGCCAAGTTTGTTTTTATACCGACTCATTAATTATGTTCTATTTGGTAATAATTTAAAAATGTTAGTTCAAACAAGACTTTTCAGAGTCTATTATGAATCAATTTGTCAAAATATGCTTAAGAAAAAATAATTATAGGACTAATTACCTTATATGTGGACGTGGAAACATATAATATACATTGGAAATGGCCATATATTTCTACAAATTCTTCAACAAATTTATCACATGCTATGGGACTTGACTTATTTAAACATCAAGGTGAGAGTTTAACAATTCAATAAATAAATATTTAAAAAATCAAGATGAGAGTTTAACAATTAAATATATATATATATATAATAAATGAATATTTAAATTATGATGCATTTGATTTTTTAGTTTTTAATATTTATTTATTTATTTTTGTGAATGATGTATTTGTCTACGTTGGAAGCTAACTGAAAAAATCTAGAAATTCTATATTATAGAAAAAAATAATTAAAAACTAAAAAATCTATATAATGGAAAGAAATAATAAAAAGAGATATGGATTTCATTGGGCACGTTCATAACATAAGTAGATGTGGAAGAAAAGGGGAAGCGCGCATGATTAGTTAGTTTGGAGTTGGACTTAGGGGGGGGGGGGGGGGGGGGCGGGTTGTGTTAGGTGTCACCTACCAGAGGCCATGACCATAGCACAAGAGCTATGACTATACTTCTCCTTACACAGCTTCTCACTCTTCACCACCAATCAAGCAAATATCCACAAAGCAAAGAATAACAATGAAACTATTAAAATTAGACTTTTCTCATGCGATCTGAAGGCATGGAGATGGAGTGGAGTGAATTTGAAAAGCGGGTTTTGCAGACACTGAAGGGGTGCCAAGAGGGGAAGGACAACCCTCTGATATGGGCAATGGAGATTGGGAAGTGGGCGGTTCGTGTGCCAAGTCCTGAGCTGGGAGAGGTTTTGGTTTCCCATCTCTGCTTCCACAACAATCATCCTTCTCTATGGAAGTTCCTCCATCAAGCTCTTTCTTCCACCCTCCTATTCCCTCTCCATGTCCTCTCTCTCCTCACTGCCAGGTTTGTTTTTGAGCTTTTCACTCTTTTCTATTTTTAGGCATTTTGTTCTGAATTCATATTCAGTTCATTCTTTTGTGTTATCGTTCTTCATTATGCAAAAGCTGTAATGGAAAAAATAATTAAAAACTCGTATTTCCAATTGCAATGGGGTTGAATTGTTCATAAATAATGGGAATTTTCTTTTAAGGCTTCATTCTCTTGAGCTTTTAATTGTTTCTATTCTTTTGGGTTCGTTTTTGCATTTTTCTTTTGTATCTTATTTCTTATGCACCTCATTCTTTTGTCTGCATGCTCTTCATACCGAATATGTGAAAGATATTTAATTTTTTTAATTGCATTGACATGGGCATTGGATTCTTGATAAATGACAGAAATTTCTTAGGGTAACATTCATTTTTCTTTTTGTTTATAGGGTAATTCCTCGTCGACTCTCTCAACCGGAGGCATACAGAATCTATCTTGAGCTTGTAACCCGATATGCATTTGCGTTTGACCCAATTCCTGCAGATGCCTCCAAAGATAAGTCAGTGTCTTAATCTCATGCTTTACTATTCCTTATTTTGTTGTTCATATTTTGTATTATTTGTTTCTTTTTATAATTGTTTAAAGTCTGGAGAGATTTTATTTTCTTTCTATGGTGGCCATGCCTGTTCTACTTCAATGCATTAGTTGTGTGCTCGTGCATGTACATGTACTGCCTTGACTGTTTCAAATTATAATATAAAAATGTAGGCTTTATATGTTTCTGATTGCTTTGTACAATCTGAAATAATGTGCTTATAATGCTTATCAAAACAATGCATGCGATTCACCACAAAGTTTTCCTATGACAACTGACTGAACAGACTATCAAGTTATTCATTTCTGGGTTGCAGGATAGTAAAAGATGTTGATCATGCCCTTCATCTTTCTCAAATATATGAGGTTCGTGTTAGGGATCTTGGACATGCATGGGTGTTGTTCTTCTTCAGTGTTATTGTTCGCTTGATTGATAGCACATTGAATGATTGGGGATTGCTAATCACATCTCTGGACAGACCACGTTTAGAATTTGGATCTGCAGATCACCATGATGAGGACACAGATTCCAAAGAGAGTCATAATTCTGAAAGAAATGAAAACCGTAAACAGCTACAAAGAATGAATTCTTTAATGGCCATGGAGGTGTTGGGAAAACTAACAGAAAGCAGAAAAGCCATGGTTTTGCTTCGCCTTGTTCGCTTGAATATGTATGCACCGTTAGGCCTCATATTGTTTTATGCCTTTAGTTTCTTCCTCTTATTGACATCTCTTTGATTTTACTTGATCCTGGATCTTTCCATTTTTTCCTTTTCTTGTTTTCCTTTTTGGCATATAGGCATTCATCTCGACAAAAAATTGCTTTAAGCTTCTTGGGTTGAATTGCTTTGACAGTCAAAAACTTTAAAGTGGATAAGTATTTATTTGTCAACTCATATTGGATGACGAGTCTCAAAGTTTCTATTAGCATTTTATTACAGTGAATCTTTTGCTTCATGTTATCTTATGCATGCTATGTTTTCTTTGTCTATAGATCATATTCTCGTAAGCACTTTTAAATATGTCACTTGACAGATATCAATGATATAATTTAAAATTATGTGTTTTGCTATATAGAAGGGTATGATACTATACATGTTCAAGCATATCTAACGTGCTAAAACTAAAAGAATATGGGATGTGTATCAAGAGTACTAAATGTATCATTCTTCTTCCTTGTGCATTCTTTTTTTACATAGGCCTGAAAAATTCAATGGCCTACTACAAAGGGTACAGTTCCTAAAAGCTCATCAATTGGCATCCTCAGATTTGAAGCCTAGAATCCAACTGTTGGCAAAATTTCTTGCCAACATCCAGAGAGTTTTGGGGTTTGAGTACCGGTTAAACAGGCACAAACTCATTGGGATGCTTATTAATGTTGGTTCACATAAGCCTGTGTCCCACTGTGATTCTGAGTCTGGTAAGTCTGCTTGTTGGATTCCTTTAGATATTTACATGGAGAATGCAATGGACGGAAAGCAACTTCCAATTAAATCGGCTACTGATGTGCTTGCAGGTAAAATTCATGTAAAGAATATGATGAATATACTTTTGTGCATCTTTTACATGAACATGCAATTGTTCATTGAACTTCATTGAAGAGGCTATGCATCTAACTTTTACATGCATATGTAATTGTCCATCAAACTTCATTGAAGAGGCTATGCATTTGGAAACTACAAGGGTTACACTTGTTTCTAATTTTGATTCCATAACTGCAGAAGCAATTATATCACTTCAAGTACTTAACCAGGCAAGCTGGCAAGAAACCTTCCTAGCGCTCTGGCTTTCAGCCCTTCGACTTGTTCAACGAGTTGAGATGAATCCATTTTAAATTAATCTTTTCATGAAATAGAAAATGACAAAGAAAATAATTCATGAGGCTGTTACTTACTATCTACTTAGTATCTCTTCTGTTGTTTCTTTTTAGGAACGTGACCCTCTAGAAGGTCCCATTCCACACCTTGAGGCCCGTCTTAGTGTGCTTTTATCTATTGTGCCATTGGCAATTTCTAAAGTTTTAGAGGATGAAACTAAATTGTATACCTCTCCATGTAAGACGACTACAATGTCTGGGTCTGAGGAGACGCGATATGGACATGATGTGGATGGGAAGCCTCATACTTCAAGAAAACAAGGATTGATCTGCTCCCTTCAGGTTATTGGACAGTTTTCAAGTCTCTTATGTCCTCCTGCATCAGTTGTTGGTGCAGCTAACAGTGCAGCTGCTAAAGCAGCTGGCTTCATACTTAACTCGAAGAATGCTGGTTTAGGTGGAGGCAGTCATGGTGAGGCTTAAATAAAAATGTGTTTTAAACTTTGTAATTCACTTTTAAATCTTACTTATCCTTATCGGTTGGCAATTGCTTTTTCAGTTGGAAATATGAGGCACCTCATTTTGGAAGCTTGCATTGCAAGAAATTTAATAGACACATCTGCTTATTTTTGGCCTGGCTATGTGTCTGTTTCAGCAGTCTCTCCATCGGAGACATCAGTAATTGAAAAATCTCCTTGGTCAATATTTATGGAAGGAGAGCGATTGAGTGGTTCCTTAATTGATTCCCTTTTCACTACTTCTGCTTCAAGGTATAATGAAAAATATCCTTATTTGATTGTAAAGTAGAAAGTTTGCTGCTCAATGATTTACTCTGTTGTTATGATGTTTAAGTTTAGTGGAGATAGAGAAGATATATCATATTGCACTAAATGGGTCAGAGGAGGAGAAGTCAGCAGCAGCAAAGATTCTCTGTGGTGCATCCCTGAGAAGAGGATGGAACATTCAGGTTAGTACAATCATGAAATGATATCTGAAATGTAAAAGTTGACTATTTTTTGAAAATCTCATATATCTAAAGTGGTTGACACCAATATCTTTGAAATGTTTTGGATTTTATGTTGAGGACTTGTACTACTGATTTCAAACTTTACTTATATTCTTCAAGCTTATTTTCTTGGCAGGAACATGTGGTGAGCTTTGTGGTAAAGCTTCTTTCTCCTCCTGTACCTTCCGATTATATTGGACCAAGGAGTCACTTAATTGATTATATGCCAATGTTGAGTGCTATCCTTTTTGGAGCTTCCTCTATTGATACTGTCCATATACTTTCTTTGCATGGTATGGTGAGCAAACTACTCCTGTTATTTTTGGTGCTTTTTTATGAACAAGTTCGTAGGCAATATTGGCTTTTTTTGGTGTTATAGTTATTTGATTGCAAAACTTGTGCCTACCCATTACAAGGTTTAATATATCATCCTTAATCCTGACATAACAGTGATTTCCCTACTAGTCTTTATCGTTCAAAGCTCAATATTTTCTACTTGTATCAGTCTCACCAGTATTTTTAGAAGTATTTACTTTATCAGCACATATAAGTTTGTAGCCCTTTTAAGTTTGCTAGAAGATTTAACAGCCATTTGGTTTCCAATTTTCTTGTTTTGAAGACTTGAGGCATAAGTCCAGATTGTACTTAGGATTGTCTTGTTGTTTTTCATGGGGCTGTTCATTCAATGGTTGATACTATTTTGTACTTCTTATATAATTGTTGGGTCCTGCTCAAGTAAAAATCCCCATATGCATTTCTTGGTGGAAAATATGTCTTAAGTTAAGGGCTTTTTCCTTTAAGGTGTACTATTGTTCGGTTGACTGTTTGGTTATTTGCATCTTCAAGCTTGGGAATTCTGAAGGATTAAAGAACTTTCTATTCTTACAGGTTCCCGAAGTTGCTGCTTCTTTAATGCCACTTTGTGAGGTCTTTGGGTCACTTAAACCTACATCAAGTAACAAGTCAAGCATGGAAGATAATCCCTCCGTTCACATGGTTTTCTCTTTAGCATTTCTTCTTCTTATTCGCCTTTGGAAATTTTATAGACCCCCTCTCGAGCAGTGCATGATGGAGCATGGAGGAGCGGCTGGAGGAGAGCTTACTCTGGAGTATCTTTTATTTTTGCGCAATAGCCGGATAGCATCTTCTCAGCATGAAAAAAACAGCATTTCGGCTCAGATTGAATATGCATCTGACATGCCTATATATATTGATTCTTATCCAAAGTTACAAGCCTGGTATTGTCAAAACAAATCTTGTATATCTTCAACATTCTCCAGCATCTCTAGAGGGAATCCTGTCCATCAGGTTGCTAATGAGATTTTAAATATGCTATACTGGAAAGTTACTAAAACAGGGTCTGAATTTACTGGAGAAGAAGCTTACCAGAAACCATTGCTTCCTGCGTGGGAGGTTTTGGAAGCTATTCCATATGTTCTTGAGGCAATTTTAAGTGCTTGTGCCCATGGAAGGCTTTCCCCTCGGGACTTGACAACAGGTTAGATGGAGATGCTATATAAACTTGTCTACTGATGCTCTTTCTTTTTTTATTTGTTTGTTGATTCTTTTTAGGGTTATATACACTCCCCTGAACTATCACACATTTTGCACTGTACTTCCCAAACTTCAAAAAGTGTCATATTGCCCATGAACTTATTTTATTTTATTTTTTAAAATTTTGTCTGAAAAGTTTGTCAAAAATTAGGCATAAAACAGTTTTCCAACAGAGTTACATTAGTTGAGTATCATTAATTTCATAAAATTCATCTGTAAAAAATGTATAATTGGGCTGCAGTGACAGAAAACAGTAGTTTGGGGGGCAGTATGACAGTTTTTGTAGTTAGGGAATTAAAGTGCAAAATGTGTAATAGTTTAAGGGGTGGTAAGTGTATTTAACCCTTCTTTTAAATTTTTTGAGTCCTCTTCTCCTTTGAGTGACAGCTAAATCACATATTGTTGAAATAAAAAAAATTCTTGAATATTTTTTACTATTCTGCTTTTCTTATCAATGCAGGCCTGCGGGACCTTGTTGACTTTCTGCCTGCATCTCTAGTTGCCATTATTAGTTACTTCTCTGCAGAGGTTACTCGTGGTATATGGAAACCAGTTCCGATGAATGGATCAGATTGGCCAAGTCCAGCAGCAATCCTTCAATCAGTTGAGTCCGAAATTAAAGAAATACTTGCTGATGTTGGTGTAAATGCTCTGAGATGCTCATCTGGTAAAGTATGCAATCGAATTATTTTTGCTATATGTTGTTTAAGATGTCAGATTAAATGCAATCTTTGTATATTTTTTGATATTCTAATATTTATGTTTAGATAAATGACTAGAAAATTTTAAAATTTCCACTTATTTCCATTTCTGCATCTTTTTTAATGCCTTGCAGAGATTTCACCAATATTGCTTCCACTGCCCATGGCTGTTCTAGTTAGTTTAACCATTACCTTTAAGCTTGACAAGAGCCTTGAGTACATCCATGCTGTTGCCGGTCCAGCTTTAGAGAACTGTGCTTCAGGTTGCCCATGGCCTAGTATGCCAATTATAGGCTCCCTATGGGCTCAAAAGGTTAGCCGCTGGCATGATTTCATTGTTGTATCATGCTCTCGCTCTGTATTTAGACAAGACAAAGAGGCTGTTGCCCAGCTCATCGGAAGTTGCTTCACCTCATTTCTTGGTTCGCTCCACGTTACGAGCCTTTCATTGTCCAACCAAAGTAGTGTGAATGGTCTGCTGGGATTCACTATACCATCTTGCAGCATTCGTCCTTCTGTAGCACCAGGATTTCTGTATCTTCGCTCGTGTCGAGCAATACAAAATGTCCAGTATGTGAATGATGTAATTGTAGGTCGGGTAGCAGGGTATGCTAAAGAGTTAGGCACCAGGTGGGTGAGTATGAACTCCCCTTGTTTGAAGTCTAGTGAAACTTCACTCTGTGTGGCAGCTTCCAAGGCAAGGGAGGTTGCTACTCTCGGTGCAAGCCTCTTGTGTGTCACAGGTGGGGTGCAGCTGGTCCAGGAACTGTACCGGGAGACCATCCCAACATGGCTGCTGTCAGCGAAGCAAGATACACTTGGAGAGGTCGATGCTATATCCCATGTATTGGAGGGTTATGCTATGGCATATTTATTGATTCTGTCAGGCTCAATAGTGTGGGGTGTAGGTGCCAAACTACCATCATCCGCATCCTCTAGGAGACCCCGGATTGTTGGGATTCATATGGACTTTCTGGCAAGGGTATTGGAAGGGAACATATCGCTTGGCTGCAATCCTGCAACTTGGAAAGCTTATGTGTCCTGCTTGATGGGATTAATGGTGAACTTCACTCCAACTTGGATTGAACAGGTGAAGCTGGAGAGTTTAAGGAACTTGGCCAGTGGACTGAGAGGGTGGCATGAATGTGAACTGGCTCTTTCTCTTCTTGAAAGAGGCGGGGCTGCTGCCATAGGATCAGTTGCAGAACTGGTGACTGCAATTAGTTGAATTTTTACAAGTAATGTACAAATTTGTGTTATTTTGTGATTTATAAGAAGATAGACTGCCTCCAACATAGTTGTGAAACGAGGATGAAGTTGTTCTGCTGTCAATGGCCCTTTCTTCAACTCATCTCTACCATTTCCAAACCAAAGTAACGGTGAAGAAGAAATCTCAATGAGCAGTGTTTTTGGCCTTTTGACAAACGGATTCGGCTTTTAGTGCATGGTGAATATAAAACGCAAAAACATTGAAAAAACCATTTTTATGCATCAACAGTGACAAACATGCCAAAGACAGTGATACTGATGGTTGTATCATGGGCTGAGGCTGGGATGCTACTTTACTTTCTTTCCGTCCAAACTATTCATCTAAGAATTGTCAAAATCTTTGTCTTTTACATGTAACTGGATTTATATATGGGGGTCTATTTTCATATGCAAGACAAGTGCCCTTGTTCCTATAAAATTGACTCCTTACTTTCAGCCCAAAAAAAAAAATATATATATATATATATATATTATATAAATAACTCCTTACTTATCCAAAAGTCCTAATTTTCCATACATCTAATAGGAAATTATTGTCCACGAGAACCAACATCTTTATTATTTTTTAATTTTTTATGTATTGCATCACATTTTGTAAAATTAATTTCTTGAAGTGGTTAAATTCAGAATTGAATTCTTCATGTAAATAAATATAATTATAGTATGTTTATATAATTTATACGTTAAACAGTTTTTATTTTATTTTTTTGGGGACGAAAAATAAATTGTTGTTGATTTGTAAACCTAATATGATATAAGTATCCGAAATGAATTTTTCTAAATAAATTGTTCCTATAAAATATAAATAAATTTTTTTTTTTTGAGTGTAAAGATAATTAATTACGCACCCATATCTTAAGATTTTACTCAATTTTTTTAAAAAAAATTTTTGCTTAAAATTATAAAATTTTTATCAACATTTCCGCAATAAGAAAAAAGAAAAAAAGAAAAAAGAAATAATTGATTGTTTCTACCCAAAAGCCAGAAATGTTAAAAAAAATGAAAAAGGCACAATCTTTTCCATGTCTACCTGGAGTTTTTTGCTTCATCTCCTCCTCCTCTCGATAACCGCACTATCAAGTGATGATATAACATGTACGTATTTGCGTGTATATTAATTTTATGTAAATATTCTCAGAGTTGAATTTCCCCAATTTGTTAGGGTTTGGTGGATGGAGGGCAGTAGTTGTTGATTCTCAAATTTGGGTTTTGGGAGGGGGATATGGAGGGGTTGGGAAAGTAGATTTTGTTTGGGTCAGCCATGTATAATTGAATTCTCAACCCCGATATCCGAATCCCCAATTGGAATTCTGGGCATTTCGAATTGGACATATGGAGGGAGGTAGGAGGATATCGGCGAGTCCTCGGCCTTGCTCCGGTCGCCGGATTGTGGCCAGGAAGAGTCCTCGCGTGGATGGAGTGGTGAACAGCGTGAAGAAGCTTCAATGGCGTGAGATTTGTTCCAAGCCTGATCGTGCTTTCAGTATGAGCAATGCCCAGGAAAGGTTTCGGAATATGCGCCTCATGGTTTGTGCTCTTTTTGATTTATTTTTGTTATATGACTGATTTTATTAATTTTTATATCGTGTTTTTTTTTTTTTCATTGGTTACTACCATTGGTTCATGTCTTCGCGTATGGTCTATTAGAGCTGCTTTGTTATGCTCTTTTTGTTATTTCCTTAATTTGAATTATTGGTTTCTAACTCTGTATAAGTTTTTTCATTTATGTTTGTCTCTCATTCCCACAATTTGTTTTACATTGTTGTCATTAAAAATCCTAACTGATTGCTGAGAAATATTATCCACTTTAAGACTTTAATTTTTTGTCTTTGTTTCTGATCTTTTGGAACTTTGTGGTGGAACTTGTTTGTCCTCTAGTGTTATTAGGATACTTGTATCTATATGCACCTTAAAAACTTGATCTTCATGCATAAGAATTATCTGGAGCTCAAACCACTTTCAATATTGTTTACTAAGATAAGCTCTCTGTCAATTACATGATGATTATAAGTTCCACATTAGAAGCAAGAATAGTGTTTATTTATTTATTTATTTTTTTAAATGACATTTGATACTCCATTTTCTTCCTCTTTAAATATCTAATTAGTAGTTTATGCATCAGGAAGAATATGATACTCATGATCCGAAGGGGCATTATTTCCCCGTCTTACCTTTTTTGATGAAGAGAACAAAAGTCATTGAGATAGTTGCTGCACGTGACATTGTCTTTGCTCTTGCACATTCCGGTGTATGTGCAGCTTTTAGTAGAGGTAAATAACAGGCATATATGATTGATATCACAACAAATGGTAAATGCTAGCTACTTCAATAAATTTATATTTTTAATTGCATTATACATTCTTGATGTCTATTCTAATTGCAGAGACGAATGAAAGAATATGTTTTCTGAATGTTAGTCCGGATGAAGTCATTCGGAGCTTGTTTTATAATAAGAATAATGATTCACTCATTACTGTTTCGGTCTATGCATCGGACAATTTCAGCTCTCTAAAATGCAGATCCACAAGAATCGAGTGAGTGGATCTCCTACCTAATCTATATTTGTTTTTTATTCAGTCCTTTTAAACTCTTTGCAGTGTAACTTCTGTATATTTGAATGTTTTAGGTACATAAGAAGAGGCAAACCCGATGCTGGTTTTTCACTTTTTGAGTCTGAGTCTCTAAAGTGGCCTGGTTTTGTAGAGTTTGATGATGTTAATGGGAAGGTCCTAACTTACTCTGCCCAAGATAGGTATTTTTCAGTCAATTTGATGCTGTGCTTTCCTGCTTTTTAATTGTTAAATGCATTCTCTTCTAACAAGTTTCTTTCCTTTTTTTTTTTTGGTCAGTGTATACAAGGTGTTTGACCTTAAAAACTACACTATGCTTTACTCTATTTCAGATAAACATGTACAGGAAATTAAGATCAGGTAATCTCTCCCTATCTTCCCCCTAATGTGTTTGGTTATATTCATACTGAGGTTTTGAAGTATTGTATACGGTGTTATTCAATGATATTTAGGAGTCAAAGAAATCTAGAAAGTTATGGATAGACAAGCAGGACCATACTAGAATGATTCTAGGAATCAATCCTATGGACCTAAGTTTTAATTGCATCGCATGAAACCCAAAGGCATTCATTTTTACTTTCTTTCATAATATTATGATTACTTCATATACACTGTATAAATGGAAACTAGTGTATAGATCCAATAGATACTTGAACTAAAAACTACATAAACTAAAATTAGACGTAGGGTGATTATGTTGGTTGCAGCAGGGCAGTCAGGAAAAGAGAACAGCATAGATGTTGGATTATTTTGATGGTGAACCCAAAAAAAAAGAAGGTTGTACAGAGAGGAAGGTGAAACACAGGTATAACACATCCTAGGTTATGAGGCTCTGATGCCATTTTATACAATATAGGAGAGAGGTGAAGAGGAAGAGAGAATATCAGCTTATCCATTAAACATAAAACTGAAACAATGCAACACATAATATACTAGTTACAAACAAAGTTTGATGGTAAATTTACATAACTATCCAGCTATTTTAAATTGCAGGTGTACACCTTGAGGTGCACCTAAGGTGAGGTTCAAGGCTATTGCCTTGAGAAAATATAGATGAAGAAAAAGGAAAACAAGAGTGATGCGAACTCTTATTTTAGCAGGTTTACATATAGTTGAGGCTATAATAGAATGTCTTAGATTAACAGGAATCTAATGTCTTAAAAGTTTTCTCTTTGTTACAGTCCAGGTATCATGTTATTGATATTCAATAGAGCAACCAGTCATGTTCCTCTTAAGATTCTATCAATAGAAGATGGCACAGTTCTTAAAGCCTTTAACCATCTGCTTCATCGAAATAAGAAGGTGGACTTTATAGAACAGTTCAATGAAAAGCTTCTGGTCAAGCAAGAAAATGAGAATCTTCAGATTCTTGATGTAAGTAGTCTGTCACTTTTGTCAAACCTTTTCAGCCTTGATTTTTGGTGGCAATAAAAATCTCGTATGTAGGTTCGGAATGCTGATCTTATGGAAGTTAGTAAAACTGAGTTCATGACTCCTTCGGCGTTCATCTTTCTGTATGAGAACCAGTTATTCCTAACATTTAGAAATCGAACTGTAGCTGTCTGGAATTTCCGAGGGGAACTTGTTACTTCATTTGAGGACCATCTGTTGTGGCATCCTGATTGCAATACAAATAACATCTACATAACAAGTGATCAGGATCTTATTATATCATACTGCAAGGCTGATTCAGACGATCATTGGATGGAAGGAAATGGTATTCCCTTCAATTTCATTATCTTTTATAGATACAACTAAGAATCCCATGTCTCGGGGCGTTATCTGTCTACATAAACGATAGATTATAAAGAGAATTGGAATATATATATATATATATATGTAGTACAGAGTAAGCATGTGGTAAAAATCTGCTTTATCTATTTTCTCGTTCATCCTGCTACTGTAATTTATAATATGAGGTAGAAGTCTGGAGTCTCAGACTAAAATGCATTTTTTGAGATTGGTCATTAGAAGCATGTAGGTTGGTTTAGTTTGGCTTGCTGGTTGGATGAACTGCTTGCTGTGAGGATTAACTTTGTTTACGTGGGTGGGGAGGGGAAGGGGGGCTTAGGGGCAGGAGAGGGAGAGGGAGAGGGCATTTATATTATCTTTTTGTAGGGTTTATATCTCTTGAAAGCCAAATTTTAGCATTGGATCATCTTGGTTGGTTATTCATACTTGACTCAATGCTTGTGATATATGAAGAAAAGAATATTAACACTGGGGGGAATGATATATTATCTCATTATTACTCTTTTATGCAGCTGGGTCTATTAATATCAGCAATATTTTGACTGGAAAGTCCCTTGCTAAAATAAATGCCAGTAATGGTAGTCCCAAGATTGATAAATGTGACAGCAGTACTGGCTGTTCAAAGTGGATTCACTCCTCCCAGGTAAGAAGCACAGTAGCTGAGGCTTTGGAAGATATAACTGCGCTATTCTATGATGAAGAGCGCAATGAAATATATACTGGTAATAGGCATGGTCTCGTTCATGTGTGGTCTAACTAAAGTGGAGCTATGGGGGAAGGCAGGCAGGAAGAGGTAACAAAGCACAAGGGAGAGAAGTTCAAATTGTTGATTGTTTAGTTCCTGGGATGTGAGATATCTGCTATAGTTTCCATGTGGCCATGCTGCAGACAATATCAAGTTAAGCATTGTATCAGTAAACAAATTTATGTTGTTATATAGCCTTTTGTAGATGTGTATTGTAGGGCACATGGGCGCCTGATTGAGATGCCAGCTAGGTCAGTAGATGTTTTGGACTGATAACCATCAAAGAGTCGAGTGTAGTTTGTGCTTTATTTCTGCAGATTGTGGTGAAGGTTTTTGTACATTTAGTGTCTGTACGTAGCACGGGAATATTGCTGTACAAGTAAAATGGAAGACACTATAGATGCTCTACTAAATTCTCAATGGTATTAGCATCAAAGAATTTGAGGCACAGACAATGTATTTTGGGGTTTATCGGTACATTGCTGTGTGGATTTTGCTTGCAAATATAAGAACGTATGTCTTATTCTTTTAAGTGTAGTTAGGAGCCTCAGATATGCCCGTATTTTTGCCCAAATATTTTAAAAGTCAAGATGATCATAAAAAGTGCAATTAGAAAAGTACCATCCATGATTTGCAAATGTGTGGTTCCACATACCGATGAAGTGTATGGGACATATAGAGAAAAATAAATAAATAAAAATTGCATAATAAGTGTATCTAATATATATGGCGAATGCTCTTTAGCCAAAAGGAAAAAGAAAAATTATCATGTAGAGCATTTATGCCTATGAGTTTCTATATACAAGGATCCGTGATACATAGTTACATGAATTATCCGCAGCAGCTGAAAACAAAGGGGGGTTTAAACCAAGTTTGTCCAAAACACAGAGCAATAAAAAAGTATTCTTTGCAACCATAATATGTGGAAAAATCTACAGTTCTTCCTAGATGGTTTTGGATTTGGATTTGAGTTGGTGGGGTTGGAGTTAATTAGTTATTCCTCCAGGGTTTGAGTATCTGAAATGAGCAGAGCAAACTCGCATCCACGTTCATAAGAGCGCCAGCATTGTTGAACTCTCCGCAATAGTTCGGTGCTGAGAATATAGTCACCAACTGTCTGTCCGCAAAGAATTCGTATCCATCTTCAACCACCTGTTTTTCCATTCTCATTCAACAACAAAATAAACTGCTTTTAGCTTTTCATGATCCACTTATTTTCCATATGCTGGTTCTTAATATATACAATAATGTCAAATCAATTATCAAAACCTCTGTTCTCTCTCTCTCTCTCTCTCTCTCTCTCTCTCTCTCTCTCTCTCTCTCTATCTATCTATCTATCTCTCTCTTTTTTTTCTATATTTCTCCCATCCCTTTATCTGCCACTCTTGAGTCTTGAATGGAAGACCGCTGATGGCTGGCCTGTCGAGAGATCAGTGATAAGGGAAGGGGAGAAATGTAAAAGAAAAGAAAAAGAAAAAAAAGTAATATTATATTAAGAAGCGTAAAATATAATTTTTCGTTTTAAGAAAGTATAATGCCACAAGCCACATTACCAAAGGAATTCTCATCACCCATGAAAGGAGGAATTGCACCAACCAATCCACACGCAAGCACATGCACATAGCAAACAGTCATCTCTAAGGTAAATGAAGGAAACAAGAAATGAACCTGGTGAGCTCGGCATACAAGATCAAGGTCATGTTTCTTGAGGAACTCAGCAACCTTGTCTGCTCCAAAGGTATAGGAAACACCTCTATCATTCTCTCCCCATCCTTTAATGTCTCTGTCAGGATCCGCCCAAAGCAGGTCACACAAAAGTCCTTGGTCCGGCACATCTACAGGCCTCTCTATAGCTCTAATCTGATCCAAACTCCCCAGCTCTGGAGAAAGTCCTCCATGCATGCACAAGATCTTGTCATCAATGAGCGCCGCCACCGGCAAACAGTTGAAGCAGTCTGTATAAATCTTCCATAGTCGGACGCTGAATCTGCGTTTACATTCATCATAGAATCCATAGATTCTGTTAATGGAGGCGCATTCATGGTTTCCTCGGAGGAGGAAGAAGTTGTCAGGGAATTTAATCTTGTAAGCTAGAAGAAGGCATATGGTTTCTATGCTTTGTTTTCCTCTGTCCACGTAGTCTCCAAGGAATACATAGTTTGCATCTGGTGGAAAACCACCGTACTCGAATAGTCGCAAAAGGTCCGGGAATTGCCCGTGTATGTCACCTGCATATAATACGATACAGGCCAGCTTTACTACTATTGCACCCCCTTA
Source organism: Ziziphus jujuba (assembly GCF_031755915.1). Classification (NCBI taxonomy): domain Eukaryota; kingdom Viridiplantae; phylum Streptophyta; class Magnoliopsida; order Rosales; family Rhamnaceae; genus Ziziphus; species Ziziphus jujuba. The sequence continues at coordinate 4,747,839 of NC_083384.1, read as the reverse complement.
ATTATGAGTGTTTAATTATGCTAAGAGTGTTTTAACATTCTCCAATCTTCTAAATCACATTATGCCATGCCAATATTCATGAAACTCAGTTTATGTTGCAATGTCAAATGCATCCGGACATGGTAAACGAAATGAGATTTACCACATTGATAAATTTAGTCACCCAATTCCATTAAGACCTTTTGGCCAATTAATAGGATTAAGAGATGAAGATACAACACATACAGCGATGGGATTCAATTGCTGAGGATGCTGCTGTGAAGGAAGTCAAATTGCAAAGGGAATTTATATACATAATACATAATACATAAATGCATATACACACACAATATATATATATATATAAAGAAGAGGAACAGACGAAAAACATACCACAAATATTGATGGGGGCTTCTAATTCGAGGAGATTAGGCTGGCTGAGGAAAACCTCTTTGGCAGTTATGCAAAGCTGGCGAATTTCAGACTCTATTAGTTGAATCCTTTTGCCTCTGTTCTTCCTTCCTTCCAACAGTCTGTCTATGAGTGCATCTAATCCTTCCATCCCCCAAAACCACCTCTTTAATGCCTGATCAACCAATATATATATATATATATATATAGATATGTATATTCTCTTTGTATTTTCTGTATTGTATTGTAGACTAATTAATATCTCTTCCTTATTTGTTGATCCAAATGAAAACCACCCAGTATGCGTCCAATTCAAACGAAGACACAAAGAATGAGTAAAGAACAATGAATGACAAGACAAAATTTCCAACTTCTGGGCAGAGAGAGAGAGAGAGAGAGAGAGAGAGATTTTGCAAAAGAATAGCGAGAGATGGGTTATATTTGGTTCATCTTTCTTCTGTGTAAAGAGGAGCTGCGACTGAATTGACTTTTCCGGACATTGACTTTTTTTTATTTTTGTACTTTCTCATATCATAAATTTTAAATGGTTATAATATAATACAGAGGTTTAACATTTGCCAACTAACATGGAGAGCAATCACAACCTTCCCTTTGCCCGGTATTCCGCGGAAATCAGTTTCTTTTCAAGCATTAAAATGCTTCTTCCCAAACTCAACGTACGTGGAATGCTTTTCATACATACATTTGGATAAACATTTTCTTTCTGCTTTTCTAAGAATAGATCTATTAAGAGAATACTGAGTTTCAAACAAATTTTAGAGCGTTATTTTTAATGAGAGATTCTTAATTTCTAGTAATTTGTTTATTGTTTAGTTTAAATTTATATGGTATAACACAAATACCATATTCAATGGATAAGGTCCATATTTCTCATAGTCAACTGCCTCACAAACCTATCCTTTTAATCAAAAATTCATGCTTGCATATTATGCCAGTCAGTTATTCTTCGATTTGTTTGATTACTTAACGTTCATATCAATCTACTTGCCTGTTTAGATAATATGATATATGATAGTCAATGAAGATAACAACTTGTTAGCCAACTTAGTGGCTACCTCAACTTAATGAGCAAAATTTGCTAAATGACTCAAATCTAACAAAATGATTGAAATAGTACTCAAGTCTACTTTTTTTTTTTTTTTCCCTAGAAATTCTCTTTTAACTTTAATTTAGGTTTTCTATGTTGCCTTAGGGACAATCCAAATCCTCAGTTCAAATTTCTCCACTTCTAGATTTAAAATAAAAAATATATATTAAAAAAAAAAAAAAGAAAAAAGAAAAGGAAAGGAAATAAATATATATTTTTTTTCTTTTTTCCTTTTCATGGTTCTTCATAAACATCTGTGTTCAATTTTGAATTTATCTTTTTTCGATACTCTTAATTATCCCAAGATTGCTCAATTGAATTACTCAGGGAATGATTGTAATAAGATGAGCTTGTTCACAATGACATAAACATTGAGAGTGAAACGCAAGTTGCAAACATCATGTGATATAATTCGAATCAGCAAGACGATGACAATTGATTACAACAAAATAGCTAGCCGCTACTTCAGCACAAGAAAGCATGCTTGTAGCAAATATTGTATAACAGAAATATACTTCAGATTATGTTTGGACTTTGGCCATTAAATTTCAGAACTGAGACTTGTCAAGGCTGTCGAAATAAGGATGGTCCAGTGCAGCTTTTGCCGAGATTCTTTCTGCTGGATCATATTTAAGCATTTTCTGCATTTTCCAAACAAAATTACAAAAGCTGAACTGACAAAGATAAACATACAGCAGCTAGTTACAGGGCAATACGATATAAATTATTATTTTAAAACATTAATCCATACAATTTCCAGCTAGTCATTCACCTACATTTCCCATCAAAACATAAAAATGTAAAAGTAATCTTCCCCGAGATTTAATATGAAATGAGGTCTACTGTTATGTTTCACGCTCCCATTTGCATGAGGCCATACCATTGTTTAAACAACAGAAAAAATTATTATAAAACAAAAAGCATACAATTTGATTTAAACTTCACAAACCCTAGCAAATTCAGTGGTCAAGAACCATCTACCATATGATATCGCAGAAGTTATTGTAATTAATTGAACATGTTGAGAAACAAGTGCGGTTGATCCAAAAGTGTCCAAATGGCTTGTAAAATCTTCTATTAATTGTTCCACTCACTTTTGAAAGACAGATACAGAACACTGCCTTTAAAGATATCTCAAATTTAGAGAAATTTCACCTTTCAACATGATGATACATTAAAAAAGATTAGCTAGTGTATGAAAACGCTAATTAAACTATATACCATAACTTCACCAGAGTCAATTGACAGCTAAAACATGTTCAAATTCGCTAAACTGGATCGGTTTTCACAGGTTATCACTTATTTGACTATCTTATGCATTCAATCATATATTGTTGTTATAGAAAAGTGTATTTATATGAAAAATATTGAAATTACCGATAGGAGGTCAACTCCATCAGGTCCCAGAGAAGGAACAGCGCGTGCCAAGTTTTGAGGCTCCCACTGCGGATACACATGCCAATCTCTTAGAGAAGTCACTCCTGGCCACTGCTTCTCAGTGGGTGTTCCCAGCAGCCTGCCCACAAAATGGTACATCGAATAGATCAATAATTAACATTTGGCAATGTACATTACCATGCAAGAGATGGCCATGACAACTTAGAGATTGACCAAACATTCTACAGCAAATAAACAGCATGTTGATTGCAAATTCAATTGATCTCTTCCTAGGCACCACCTTACTAGTGTTCATATAAAGGCAGCAATGTATTACACCAATCCACCGATCATCAAAATACCAAGATACAAGAAGAGCTACACCATCCTATCTGCACTAAAAGCTCTTTCTAATACAAGCTTTTATAGAAATGCCAATTCACTCTTTAGTCTTTTATGGCCATTTCCAAGTTTCCATTAAACCGATTTTTATAATCTTTATTTTTTTTTTAATTTTCTAACACAACTAAGCAGACTGCCAATCTCAAGTCTTAACAACCAAGATCCGATCCCACTCCACATATCCAGTAATTTAGTGAAGTAGTAGTAGTAGTATTACGGCTAATGTACCTGAAAATGTGAAGCAATTGCTGGAACTCAGAATCTCCAGGAAAGAGAGCTTGCCTCCTAACCATCTCAGCTGCAAATAACGAAGAATGAATTCAACGGATCCAATCTGCAAGAGAATCCAAAGGGAAAGCAAAAGCAAACACAAATAACAATCAAAGAAAGCGTACCAAAAATGCATCCAACGGACCACATATCAACGCCAGTAGAGTAATGGGTGGAACCAAGCAACACCTCGGGAGCCCTATACCAGAGGGTAACAATCTCATGGGTGTAGCTCTTCATGGGAACAGTGAAGGCGCGGCCGAGGCCTAAATCAGCAATCTTAAGAATGCCACGATCCTTGTCCAGAAGCAAATTCTGAGGCTTCAAATCGCGATGAAGAACACCGTGGGAGTGGCAGTGAGCAACGCCTTTGCAGAGCTGGTAGAGGAAGCTGCGAATGAGGGTGTGAGAGAGTGGGCGAGGGTTAGGGCCCTTGCGATGGGAATCGATGTATTTCTTGAGATCGGTGTCCAAATACTCGAAAACCAAGTAAAGAACAGGCTTGGGCTTGCCGTCGGTGTTGTTTCGCTTGTCGGCGTGTTCGACGCAGAGGAGGCGAACGACGTAGAGGGACTGAGAGAGCATCTGGAGAAGAGAGACCTCGCGGAGGGCAGTTGGAGGAACGCCTTCTTCGTCCATTTCGAGCTTCGTCTTCTTCAGAGCCACCAGTTGGCCGGTGCTTCTGTCTTTCGCTTTGTACACCTTACCGTACGTTCCTTCTCCTACCTTCTCTAGCTTTTCGTAGTTGTCCATTTCTGAGGAACGCAAATCCAAACCCTAGAAGATGAAGATGAAGATGAATAAAAAGAAAGGAGTTGAAAATTTTTGATCTTTTTGATTTTGGAACCGTTGGAGTTGGGATTATTCTGTGAGAGAGAGAGAGAGAGAGAGACGAATGATATTAAAAAAAAAAAAAGAAAGTTGAATTTTGAAATTAAACTTAGGAATGGAAGGAGAGGGAAGGAGCGGAGTGTTATTTGTTAGCCAATCAATTTCAGACACGTACACACGCAATAATAAAATCAAAACGGAACGGATCGAAGACAGCGCCACCTGTTACCCACTTTTGCTGGAGAAAATTGGTCTTCTTTTTGTCTTTTTTTTTTTTGCCTCCTTATGTTATTTTGAATCATTTCTCTTCTTTAATAATTAATTAATAAATAAAGTAAATAATTTTTATAAGCCCATATGTTCATATGAAAAAGAAAGCCCATTAGTACCATTATGGGCTGAGCTCAGGAGCCCCCTGGAGCCCAATACCATGGAGTAGTCTAAACGCCGCCGTGATTTCTTCCTCCGAAGTCCGACCTCGCACGCGGGTAGCAACCTCTGCCATTGTCAGTGCCTCCCAAGAATTCCTCCTCCTTTGCATCGAACGCCTATTCTGAGCTGATTCTGAGCACCATTATCCTTTTGAATACGAATACGAATACTAGGATGACGGTGGTTTTGATTCGACGTCCTCAAAATTGGATTTTTCTTCTTCTTTGTCCACTCTTCTCTAAGCCTCAAGCGCCTCGAGAAGAGTCCCAGTCCGAAGGGGGTTTATAGATTAGAGAAGAAAGGATCTGTTTATCAGCTTATATTCGCTTTGGAGTGAATGATGATGCTCCTGCTAAGAAGAACAACAGGTAATCAATAAAACTTTCACAACCCCCCATTTTTTTTTTTTTTTCCATTTATCTTCCCCAACCACAAGCCACTGCTTCTCAAATCTGTCTTCTTATCTGTTCTCTGTATGCATAACTGAAACTACTTTTCTCTCTTATGTATGTATGTCTGTTTTGCAGGAATAAAGCTATATCATTTTGATTTCAACTTCATATGGAGCAACAACCTTATTATCACTTGTTCTTCTTTCAAAAACTTTTCTTTCTCTTCGTCAAATGGATTTCCACCATCGTCTTCTGAATCACATGGAAAAGTTGCCTTTTTCCAAAAGCATAACAATGGTGAAAATGAAAGTGAAAACGAAAATGGAATTTTAAGGAAAGTTGATGGAGTGAGACATGGTGGTACACAATTAGTTGATGAAATGTGCTGTGTCTTCGAGGGCTGTCCTCCTTGGGGACCCGCCCTTGAGAATGCTCTCTTAACTTCTTGTTGCGGACAAAAACTTCAACCCGAAGAAGTTATTGGAGTCTTGAGGAGGCTCAAGGATGTGAATTCAGCACTCAACTTTCTCCGCTGGTCCCAGCCACATACCAATCAACCACACTGTCCGGAAGTATACAATTCACTTCTCATGCTCATGGCTAGGACTAGGAACTTTGATTGCTTGGATCAGATTTTCGAACAGATGAGTACAGCTGGAATCGGCCCATCTAATACCGCTTCTCTTGACTTAGTTGTGACCTGTATCAAGTCACAGAAATTGAGACAAGCTTTTGATGTAATACAGACCATGAGAAAGTTCAAATTCCGTCCTGCCTTTTCCGCTTATACGTCTCTCATTGGAGCTCTATCTGCTGTCCCTGAATTCAATCTCATGCTCACCCTCTTTCATCAAATGCAGGATCTTGGTTATGAAGTAAGCGTTCATTTGTTTACCACTCTCATTCGCGTGGTTGCTAGAGATGGCAGGGTTGATGCTGCCTTGTCCCTGTTGGATGAGATGAAGAGCAACTTTCTCAGCGCAGATGTCGTTCTTTACAATGTTTGCATAGACTGCTTTGGTAAGGCTGGTAAGGTGGATATGGCGTGGAAATTCTTTCATGAAATGAAAGCGCATGGAATAACTCCTGATGAAGTTACATATACCAGCATGATAGGAGTTCTCTGCAAGGCGGAGAGGTTAGACGAAGCTGTGGAGCTTTTTGAGCAAATGGATCTTAACAGGACAGCACCTTGTGCATATGCCTATAATACCATGATTATGGGCTATGGCTTAGCTGGTAAGTTCGATGAAGCTTACAGCTTACTTGAGAGGCAAAAAAGAAAGGGGTGCATTCCTAGTGTGGTTGCTTATAATGGAATTCTTACCTGCCTTGGGAAAAAGGGAAGAGTGGAGGAAGCATTAAGGATCTTCGAAGAGATGAAGAAAGATGCTGTTCCTAATTTTCCAACTTATAACATTCTAATAGACATGCTTTGCAAGGAAGGAAATTTGGAGGATGCTCTGCGGGTTAGGGATGCCATGGAAAAAGCTGGCATGTATCCAAATGTTAGGACCGTAAACATAATGATTGATCGACTCTGTAAAGCTCAAAAGCTTGATGAAGCTTGTTCTATATTTGAAGGCATGGATCATAAAGTTTGCCAACCTGATGAAGTTACATTTTGTTCTCTTATAGAGGGATTGGGCAGACATGGTCAGGTGGATCGTGCATACAGGCTTTACGAAATGATGTTGGATTCTGATAAGATTCCAAATGCTGTTGTATATACATCCCTCATTAGGAACTTTTTCAAGTGGGGCAGGAAGGAGGATGGTCACAAGATATACAAAGAAATGGTGAATAAGGGTTGTTCTCCTGATCTGACTCTCCTTAATACCTATATGGACTGTGTTTTCAAAGCTGGTGAAACTGAGAAAGGTAGAGCTTTATTCAAGGAAATTAAGAATCAAGGATACAATCCTGATGTACGGAGTTATTCAATCCTTATTCATGGCCTTATAAAAGCAGGTTTTGCAAACGAAACCTATAAACTGTTCTATGAAATGAAAGAGCAAGGCTGTGTTTTGGACACCCGTGCTTACAACACTGTTATTGATGGCTTCTGTAAGTGTGGTAAGGTGAATAAAGCATACCAACTGCTGGAAGAAATGAAGACAAAGGGTCACCAACCCACTGTTGTTACTTATGGGTCCGTTATTGATGGGCTTGCCAAGATTGACAGGCTTGATGAAGCTTACATGCTCTTCGAAGAAGCAAAGAAAAGAGGAGTCGAACTGAATGTGGTTATCTATAGTAGTCTTATTGATGGGTTTGGGAAGGTGGGGAAAGTTGATGAAGCCTATTTGATAATGGATGAAATGATGCAGCAAGGTTTGATGCCTAATGTTTATACATGGAATTGCATGCTTGATGCTCTTGTGAAAGCAAGAGAAATTAATGAAGCCATAGTCTGTTTTCAGAAAATGAAGGACTTGAATTGTGCTCCCAATCTTTTCACTTATAGCATTCTCATAAATGGTCTTTGTGGAATCAGGAAATTCAATAAGGCTTTTGTGTACTGGCAAGAGATGCAGAAACTGGGGATAAAACCCAATGCCGTTGTGTACACCACCATGATCTCTGGACTCGCGAAGGCTGGGAACATAACAGACGCTACTGAGCTTTTCAAGAGGTTTAAGGCCAGTGGTGGGATACCTGATTCTGCTAGCTATAATAATATGATAACAGGGTTAAGCAATGCAGATAAAGCAATGGATGCATATTCACTTTTTGAGGAAACACGGTTGAAAGGTTTTGAAATTCATGCCAAAACTCTTGTTATTTTGTTAGGTGCATTGAACAAGGCTGGATGCATCGAGCAGGAAGGTATTGTGGGTGCTGTTTTGAAAGAAATGGCCAAGTCTGAACATGCTTCAAGATCATGGCAACTTTGAAGGTTCTCTTCAATTGAAGTTTCCCTTATCCTCTCAAGAGACTCCTTGTATTCCATTATTATTATAGATGCAAATTGTTGTACAATTGACACAAGTATCATAGCGGAGTTTTTCAATGCCTCCAAAAGATGGCTGAGGATTTTGATGAGGAAAGCTACAAATTTTGATAGGGAGAAAGAACTACAGAATTTCATTTTTAGCTTGAATCATGTTACATATACAATAATTCTTTTGGCTTTTTATCTGTGTTCTGTACTATTAAAAGTAACCAATACTTTAGATTGCACAAAACCGGAAAAGCTTATATTAATGACTAAACATATATTGACGGATAAACATTGTAATTTCCAATTATCTTGCTTGCCTAATTGAAGTTGATGTTTGAGCTATAGATTACATATCAAAATATACAAAAAAGAAACAGGCAAAAAAAACTGTAATAGAAAAATTGATATCACACGAAGGACTCTAATAATTAGCCTTGTTAAGCTAGCTTTCAAACCAGACCGGCTGCACAACAGCAGCCACCCTTAGGGCCCCATTTTGGAGAAGATCAGTGAGTTCATCAAATAACAGAGCTGTCCTAAACTAGACCAGCTGCACAACAGCCGCCACTCTTAGGGCCCCATTTTGGAGAAGATCAGCAAGTTCATCAAATAACAGAGCTGTCCTCCAGCCCCATCCCTTGGGAGCTTTTGGTAAAAGAGTGCCTGTCTGCTTGAAGCTTCCAAACACCATCACTTCCCTCTTGGATGGACAAATTAACTGAAACCAAAACAGAAAACATTACAACATAATTATGATTATGGTGTTTTAGTTAAAAAAAAAAAAAAATTATGATTATGGTGTGTAATTTTATATGATGTGTGCATGGTGCAGTGATTAAACTGAGACAACCAAATTATTTACTTGAGAACCTTTTACCTGATAGCGTGCCGTAACCTTTTCTCGGGAGTCTACATACATATGAACCTGCATAAATTGTTGCACGATAAAGTACTATTCAACTTTTTACATCTTCAGGTGAAAATCCATAATCCTACTGCTCGTTTTCAGTAAAAGAGAGAAACAAAAATAACAGCATACACTCCTTTTTATTAGAAAAACATAAATCATCTGCTAACCTTTCTAAGGGAGTCTGTAATCTCTGCCTTACGACGGTGAAGAAATAATCCTGAAACAGCATATCATATGATAAATAATCAATCTAAGCAAACACAGCTTCATTCATTACAAAGAAAAGCACAATAACATGCTTTCAACATGTACAATATTCTGGCACAGAACAATACCTAGTGTCCGCCGCCCTTGAGGGTCTTCATCGTTGAAAGCCTGAACACTTACCTATAATAGAAACTGAAAAAGATTAAACAACCATATCAAAAAGCAAAAACTGGAACAGGAAAGTCTCATGGATATGAAAATTGACGAGTTAAAAACAAACACCTTCCAAAAAGAACCAGCGTAAAAAACTTCAGGGGAATGCTTGACCTGGCCATCGCTGAGCCTGTGCACATCCTCAAATTGCACCCTGTCAAAGTAGCAGAGCATTGAACTTGTTAGTAGTACAATTGTATGGACAAAAGATCATTACAATTGCACCCAGAAGGCTCAGCAAATATGATAGTGAATAGCACAAATCTGAGCAGGATAGAGCTGCCACCATTTCTCATATACTATGCAATCCAGCCAAATCAAAAAGGAAAGATTCCAAAAGAAAATTTGAAGCTATATCCAATCTAATCTCCTCGTCATGAAGATATCCAGGCTAGGCAAATCATAGAACACAATGTGAGATGAATTACATAATGTTGATTCTAAGGAAACCAGAACCAAATAAAAAACCGCTAATACCAAAACCTAAAACAATAGACCTAATTCATTAGACAGAAAAATGCATGAGCAATAGCATATTATATTTATTGAACGGTGGGAGCCTACAAGAAGTTACACCATGAAATTATGATAATCAAAAAGAAAACATAGAGAAAATGGTAAAATACCATCCCAAATTGCATTAATCAATGTAACACCTTGCAAACCATATGTCAATAGTAATGAAACAAGCAAAGATGATGCATGATATACCCAAAGCGGAAAGGAGGAAAGTGACTTAAAGGTGTTTTCATATCCAATGATATGGAAGAACTGTTTGCATTCTCCCATTCAACTCCAATTGCATTCTCTGATGATTCTAGCATCTGCACAGGAATACTGCTAGTACTTGGTCCTGACATTGAAGTTCCAGAAATTCTGTTTTGTAGATCCATCTCATACCCTCTCACTGTTTGCTCTCCATTAATATTAGCTGAATTACTCCCCCCTCCTTGGCTTAGCCCAACCAGAGCTGTCAACCCATCTCCAGACAGGTCTCCATTGTGGTCAGCTCTAGCCTCTGAATCATCATTAGCTGGAGACTGCTGACAGTTTCTGTTACCCATACCAAAGGGCACACGAGAAAAGACAAAGCGTGTTGGAGGCCAAGCGGCTGCTGGAACAAATGTACTTCCACGTCCAATACCTGCAAGCCCATCAATGGGGCCCCTAATGTGCACTCGTACAGGCCTGAAGAGGCCATTACCATCACCTGGAGCAGATTCTGCAACATATACATTTCCCATGTTGCTGGGAGAATTATTCTGATCATGCTCTTGCATATAATATCCACTGGTAGCAACTCCATGCGTGAATCCAAATGGTTGTCTGCAGACACATGCCATACTCATCAAACAGCAACTTTTGCATGTATCAGCACCAATTTCTTGCACCCTCTGGCTTAAAAGCATCTACACAGTAGCCGTAGAAAAATTAAATTAACATATAAAAATATCTCATGGAAGGCAAGCAGAGACCATTTGCAACAAGCTAATAATGCGTAATGATATGAAGACAATTCCAAAATTCTAGCAGTGGACATGTATCGTTTAGAGTGCATCTGTGGCCACTATGCTAGGTCCAACAACCAACAAAGATTTATAGGAGAGACTCAACCAATTAATCTAAATGCAGTATAGTCTGCAAAGAATCTCCAACCAGTTTACTGCTAGAGATCACATAGATTCGCTAAAGACAATTGGAACAGGTAGCTATCAAAATTTGACTCACAAATCTTGGGGATGCCTCATTGGTTTCATGCATGTTAAACAGTTTAAAAAAGCAGGGGTGCTACTCATTTCCATTCTCATTTTCAAAAGTATATTCCTTTTTATAGCAGAATACATACAAAATTCAAAAGGAAACAGTTTACAGGAACAAACCTGCAACCAAAGGCCATCATTTACAGCTTTGCATGGGAATCCCAATTCCTCGAGCTGCTTTCTCGCATTTAAAAGTGCCTCAAAAGACATGTTGCAATATAAAAGCGAACCTGCTTCAAATATATTAACAAATGCATCATAATCCTCCCCACGAACCCCAGGGTTCCCCTTAGCCTGGCCTTTAAGCTGCCTTCTACCTACAACCCTGCCACCCCATGAAATAGGAGGCATGCCACATCTACCCCAATCATTTGAAAGTAGTTCATTACTAGAAGAGTTCATTGCAGAACAATTCTCCAAGTGGTCATCTCTGGAAAGCCAACTGTGGTTATTCAAATGGTAGCAAGATCCTTCATCAGATGGCCCTTCCTGAGCCATATCATTGGCTCCTAATCCACTTCCACCAACACTGATTGGCATTTCGGCATAAGGGCATGAAGTTCGTGTTGCATCTGTACCAGAAAACGAATTAGTCAGTGACGAAGACCCTCCTATATTGCATGGGGGGTATCCAGCCTCCAACTTTGACTGAGGATATGCACCTTGTTGCACCTGTTTTTTGGAATTGGAAACCCCTCTTTGGAAGTCAACCACACAATCTGTAAGCTCGACAAGAAGATTACGAGCAGTATTATGGCCCTCCGAATCATCTTTTAACGTTAGGTGTCCTAATTCAGTTTCCAACCTCTTTTCAATGAAGCTACCAATCAAATTTTTTCCCTTTGCACTCAAAGAATCAGAATGAGAATCCATTCCTGCCTCCGAACTGGTACTTCCTTGCTCTGACTGTTCTTGTTTGCATAGAGCACCTTTTGCAAGGAATGTGTACAATGCCAGTTCAAACCTGTAGATAAAAAAGGAAAAATGGTTTTATCCCTCTTCATTACAATTCAAGAAATGCAGAACAAAACTAAATAGGAGGCTGATAACACCCTTTACCTTTTCTCTTCACCGGGGACCCAGAGTTCATCAGATGTCAGCAATGCATGCAATGTTTGAGAGGAAAGTTTAGGAAGCACCTATACATGGCAGATAAATTATAAAACACAGATAATAAGTATGAATGAAAATTGAACCAAAAACCTGATAAACATTTCAAACTTGTAAAAGTGATATTAAAAAAATTTAATTATTAAACAATAAATCCTAAAAGAATGGGAGATTCAATTTTAGCAGTTTATAAATTATACAGACAATATGCTTCCTTGGCTCCCCAGCTCCATCCTTTTATCGAACATTAGCACATATTATCATTCCACATTCCATATGAAATGAAACAGTCAAAAAACAGTGTGCTTAACTACCCAAATCCGCAAGTAACAAGGATATTCCAACAGCTCCCTATCTTACCTCTTTCAACTCCATGGCACCACTTTGACAAAGGTAGCCCCAGCAAGCATTTCTCACACGTTCTCCATGTAAGCCATAATCTTGGCTCTCGGCAAACACCTGAAAAACGGACAGATCCTCTCAAGTCTCAACAATTAAGAAAATTGGTTAGCATGTAGACCTAGTACAAAGAGGCAGCTCAAGCATTTCAAACCTGATAAGCTAAGAAGTTGGAAGTCCACAACTCTGATATAATGAAGTCTGTGCATATGGCACATAAATCCTGCATGGAAGGATAATAAGATGTAAAGAAATGCACACAAGAATGGAAATTGGCCAGCATCTGACCCATACTCAATAAGAGAATATTGACCTGAAGGTCAAGAAAAGAAGCAGCAGCCAGAACACGAAATGCATTGTTGTCATTAAGCTTAGGGTGGTGTCCATATAGATATGCCAAAGCCATTGCAATTGCCTCTCCATTAACATTCTTATCGTCCACATGCAAGGTCAAGACGGGCGCATTGGCTTCTTTCCAAGGGCCATGAAGCATGTTCCTGCCAGGCAAATTACACGGCAACGCATGAAGTTGCATCATGGAGACATGTTAGCACCTAACCAACAAATAATTAGGTATATCCAAATACCTATGCTATTGCCATGCATAAAAACCGTCATTGCTCATGCTGAAAAGTGAAAAGGGTTGGTTGTTTGCTAAGTATTTCTGACAGGAAATTTAACCAAACCGGTAATCTTTCCACTGCGGGAGCTTAATATGCTTTAATGAGTAGCTGTTAAACCCCTTAACCCCATAAAAGGAAAGATTTTACTACCATCCTTTAGATTTGACATAATCACGGCAAATGAATGGTGCAATTTCCATCAACGGATGAATTATAATAACATAAAAGGATGATGAAAAATCAACACACAACACACGCAAAAAAACACACCAATTTTCAAATAGAGTGAATTGTTTTAAAAAAAAAAAAAAATGCCAAGGAATTATCATCAATTCTAAATCGTTACCAAAAGCCGCGTACAAAAATGGCTCAATTACAATAAGAAGGGGCACAAAGATGACAATTTTAGGAGAAAAGTTGGGTAATTTTGAAAATGAAGATAGAGAAGAAGACCTGAAGTAAGGGCTCCGCGAGAGGATGAGGCGGTGGAGATGGTAGGTGGAGCCCATGGCGTGGACCACAATATCGGAAAAAGCACCTGAGTTGAAGCCTTCGATTTGGATATGATCGCAGAGAGAGGTGAGGTTGCAATCCAGTGCGCGAAGCTCGCCGCTGCTCCGGTCGTTGTCGGAGTGCTGGGACGGCTGAATCGTTATTTTCATGTGGGGTCCAAAGGAACGGCTTGGTTTCTGATACTGCGCTTCCATGATGTCTTGGACTAACATTCAATTCAATCGCACGCGCTTATTAGTTTCATCATCCTTTTAAAAGACTGAGACAACGTCGGAGATCATACTCACACACACACACATTGTCTCGTACAAGATGAAGAAGCAGCAGCACTGGTCATGGCAAACATGTCTATATGTCCGGGAGATGCGACGGCGGACAAAATCCCAAAACCGTGCGTTTTATGGACTCATACGGTGATAATCACCGACTATGTTCCACCTTTGTCCATTTACTCCTACATAAAAATAAATAATAACAAACTAAAAATAAAAAATAAAAAATTAGGCAATATACCTAACTTCTTAATATTACTACACGTGGATACAAAAAAAAAAAAAAAAGCAAAATTAAAAATATTCCAGTCACTAAATATGCTAATTTTTAAAACAAAATTACTTTTAATTTTTTAATTTTTTGTCGGGAAGCATTTTTAACCCTTTTGCATATATATTTTTTTTTTAAAGCTTTAGAAATCACTATCAATCAAATATACACCCTAATGCTTAAATGAGGATGTGAATTAATAAACACAACATTTCTAAATTAAAAGATAAATGTGGTAGCTCAGTTGATACAAGCATCACCATCTATATTTTTTATATTAGATTCGAATCTATAGAAGGACAAAGATCATCTTTCAATTTTGTTTATGGCCAAGAATAGGAAATTTTAAATTTATTATACTGCATGCTCTAAATACATGTATATGCATATATATATATATATATATATATGTATGTATATTACTCTAAAAGGTAGTGAGGAACTTGAAAGTGAGTCAGAAAATAAGGCCAAGGATTTGAAAAATATGATACTGCTCTTCCTGCTTCGGAGATGTTTGAGTTTCTGTCCGATGGGCCGGATGGATATATCAAAAGAGGAAGAAGAAGGCATCAATTTAAAAAGACAACTCAAAATTCTCAACAAGAAGCCTTCCTTTAAGACAATTCAGTTCCATTTTTGTGTGTGACAAATTTATTTTAATGATCATCTGCTCTAGACTCTTGTTACTAGTTGGAGATTAATTGTATATGGTCATTTTCCAATGGAAATTAATTACTAATTGTGTTTGTTAATAAGATAGGAAACAGAAAGTAGAAGATTCATTACTAATTGAGATTAATTGTATGATGAATCTAGCTAATTGATATCAACTGATCAAAATTATTCTTATAACAAAATTAATTTGCGTTTTGGACAGAGGAAAACATTATAATTGACTATTTTGACATGAACAAGCAACCAGCGGATGGCCATGCATTCCTTGTACATCATAAAGTACAGGTAATTAATTACCAATAATTATTGATTAAAATTTCCCTATCCGGTCAAACACCTTTCTTTAAATTTCATAATAGACAGACACATATATATAGTGGTATAAAAAATTAATTTGCTATTAATAATTAAGTAGCTTTTTTTTTTTAAGGTAAAGACCTGATTCTGTCCCTCATAGCTTATCTAATACAGGTTCTGAAACTCTGCAACTGCGATCTGGGAGAGAAGCATGCCCTATTGGAACAGTTCCTATCCAGCGGATTCAAAACAAAGACCTTACTAATTCCCTCTTATATAATAGTAAACCATTTAATATGAATACGATCATCAAGCAGCAGGATACAAAATCTCGTACTCCAAAAGTAAGGTTTCAGTATGTTAATTGTCCTTCTTGTTACACACGTACATATAATGATATGAAATCACTGTAAATATTATTGATGTTATAACTTGTATATAAATGTGGTTGTGGAATATGATCCAATTTGTTAACTTATATATGGAGAAAAAATTTAAAACATTTGGAGCTGGAGCACATATCTCCATATCCAACTTAACACGGTGTAGAAAGTTCAGCTCTTCAAATTTATGAATACAAAATGGCTCACCAGATCCAAAAAATGTCACAATATCAGATTGTATTCTAAGCTGCTTTTTGAAGTTGTTTAGCTATTCTCCATTCTGAAACGTGAAAACATTCAGTAGCTTTATCTACAAGTCAAATTTTAACATTTAGAGGACTCTGCCACTGCCTTTTATTTGTGACGATCAGACACAGGCTCTTCACATATTGGACAGTAAGTTGTACCATCAAATGCTTCTTCTGTTGGTTGACCACTCTTTAATTTATATATAAATATATATATATATATATATATATAAAACTGGCAGATGGATTCCTGAAAACATGATGTTATAATACATTTTGCCCAGGTTTTGTTCAAGTAGATGGGATGGTCACCCCCAGCTTTCCCTTAAAGCCAACTTCTACATACGATGGAAATCAGTAAGATGTTGAAATCCAAATTTTTTAGGCACAAACAGAAAAGAGAAAACAACGTAGTTTTCTTTTGCCGTTGATCATCATCATGTTACATTGTATATTTGAAGGCGGCTTTTGGTTTTGGATGCGATGATAGGTTCGTGCAAGTGGAAATGAAGGGTCAATATTGACCTAGAAGATTCTAGAATTAACTAGTATATTTGATATACTTGGTTGGAAGTCGAGCATTGGAATTTGTGAAAAAAAATATCTAAAATTGAGGATGAGAGCAAGGACACAGTAGAGAAGTCTAGAAGCTTTGAGTAGGCCAAAGCAACCGACTTTGTCAAGTATAAAAGGAAGCTTTGGCTTCCCTGCTTGGTGAGCTAGCAAGGGAGCTCCAAGAAGGCTCTCGGTTAGTGTGACTGTGAGCAAAGTTGTGGTAGAGTCTAATGTATGTCTGTGTAAGTGGTGTACGTATTAAAGTGAGTAGAGTAGGCTCCTAGAGAAAGAGCTATCTTGTCCAAGTTAGTAGTGTCAGGTGTGTAGGTGTTAAAGTGTTTTATAGGTTATTATATATGTGGATCCCATTGAATGTATGAATGTTTTATAAATATATATATATATATATATATGTAAAAGTCTTGTAGAAGTCATTTCATATGGTATAAGTTATTATTTTCTCCCCCAACAATTTGGTATCAGAGCGGCGTTAGATCCAATGGAATGGTAGTTTAGTGGGTCTTGTAATTTAGTTTTGTTGTCTTGGTTGGTATAAAAGATTGGTATGTAAGAGTTTGTTAGGGACCAAAGCATAAGCGTTGGTGACCACAATATTGAAGAAGACGATCAAGAATCGTGTGGTGGATGGTTGAAGACCACGAGTGCCAGAAAGGATGGTCAAGGACCATGAAAGTTGCGAGGCGATCAAGGATCGCGGTGACACATGGAGGTAGTCTGGGACTGCGATGGCAAAAGGTGGTTAAAAACCATTGTTGGAGGAGCTTCTATGATCGTGCACAATCTGGGATTGTGGAGCTTGTTGTTTGGAACCAAGCTTGTTTGGTGTGTGAGCGGACCATCAAACCACGATAGGTAACCTTCAAAAGATAGAAGGTATGTGGAAGCTCAATGGTATAAATTACAATATATGTGGTCGTTGCATATGGAGTTTTATTTGCAAGGATAGGATCTCTGGGAGATCCTTGGAGGCGATTATGTCGCCAGTAAATATTGCTGTTTTGATGAAGTGAAAAGATCAAAGCTGGTAAGGCATGTTGGTAATTAAGACTACCACCGAGGAGATAATATCAAAGCCTACTGGAGATGCCAAGACACCAAAGGAAGAATGGGATAATTTTTCAGCACTCAAGAAGAAAAGAAAGAATGGGAAGTCAATATTGAGGGGGAGAATTGAAGGGTCAATATTGACCTAGAAGATTCTAGAATTAACTAGTATATTTGATATACTTGGTTGGAAGTCGAGCATTGGAATTTGTGAAAAAAAATATCTAAAATTGAGGATGAGAGCAAGGACACAGTAGAGAAGTCTAGAAGCTTTGAGTAGGCCAAAGCAACCGACTTTGTCAAGTATAAAAGGAAGCTTTGGCTTCCCTGCTTGGTGAGCTAGCAAGGGAGCTCCAAGAAGGCTCTCGGTTAGTGTGACTGTGAGCAAAGTTGTGGTAGAGTCTAATGTATGTCTGTGTAAGTGGTGTACGTATTAAAGTGAGTAGAGTAGGCTCCTAGAGAAAGAGCTATCTTGCCCAAGTTAGTAGTGTCAGGTGTGTAGGTGTTAAAGTGTTTTATAGGTTATTATATATGTGGATCCCATTGAATGTATGAATGTTTTATAAATATGTATATATATATATATATATATATATATATATATATATATATATATATATATATGTAAAAGTCTTGTAGAAGTCATTTCATATGGTATAAGTTATTATTTTCTCCCCCAACAGGAAATTGGTGGCTATCGGTTTCAGACCAATGAATACTCGTGGGATACTGGCCAAATAAGTTATTCTGCGAAATGGGGAACGGAGCAGAAGAAGCGGCACAGGGAGACATGGCTTGGAATGCAGATCAAAATGGTTTAAGTCCTCCCATGGGAAATGGACATGTTCCAGATGGTAATTACAGACATGCTTTCTACTTCCGGCAAGTTCACTGTATTAATCACATCAATACGGTGATTGCCCCCGGCATGCTTTCTACTTCCGGCAAGTTCACTGTATTAATCACATTAATACGGTGATTGCCCCCGGTAAGTTGGATGTCACTAGAGAGGGAGGTGTATTCATTTAGTGTTTTATAGATTTAAAAATAAATTTTAAATTTTAAAGAATTTAATAAATTATTATGGAATTTCATAAAATTTATAAGAATATAACGAAATCTTTGTGACTAAAACTGAATTTTATATTAATAATTTTCTTCACTATTTTACTTTTAAAATCCTTTTAAGTCTATTAAAATCTATTATTTTTTAAAAAATTTTAAAATTAATAACTTTTTAAATATTTCTAAATTTTTAAAAAATTCTACAAAGTTTTAAATTGAATACACCTAAATTTTAATAGATTTTTATAAAATTTATTAAAATATGAATTGAATATTATTGAACTTGTATAGACTTTTTCAAAATTTAGATCGAATATCTCTAAAAGACTGTTGATAAATTTGGTAGCTATGCCTTAAATAATGACAATGGATTCATGGAGTCTTAGCTTCTTCACCTCTGACGGACATGGTGGTACATGTGGTTGATATACATATATATATATATATATATGTATACTTATGATATATTAAAGATATACGGAGGATGGATCTTATGATATACAAAGTATGTCGAATTTACATGGGATCAACTATAATTGTTATAAAAAATTAATTGAATATTTTCAAATTTGGTTGATTTTATATTTTGACTGTCACAATAACATGAATGATATGGTTTATCACATAGCATAGCATAAGATCATCGAAGCGTCTTTACTGCATCAAAATATATAGCTATAAAAACCTTACCGTACACAGATTTGCTAATAAAACACAACCGTCTCCTTCCATAGTAATGACATGCAGGGTCCATCAATATTTTATAACAAAAATTTTGTACATGCATATTCAAAATGTGAGAAAAGAAGGTCTCCTTCCATAATGGAAATATAAAATACAACTGTCCTCGTCCATGGTAGCAACATGGAGGGGTACAGCCACATTTTACGGCAAAATTTTGTACATGCATATTCTCACATTGTGAGAGATGAAGGTGCATTTTATTTACAACTCGATTAGCATGCACATATACATGCATGTTACAATTAAGCATTGTGCTGCTTTCATGCCATGCCCAGCTTAGCTTTAATCAAAACAAATGAATGATAATTTCATTTTTAAACAGAGCTCTTAAATGAATTATGGTGGTGACGATGACAACCATCTAACGAGACACAATCTTACAAAATTCAGTCATCCCAAAATGGAAATCATATTCAGAATAGCAGTCAAAAGTATTGCAAAATTTGGTTACCAAAAAGGAAATTATAGAGTAGCAGTCAAAGTTTCAACTTATTTTACTTGGATAACATAGCATCGAATAATCCAACCACAGCCTTCTTTTCCAGCTGGGCTTTTTATAATTTAATAAGTCAAAATTTTAGCTAATAATAATAAAACTGAAGGTTTTCTTTCGGTTTTTTCTTTGCTGCTTGCCTAGTCGACAACTTCAATGAGGGTGGTCTCGTAGTCACTGGGAGCCTCAAATCCATGAAGATTGATCACAGTTGCAGCGACATTGGCCAGCCCACCATTAGGAACATCGTTGCGGAACCTTACACCAGGTGCTAAACCAGGACCTCCAATTGCAATAGGCACCTAAACAAACCAAACCCAAAACGAATTGTTAATACGACCATATCAAATTATTTTTCTACACCAAAAATAATTATTAGAATGGCTTACAAGTAATAAAATTAAACTATACTAGTAGTAGATTAATTGTTCTTGGTCTGTCTACTAGTCTATAAATAAAAGAAATGGAAACCTGTTTAAACAAATGAGGATCCCAATATTCTACATTCCAAATCATCCTAACCACCAAAGGAAAGCAATTTAACATGCAGACAGAACTAAGATTTTCAGATCAATCAGAATGACCAAGGGTAAAAATCACAGTATGGCAGAATCAATCACAATAATCATTTGCATTAAAAGGTTGATTCAGTCCCTATTTAAATTTTCAAAAATGAGATGAATGAACTCACCGGCTGAAGAGTATGTGATGTGAGTATTTGAATGTTGCCATTTTTGTCAAGAAGAGGTTTACCGGACTTGTTCCTCTTCACCATGTCTTCGGCATTTCCATGATCTGCAGTGACAACGTAAATTCCACCCACCTGCTCTATTGCATCAAGGATAATCTGAAATCACATATAAATAAGCCGCCTTTAGAAAACACAAGTTCCCAACCATTATTTTTGGTTGCGCTGAACAAATAAAGGATGTTTTCTATATACCTTAAAAAGAATCCAAAAGAAACTAATATGTGCATTTAACATCTTAAAGAAAATATCACAGGCACTAAAATCCTTAGCATGCTTTACACAGCCTAAAAATACAGTTTCATTACCTAAAACTTATAGATCTTTCTATATTGTAATTTTAGAAAAAGCAACCATACCTTGACTGCCTCATCAGCAGCCTTGCAAGCCACAACTGTCGCGTCAACATCACCTGTATGTCCCACCATATCACTATTTGGCAGGTTGACACGGACCTAAAGAAACATTTGAGATACATATCAGATACCTTATTGTCAGTTCTCATGTATTACACAACAAGATATTTGATTACCTGGTGAAATTTGCGACTAAGTATAGCATCCCTTGCCTTTTCGGCAATCTCCAAAGCTTTCATTTTCGGTTGCACATTGAATGTGATTCCACTATCACTTGGAATTTCCACATATTCCTCCATCTCAGGGTTAAAATACCCTGAGCGATTTCCATTCCAGAAGAAAGTGACATGACCAAATTTAACAGTCTCACTGTTGCCCATGAAAAATTCAGATGAAAAAGAGAGAGTCACACAAGCAAGAAGCCCAAATTTTACAGAAAAGTAAGCTATCAGGATAAATTAAATTTTGGTATCCAACCCTATGTTTGGTATACCGCATATGTTCAAAAAATGGTTAAATTCTTTTCTTAAATACATAGATTCCATTCCTCCCAAGTTACAAAACACTTACAATTGAAATCCCTAGAATTGAATTGTGTAAAAACATATTGATATATTCAACTTCACTTGAAAAACAAAGATGTATCATGTACATATCTAGGATGATAGTTGCCAAAACAAGATGCATGTATGCTTATAGACAAACAATCCTATTGAACTTAAACTAACACAAAGTACTAACATGGTAATTACTCACCTGCAAGCAAAAGTGCAAACACCATTATGTACTAGATATTCACCAGAGGTTCTCTCTATTTCAGGAGGAGAAACAAGGTAGTGGCTTGGAAGTTTCAGCTCACCATCATACTGAAGCATCCCAGCATAACGAATTTTAGGGAATCTAACTCGATCAAATTTATCAAAATCTTCATATTCAAGAGCCTTAGCAATCATAACCATCCGATCTGCTCGGAAATTGAATGTAACAACAGCATCACCATCCACTATAGGTCCCACAGCCTTCCCATTATCATCAACAATAACAAAGGGAGGAAGGTACTGGTCATTGGCATTGGGTTCCTCCCTCAATTTCTTGACAGCCTCAACAGCACTCTTAAATTTATGTGGGGCTTCACCAAGAACTTGGGCATCCCATCCTCTTTTCACAACATCCCAGTCATTCTGCAAAATATTCAAGTCAGCATTTTTTATGGAGTCAATAACAGCACTGAAAAAATGAGGGTTTCAGTGTAAACCCAGATAATCAGCAAGGAGGAGATCAAACATTACCAAAAAAGGGTAATTAAGGGAGGCACCACATCCAATATGGATGATCATTAAAATAATGCAAAATGTTACCAAACTGAATCATGTCGATTCTCCACTAGACAAGGATATCGAGCGACAAATCTAAGAACATGCTGATATTTTCCATAAAACAACAACAGAGGAAGAAATCATGAATGAACAGGATAAAAATGAATCCTGATGATCAACCCTAAAAATCTAAACTCTTTTATTTACCCCAGCATCTTAATAGATAAAAAAATAAAAAAAATAAATCTAGGAACATGCTGATCTTTACCCTAAACTGTTATTGGTATGTAAACATTTTATTTACGGACAAGAGAATAATAATATTAAAAGCAGTGTGATGCAGACCATGAGATTCACAGTAGAGCATGAAGACAATACTGGACAGATCTGAAGTCTATGCTATTTAATACCTCATATCTATCCATGGTGACATACATGCGACCACCACCAGATGCAACCTGTGCATCAACACCTTTTTCACGTAACTTTGCAAGGTCATTTTCAAGTGTTTCCACAAATCCAACACTAGAACCATCCAAAACATCACGTCCATCGGTAAGAATATGAACACGAATTCTTTTTGCACCACGTTCACTAGCTCCCTTAAGCAACAACTGCCAAAAAATGAAAAAATAAAATTGAAGAAAAGAAAAGGAAAATAATCTTGAAATCATGATTTTGTTTTTTTTTTTTTTGGGGGGGGAGGGGGGGAGACACACACATACTGTCGTTAACTCCAAACACTCACTTGCAATTGATCAATCCTTGAATGAACTCCTCCATCACTTAATAACCCAATGAGATGCAATGTGCCACTTTCAAAAGATTCTTTAATGTACTTAAAGCCTTCTCCATCATATATTTTTCCAGAGGCAAGGGCAAGATCGACGAGCTTTGCCCTAAATCAAACAACTCAACAGTTGATAAGCAGTTGAGATGCCATAAAATTGACATATTGGAAAGGGGAGAAATGCAGACAGAACAAAGAAAACAACGGAATTAAGAAGATATCCAGTGGCAAAACTGACCAGCCTACTGGAAATTTCTTTTCATGAAATTACATCTGGGATTGTTAAGAATGTCATAGATACAAAAAAGCAATAAGACCAAAAAAAAAAAAAAAAAAAAAAAAAAAAAGGAAACACAGAGAACAAGGAGCAAATTGGCAACGATTTAAAGTAAAAGGAAAGAGTGATACAATAAGCCATTTTACAATGCTTTTAATTAAGAAACTTTATCAATAAAGATACCCGCCAATTTTGTCAGACAAACTCACCCCTGAGCATAAATGCGTCCAGCACCCAATGCGTTATGACCCACTTCACTATTGCCCATATCATCTTCAGTTGGTAGCCCTACAGCAGTCCCATGAGCTCTGACTAGCCTCCATTTTTCAGGAGCACCCTATCCAAATAAAAAGAATTTGATCTAAAATACAAATAAATGGGTGTCTTTGACTTCATACGAGCAATACAAGACAAAAGCATTATAATCAGTATATCAAAAAAATGGGTACCAACATCAAAGCTTAGAGCAGAACTTTAAAGCTTGTGTTTTTGACAGCAAAAAATGATATGTACAAAAATGTTTAAATCAGAAAACCCCGTTTGGATAACTAGAATACTAGAAAATGGATTTTAAAATAAAATGGATATCTTCGGTTAAATATCAATAGTATGTACAGTTCCAAAATCTAATCTTAGGACTAAGCTTCTAATTTTCTACTTCAGAGAGTAAAATGAAAACACACTAAAAACACCAACCACGCTTGGAAATAGACAAAAATGATTTTGAATCAGAAATCCCAGTTTAGAAAACTAGAAAGCTATACAAGTGGCAATGTTCAAAGACCAAATGACCAACGAAAAATGTACACATACCCATAGATCCGAAGCAATGGATCCCACAACAAATGGGGTTCTTCCCCAAAAACCCAAAGCGAAAAGAGAAAAAACAATTCAGAGAAAACAACAACCAAAAGGGGGAAAAAGAAATTACCTTCTTGAGGGAATCCATGGTGGGGGTTTCGGCGACATGGATACAGTTATACTGATCGGGGTTAGCTTCGCCCCAACCATCCAAAACAATCAAACCGATGATCTTGCCCTTGGGCAGTTTGGGATGATCCGGCAATTTCCACGAGAATCCTGAGCTACCCATTGCTTAACTCTTTCTTTTTCACTTGTCTGTTTCTTTACGGGAAAAATAAATAAATAAATAAATAAATAGAGAGAAAAACGATTCCGAACAGCCAAAGAAAGAAAAACGCAGATAACAACACAAAACAAAAGAATCTGAAAAGGAAAAGAAAGGAGTTTACGCTTACAAACGCAAATATCTAGAGGCTGAAAGAAAGCAAACAACCAAACTATCCTATATAATACGCCAATGTATACGAGACACAGTATAGAACTTTGTAGTTCCCAGAGACTAGATCTCACGCCGCTGAATTGGCAGATATGCCCCCACCCCCCAGCCTTGTTTTAGGGTACACTTGGCGGTGATAACGCTTTTCCGTATTCACTGTTATTCGTCGTAGGATATTATAGTGGTTCCCTCCAATTAAAAGGTTACAGCTCCAGGGTGTTAGGGAATTGAGGTTTGTTGGGGTGAGTTTATTGGTTGGAGTTGGGAATCTTGGTTGATGCTTCTATCACCTGCTGGTGAAAGCAGAGGGCTGAGCATGCTCAATGCATATTTATATATTTATATATAAATGTTAACAAAACGAAAATTAATTATATTAGGAAGGAAAATGGTTTCTTTTGTTTTTGTGTGAACCAAGAATATAAAAACAATGGTTTGGTTGTCAATAAAGGAATATTCGAGATATGGATCCGCTCACGGTCTTCTCTATTCTTACCATATTTACCACACTGCCAAACCCAAACAAAGACTTTTTTTAGTTTTTTAATTTTATGTTTTATGAAGTTAAGAGTTGGTAAGTTTTTAAATTAGACTTTTTATGCCAATTCTATTCAATTTATATATTTTTTATATCTATAAATATATTTGGATGTAAAGAAGTTTATCGAGAATAATCCACAATATATTGCAGATTGTTTCACCCTTTAACCCCAAGAAAAACTGGAAAAGCCAATAAAAAAAAAGAAAAAAAAAAACTTTGAAAATTAATCAGCGAGTAGCGAAAATAAAATAAAAATTCAAAAATAAATAAAAAGGCACGTGAAATGGTGTTAGGTGCGGGTATCCATCAGTCTGTGAAATGGACCACCCCGTCCTTGATGATGCATTCGCTTTGTTCACCTACAAAAACAAAGTTTCTCTCAATACATTAACAATTTTTTTATTTTTTTTTTATTTCCTGTTTAAAATATAAAATAAAAGACACTCCATAAAATAGTCCAGTCAACCAATATCAAAGCCACAAGCGTGCATAAATATACTAAATAATCATCTAAACCTATTCAAAATAATAATAATCATCATTTAAAAGGTATATCGAGAGATTTCATCAAAATTAATAGATTGATCAGTTCCCGTAATTGCTGACCTTTTTGTTTTATTATTACAATTTAAGGGTTTAAATCCTCAATATGAAAGTGTATTTTCAGTCCACATATGCTAATTGCTAGAGTCCTTTTTTTTTTTTAAATATATATATATATATATATATATATATATATATATATCCAAATAATATGTCTATATAGAGGGAGAGAGTATGATAAAAAAAATAAAAAAAATAGAAAAAAATATATTTTGTCAAAAAAAAATGCATGATAGAAAAATATATATAGTCATCTAATGAGGTTATGCCACTTACATCCACAGCAATAAAAAGTATATATGCATAGCCTATTTTAAAAAACTATATATTTCAAAGATATCATGATACAATAAAAGGTTGTAGATTTAGAAAAAAATAATAATAACAAAAGCCTGTGTTGTGCACAGTATATATAAGCATATACAATCGGTTTCAAATAAATTTTTTTTTATTTTATTTAACTAAAATTTACATTTAATGATTGTTATATCACATCAAAAGTTATGATTTTGAGTTTAAAAAATAATCATTTCAGCAAAAAAAATAATAATAATAATTTAAAAAATAATCAAATATAAATTTAATGATATAAAAAAATTCTAAAAAAATAAATTTTATTTTAAATCTTTGATACAATATAATAGCTGAAAAATAAAAATCTATTATTAAAGATCTTATATAAACTTAGCTATATAAATATATAAATAATCAAATTGTTAATATTAATATTAACATTAAAATTTTATTTTTTAATTTTTAAATTGTATTAAAAATTAAATTTTAAATTATATTTATTTATTATCGAGCTTTAATATAATTTATTTATTTTTGAATATAATTTTAATATGTCTCTAAATTTTTATTTGATTACTTTTTAAATTTAAAAGCTGCTAACATATTTCCAGCAATAAAAGAGCTCTAATGTTAAAAACCCATTGTCCTATATAAATTTGACCATATATATTATTTGTATATATATATATATATATTTGGGCTTAAAGAGCCATATTGGATGGGGCTTAGAAGAACCCTTAGGTAGGCTAGCCTGTTTAAGCTCAATTCCGTTGGGTCCAGAAAACTTTGGTCGAAGCTCAATCTTTAAAAGGAAACCGAGTACATTGGAAAAGTATGTTCAAAGAACAATGCTAGAGATGTAAGAAGCCTACCAAAACTTGATATGTGTCATTGTACTAATTTTGGTACCCTTTAGCACCACTCAAGTTCAAATCTTCCAACACATATATCAAATAAAGTTAATTGCAATTGTTTTTCTCTTTTATTTGGGATTAATTTTGTCCACTTTCGGAAGCTTTAGTTAAGTACAATTGCATCCCATTTTGTTTTAAAAATATTATCAATCTTTTTTCAAGTTTCAAAAAATCATCTTCTTCCTTTATTGTTTTATTCACACATTCTATAGAAGGTGTAATTTTTAAAATCTAAAAGTTTAAATTATAATTGATGCAAATTTTGGAGGGTTGTGAAGAAACTTACCCTTTGTTTTGCCATCAGCTTAATTGAAAGTTTCATTTTCTTATATCCCTGCTAAAAATCTTTAATATATGCATATAATAATATAATCCAAATTCAACCCCCTCCTGCATGGACAAGAATCACCGATAGAATATATGCATATGTATATATAGATATATAATTATATATTTTCGTCATGATTAATACTATATGCATATTATGATTATAAAGTGCGTGTGGTTGGAATATTTATTTTGTTTTATTTTTCTTGTTTTATCTTTAAGTCATTGGTAAGTAAAAATAATTAAAGAATGATTCTCTGTGGTGAATCCTTAAATGGAGAGATTATCCATACATAGAATATAGAACAAACAGAATGAAGACCTTGATTCAGTCGTCCTTGTCCAGGACTAGACATGGTACTTGGACAGATGAATTAGAATGCGAAATTGGGGGAATATGAATCTAAGTGTGTGCTAGCCGTTTGTGTGCGTGGGTGTGTATGTTCTCTGTACACCACCACAGAATATGGTAGCTTAGTAAAGAAAACTGATCGATGAATACAATTGCATATTTAAAATTTATGATTCAAATTTTGACAAAATTTGTTATTATTAATAGGTAGTTAGCTAATTGGTTGGATTTAATCGGAGGACATGAAATATATGTTCTCTATAGACAAAATTAAACTTACCATCTTACCGACCCACTTCACACACCCGACTACTCTTCAACATCCATTTCTTGATGCGTCGGCCAGATACTATTATTTGGGCGGCCACTTTTTAAAATATCTTTAGTGATATATTTCACAAGTAAACTTTTAACATTATATTATATTGTACGTCATATATGTAAGTCCATATGTATATATATATATATATATATGGACCAATCACATTAACCGACAGACACTATTCCCTTACTCATCACTCTATCAATGTTCTTTGAATTTTCTCACTGTATAGTGCCCACCAAATCTTCTTGGATTCTTTTTTCAACTAGCTAGCCATACACATTTATCTTCTATTTGGAACAAATATCAGAATGCGTAGCTTATTTGATAACAAAATCTTCCACATCTATATTTTCAATTCTTCAAATTCAATATCACAGCGCAGCGAGTTCTAGAAAATTCGGTCTTCTTCTTCTCCGTTTTTTCTTCCCCCAGACATACGTATTTGAAAAAAGACCTGTCTTTGTCTCAGTTTGAATATATATGTTTTTTTTTTTCTTGTTTGAATAAAGGCCAAATAATAATTATGATACATATGCCAAGGACTTTTAAATTTAACGGCCGGTTAAGATTTTTGAGGCTATCCTATATCAAAACATACTTTGTAGGATAGCATATAAGAAGATTTTCTAACTTTAATATGTAAAGAATGATTATGTGGTAAGTGTTTAGACTTGTCACATTCAATATGAATTTAAATGTGAATTCAAATATTAATTGTCATTTTATCTATTAATTAAATTTTATGAAAGTACACAATCATATTCTAATGAACATGGATATCATATATGTAATTTTAAATAATACGTTTCATAAATTCATGTAATCCAGTAATATATTTGATAAATTACATGTAATCTATGAACGTATATGCATATGTGTCATTATGACAAGATTGCATATAGAATGCATATATATATATATATATATATATATATATATATATATATTTATTTATTTATTTATATATACAGTATGGGCATATATAGATGCGTGCATGATGTAGTCGTTTAGAGGAAGGTTAAAGAATGGTGTTCTTAGAGAAATTAAAGATGGAGAACGCGTGAAAGCATGAATTATCCCTACCAATATTAATTATTAAGAATTATATATATATATATATATATACAAGGAAAATTTTATTCATATCTTATCATATTTTTGCGTGTTATACTTAAACGAATACTTAAACACCACATTTGTAAAAAATCATTTTAATTTTTAATTTTTATCAAAATATATTTATCTGTCAGTTTTTACCAATTAATTTTAACAGTTAAAGTTAAAGTTAAAATTGCATTTTCATAATATTATTCAATCATAATATTAATTTTAAATCTTCATTTGATTTTTAACTATTAAAATTAATGGGTAGAAAATAACAAAAATACATGATATTTTAGTTTTAATAGAAATATAAACTGAAAGAAAGACTAATAATGATTTTACAAAAATATAAAATCAAACGTAATTATAGCAAACTAAAGAAATCTAAATGAAATTTGGCCATATCTTCACTTAATCGAGATAAGGTGTGCCTTAATTTAATTTGTTTAGTGCACATAAATGTGTCCTCCACGCATGCATGGCATCTAGGGGTGGGCAAAATTCAATCCAACCCGTTCAATTCGCCCAATCCAATCCATTTTTAACGGTTTGGATTGGATTTTTACATCAATTGGATTGGATTGGGTTCAAAATATTATAAATTGTATGGATTGGATTGGTTATGGATTGGAAATATAAATCCAATCCAAATAATATATTATATAACTAAAAAATTATATATGTTTTATTTTTTTCATTTTTATATATTAATTTTTAAATTTTTTTCCATTTTTATATATTGATTTTTAATATATATATATATATATATATATTTTTTTTTTCTTTTACATCCCCATATCCCAAATCCAAAATTAAATTATAAGTTGTAACCCTAATATAAACATTTACCTTTGTTGCCATCCACCACCAGTCCATCACCATCACCATGGTATATATATATATTTTTTACATCCCCATCATATATATATATATATATATCTACATATATTGTATCCAATTGTTACTTATATATATATACATATATATATATATATATATATATAAATGTTTAAATATAATTTATTGCTAATTTTATTGTTTTGATCTTTGTATATCTTACGGAATCAAGTAAAATTAGTGAACCTGTCAACTTTGATTGACTTATGATTTAACAAAGTTTAAAGGTTAAAAAGAAAAAAGGAATTATGTATTGATTCTTGAATGAATGAATTTTGACGAATGTATTATTTTACATTATTTGTTCTAACAATTTTAATTTGATTTTATAGGAGTGAGATGATGACATTAATATTTGCTATTTAATAAGTGCATGATGTGTATCATTTGCTATATTTTCTTCTTTATTTTCCATTGTAGACTGTGTTGTATTATTCTAATTGTATTTTATGTTTGAATAATTATAATTTATTATTTATATTTTATATTTGGAAAATTTTTTATTTGTATTATATATTTATAAATTAGTAAGTTTCAAACCAATCAACCAATCCAATCCAAACCGATCATAAATGGTTTGGATTTAATGCTTTAATGGTTTAGTTTGGATTGTAAATTAGAAAAACCGATATGTATGGATTGAGTTGTATTTCGGTCTAAAACCGAA
Source organism: Ziziphus jujuba (assembly GCF_031755915.1). Classification (NCBI taxonomy): domain Eukaryota; kingdom Viridiplantae; phylum Streptophyta; class Magnoliopsida; order Rosales; family Rhamnaceae; genus Ziziphus; species Ziziphus jujuba. The sequence goes on along the minus strand of NC_083384.1, from coordinate 4,717,079 downwards.
CCAACCCAATCCATGTCCACCCCTAATGGCACCTAGTGAAGAAAATATCGATGTCGATAAAAATATCGAAGGTATGAATTTACAGAAATATCGATGGAAATATCGATAAGATTATGGAAACTGTAAATTTTTAATTTAAAATACAAATTTTGAGATATAAAATAATTAATATAATAAAATAATATAAAAATTCAATAATTAGAGTACAATAATAATAAAATATAATAAAATACTTATCCAATTAAATATATACACTAAAATCTTATATATTATATAACAAAAAAACTAACAATATTATTTATTTATTTTTAAATAGATAAAATTAAATTTATTAAAAAAATAAATAAAATTAAATTAAACACTAAAATAAAAAAATAAAAAGATGTATATTAAAATATTATCATAGTAAAAATCAAGCATATTAAAAATGATAACTAAAAGCAATAACATGAATTAGATGAGATAAAAGCTAAGAATATAATTGAAACAAATCACCATCACATAGAATTTTATTTATTTATTTATTTTATTCTTTCTCTTTCCTTCCCCCACGTGAAAGAAAGATTTTTTTTTATCTTTTTTCTTTTCTTCTTTCTCTTTCCCTTCCCCCACGTGAAAGAAAGATTTCTTTTTATCTTTTTTTCTTTTCTTCTTTCTCTTTCCCTTCCCCAACGTGGAAGAAAGATTTCTTTCTCATCCTTTCTTCTTCTTCCTCTCTTCCTTTCGTCTTCTTCCTCCCTCTCTTCTGTGCCCAGATCAGTTAACAACCAAAAACAAAAAAAACCAAAATTTTCAATTTCGACCCTCTCTTTTCTCTTCTCTTCTCTTCTCTTCTCTTCTCTTCTCTCTGTGTATCCCCATCGTTTCCCCTTCAGTTTTTCTCCGACCGATTACCACAAACCAAACACACACACAAATCAACACAAACACACCCAACCAGTCAGGCCGATATATTCCAGAAATTTTCACTTTTTTCTGTCGACAACCGGCCGATCTTTCCATCTTATCCATCCAAAACCCGAAATCTTCACCGACAATGGACGATTTCGTCGACTTCCATCGATTCCGGTGACAAATCGACGACACGCGTGCAAGAAACTTCTTCCCCCCCTGTCGGTGTCGGACGGGGTCGACAACGAAAACTGTCGCTGACATTTCCACCGTCTCGACGACTTTTGCTTCCCTGATGGCACCTACATATTGTCCTTCTAATCAGTATATATACCTTTTAAAACATGCATGATGAGTACTCATCTAGATGCCAGAGTATATTATATTTTTCAAAAATAAAAATAATTAATTAAGACTAATATATGTAATCTCCTCCGTCTGCGAATGAAATTTTAGCCTATATGCATTTACAAAACGAAAAGAGAAGTCCGATGGTCTCTGATCTTCTTCTCTAGGCTTGTCTCTCTGTGGTATTCAATTTTGGTGAAGATAAGTATCTTAGATTATCAATTAGTTATATTAATCCTTTTCAATCCGAATAAGAATAAATTAGGGCTATGTTGTACTACTACTATAAACTTAATCTGATAGTTGTTGATTACGTTTGAATGTATTATTATATATCTATATATATATATATATATATGCATGATGACGATGTGATATATTCAGGCCATGGAGAGAAAACATAAATAAATAAAATCTTGAACACCCCGTGTCTTAATTTGCTTGGAAATTGGAAGATAAATAGACATAGGTGAGAATTAGAGAGATGGAGAGAATATGTCTAGATATATATATATATATATATCTATATATAGTCCAAAGAGAGAAGAAAGAGAGGGAAAGGTAGTAGACAACTGTTTGATATTGATATTGTCTATTGATATTGTCTATATGTAATGGGAATCGAATCATTTTTGCGTGTCGTTGTCCCTCCAATATTTAGCATCTCCACTACTTCTCTTTCTCCGACCTCATAAAACTCTTTTTTCCTGATCAATTCAGAACTACAAGCGTTAACTTTGACATATGTAGCCTCAATCAATTTGGCGTATAAATTCAGTTGGTGCTTTTATCAATGTCATACCCACATGCACTACATATTCTACTATATCCATGCATTTCCTAGCTAGCCAATTGATGGATTATGATTGGAGAGCCGACAAGGACTTAATAGTTCATGATCCAGACGATCGAGGAGTGAGACTGTGGATCCTTTTTTGTGTGTATTAGACACTAACTAGTTATATGCATATTAAATCTATTTTCTAATTATTAATTTAAATTTTTATGATCAATAATAGGTTAATATTATATCAGAATTTAAAATTTTGTACATCTAAATTCAAATCAAACTAGTTAACTATTTAAAAAGAATTAACATTTAAAAAAACTAAAATTATGACTTGTAAAATGAGAGAGAATGTTCAGTACACATATACAATATTCTTCTCTGGTGCTACTTTAGCGAGGGAGCCAACTTTTACGTCACGTGCACAATAAAGCGTGCAAAGGCTTCTCAACTTGATTAATATTCTAAATTCTAGAACCAACCTAGCCAGCTATCTAGTTATATAATGACTCGCCTGCATCCCTTTCCTGTTTACCTATATACATTTTTCACTTACCTACTTTGGTATGAAATCCTAATTAACTGTTTATTTCTGTCATTTCTAGTAATCTCATTAAACCATTTTAAATAGCCCATTTGAAAGCCATATTTATTTATTTTTTATTTTAAAGAGCCACATCTCTTTTTTTCTTTTTTCTTTTTTAATTTTAATAAACTTTTTAAAGTAAAATATTAAAATTAATTGTTAAATTTGACTTTTTAAATTTGAAGAGTTAAATTCATTATAAAGTTTTAAATTAATTTGTTCCTTACTCTATAATTTTCTGTGCACACTTATAACTAAATTTATTTATTAAGCTATTCACCAAAAAAAATATAAAATTAAATTTATTAATTATAATTTCATATTTCAATTTTTTAAAATATTACTTTGGTGTAAGAAGAAGGATAAAAATAGAAAAAATGTAAATCATAATTGTTTACGAGAAAACACAAAATAGAAAATAATTATAAAAAGTGCTATTATAGTTAGATAACAAATCTCACTTTTTTATTTTTAAAAATCATTTTATTTGTAAGATCTGGATATAAATAAAAAACAAACTATTATAACTTTTAATTTTATATAAGTTTAAAAATGATTATAAGTTTTTGATGGCTATTATAATAATTTTTAAAATATATATCAGATTTTTCGGAAGAAATATATTTATATCTGAATTTAGAAATAATTTATAATAACTATATAGAAATTAGAAAACGTAGGATTAATAAAAACAACAAATAAAAGCCCAAACCTAAAACAACAAATAAGATATATCAATAAAAATAAAAATACTTATTAAAAAATAATAAAAATAAAAACTCCAGAATGAGCCTTCTCCGTCTGCTTCGCTCTTTGAAGTTTTCTAGGTTGATACCCCTTCGCTGCCCATCGTGAAGCAGCCAGTAGATCGATCGTAGGCTTTAGATCCGGAGGCCATTGAAAAGCCTCATTTTCATATCTGGAGACTTCAGGTCGGATAGATTCATTGAACAGCCTTCTCTTTAGGGTGTTTTTAGAGAGAGAAAGAGACAGAAAAAGAGAGAGATGGAGGATGTGTGGTCAACCTACCGGAGAAGTCGCCGCCAGATGGTGGGATCGGATAACCGTGAATAATTTAAAAATCAAGGTCGTGGAATGGAAGTCTGTTCATGGTTTAAAAATAAAAAAAAACAAAAGCATGGTAAGATATAAGTGAAAAGTTAAAAAAAAAAATTAAAAAAATAGCTTTTTCAATTAAGACGAAAATGCCTTATATAAACTATTAAATGGTAAGTGTAAAAACCAAACAAAAATAAAATGTATTATCATTTAAAATAGGTCAAAATAAGTGTTAAATGGGGAAAAAAAAAAAAAAGAAACTCTTAATGTTGGAAACGGATACAGACTTTAACAATTAATTTAGTGTGTTTGGTGATATCATGAAATTTAAGGGGTAAAATGGAGTAAATTTTCAATTTAGTAATCAAAATGCAAATGTCGTTTATTATAAAAGTTGAGAGATATCGATCAATGACGCTCTTTTGATGCAATAGCTTTTAAGCACATTAAATTGATATATATATATTTTTTTGGCTGAAAAAAAATAATTTTGGCTTTATTTTTTTATAATATATTTTAATTTTATAAAGTAAATATCATCTTATATATAGTATATTTGAATTTTAACAATAATTTTGAAATCACCATTTGAGCTAATTAATTCCATTAAATCGAATTACTGTACAGTTGAAATTCAGTAATTGTTTAATAAATTTTCTCCATAGTGTTTGACCAATTATTGGAAGTTGTATATGAATTAAAGTTGGCCCTTTTCTTTTGGCTTACCTAGGAGTTTTGTTTTGTGGATATACATATATAGAATGTTGTATTGCATGCACACTGGATATCTTTTGATTACTATGGAAGCCAATAATATCATGTTAGTAAACAACAATATCATGATAACAAAGGATTGATGTAGGAAAACGATATGCATTAGAGAGAGTGCTTAATTAGCCTATCAAGAGTGCCTAAGGTTATCTGACCCCTTTATATATATATATATATATATATATAGTAAAGAAATATAGCATTTGGGCATTGGGAAATGAGTCCTTAGATGCTGGAGGTTTTTCTTCGTTTTTTTTTGATGAAAGATGCTGGAAGTTGAATGGAGACAAACAAAGAAGCGATATTATATGCCAAAGAAAAAAATAAAATACAATTTCTGATTTATTTAACATTATCTGTCATACAAAGTTTCAAATAAAATATTATATGAATATGATTAAAGAAAATGTCAAAGGGGCTGCCACTGTTGAAAATGGCAAAAACCCCATAAACCGCCCAAGCCCCAATTCCAATTCTTATCGGCTTTTCTAATTTAATGCACCAGTCATCAAAGTCTACCACTATTAATTAATAATATTATTAATTATAATATAATTAAGAATAGATGCCCTAGAAAATATCCCCGAGCAAAAGGGGCTGAGAAGCAGGCACCTGTCCTTCCCTCCACCGCAGAATGATTCTCAACCACAACATTTTCCTTTTGTTAATATTAAATAAATTAAAACAAATATAAAGTGGGCTTACAAGCGAGGATAGGGTCCCAGTTATCAGATGATGATTTCTAAGAAAGGAAATAGTGATTGGGCGTTGTAATGGATCAATCATACGGTGCATCAGATTCATCACAAAACCACCATCTTGTTTGATTGATCTTTTTTTTTAATTAATTAATTTATTTTTTTTAAATATAATTTTTTGGTAATAAATCTCGTTTGATTGAAGATTGATTCTTTCAAAGGACGATAATGATGTGGTTGACATCATGTAATGGGTGGCGCACTCGTGCTATGACCTTTTTTTTTTTTGAAAGTTGTTTTATATTCTCTCCTCTAGCGCCTCATCAGTTTACCATTGGCTTGGTGCGGTGCTTCATAAAGCTTTTTCATTTTTTTAATATTCTCAATTTTGGACCACATTCGCACCCCAACTCCAACTTCAACTTCAACTCCATGTCGTCTTTACAGCTAGCTATGTATATATATATACATACAGGGCGGGTCTTATTCTCTAACTTGGAATAGACAAGTTGCGTTTCAGCCAAAAAAAACTTGTAATAGACAAGTTGCTTAAATTAATTAGCTCTCATATCTCAACTTGTACCACTTGAGAAACTGGCAATCGGCTTTTCTCTCTTCTTGTTGTCCTTGTTTTGTTACAGATTTTAAACTAGCTAGCTAGCTAGCTAGACAGATTAATTAATATATAGAATTTGAGAATGACAAAGGTATATCCAAACTCCGGTGGTGGGTCGAGGACTACGGCGCCTCAGAAGGTGATGAGGTACTCTTCCAGCGCGGATGAAAACCAGCAGGAGGGGGCGGAGGTGTTGACGGTGTGGAAGAAGTCGCTGCTGTTCAATTGTACAGGTTTCACGGTGTTTAACGCCAAGGGTAATCTGGTGTTCAGGGTGGATAACTACTTGGCAGGTAACAAGGCTGAGATCGTACTCATGGACGCTGCTGGCAAGCCCCTCCTCACAATCCGTCGCAAGGTATATATATATATATATTTTTCCTTATAAAGACATCCTGATCCTGATTGATTGATTGATTGTTTGATTAATAATGTTTAATAATGAAAAATTGGTTAAATCGATGACACAGAGGTTGAGCCTGGGAGACAACTGGCTGGTATTCGAGGGAGAGAAGGTGGTGAATCCGCTGTTCTGCGTGAGAAAGCATGTGAACATCCTGAACGGAAAGTGCTTGGCGTACGTGAGCAGCAGCTGCGGATCATCGTCATCATCACGGGCCGGGAAGAAGGGATCATCAGTATTGTATGAGATAGAGGGGTCGTACGCGCAAAGGAGCTGCGGCGTGTACGACCAGAAGAGGCGGAGAGTGGCGGAGATAAAGAGGAAGGAGGCGGCAGTGGGAGGAGTGGCATTAGGAGGAGATGTGTTTCGTCTGATAGTGAATGAGCCTCATCACTTGGATACTGCAACCGCCATGTCCCTCGTCATCCTCCTCGATCAGATGTTTGGATCCTCCTCCTATTCTACACGCTAGACTACCTACCCATGTCCTCCTCCTATTCTACACGCTAGACTACCTACCCACCTCACCTACCTTTCTACCTCATCCACCATCCAAACTTTCACTTAATTTCTTCCCACTCCTTAATAATCTTTCCAAATTTACCAACTTTAATTTACGAGTCATATACATATATACACATGTTAATATATATATGTATACCTCTTGTCTCTTTCTGTCTGTCTGTCTATTATATATACACATGTTATTGGCTTACTTACCAATTCATCCACCATTTTTCCTTCGCCCGCGGTGGCAACTGCAACTTGGGAAGCAGCCTCCAATGTCCATTTGTTCTGCCTCATCATTTGCTGTTTTTTTTTTTTTTTTTTCTTTTTCTTTTCGTTTTTTTTTTTTAAAGAATAAAAACTTAATAAAACAAAAAGGCAAAAAAAGAACAAAAACAAAAATAAAAGGAGAAACAATCCTCAGAGAGCTTGGTTTTTTCGTTTTAGATAAAAAGCCAAGCTAATATATAGCCAAAGTGGGGATGTATATATAATATATTTTTCCTTTTTCCGTAATTGATCGATGGAAGCATTGTTCCTCTTTCTGTACGTCTGGCTTCCTGCCTTGCTCAGTGTCCTCCAATTTTTTTTATATTTTTTAAGAGATAAATTAACTAGAATTATATGAGGATATATTTACATATACAGATATGTCTATGGTGAGAATTAATACAATAAAACTAATTAAAAAAATTTAGGGAATTTTAATTTATACTTTTATATAGTTATTATGCATCTTCCTATAAAAGACATGGATAGTAAGTACTAACTCAATAATAATAATAATAATAGAAGGACAGTTGATGGGGAATTAGCACTTAATGGGTTGTTGAGCAAATGATTTGTAAGTTTAGAATAAATATGTATCAAATGACACAGACCAAAGACTAAACATGCAAACTTTTCCACTTTTTTGGTGGAAAAGCTAAACAGAAGAATGTAAGGTAAACTGATCCACCAACCCTTGTATCGATGGGTGGTAAGGTGGAATTCATCCATATACAAATACATGAGATGGTATTAACAATTTTTTTTTTTAAACCAAAAAAAGAAAAAAAAAAAAACGATAAGATGCTTGCTATCAAAGATATATGTTCTTTCTTTGAGGTTGAGGTTGATTTTTTAAGTGCTTCAGGAGGTGGTTTTTTCTGCTTTTATCATACTCTCTGTTTTCTGTTCATTGCTTTGGACAAAGATTTTGGGTTGTTCAAACTTGGGCCTTGGCCCATAATTATATTCTTCTTCAAAATCTTGGGCCTTTTCTGTTTTCATTTTCGAGCAACTTTCACTAGGATAAAATAAAGGGGAATTTGGCCTAATGCCCTCTTTAGAAGGGCCATGACGATATATACTTGTATTGGTGAATTTTTTTGTTTTGCCTTTTAATATCCATTATACTTTTAAAAAAAAATTAAAAGATTTGGATGTCCTTTATTTTAAATCTAATACAAGAAAACCTTATGTGGCTCCTTTGATTCAGCTTCTAGGTTTTCATCCAAAACCAATGCTGAAATTAGAAAGAGGATCAAATCTAAGAACAACAAGTTTGAGTTCGATGAAAGCAATGCTCAGACCTTCAGGCTAATGCTCGATGATACCCATCTTCAATCTCGCCTTTATTTCCACGAGTATCAGAATGCTTTTACCTTTTTGCTTGTGGTTATTTCTTCTTTGTTGCTTCAAAAATACTTGAATGGGGATCGAAAGAATCTGGGTCTTTAGCAAATGGCGATTTTGTTTCGATTCTACTAGGATTTGTGGGTGTTTTTAAGTTTTTGACGTTGCTCACCAAGGTTTCTTTTGAAAAATCTGCATTAAGGAGATCGAAGAAGCAATTGAATGTTCTCTTTGGGGCTTTGGGAGCCATAGCTGGGAATATGGTTTGCTTCCTAATTAGTCCTTTGGTTCTGGATTTCAATTTTGGTCCACTTGATGGTTTTGGTAGATCTTCAATTGCTGTTTTAATGGCGAGCAACGTCCTTTGGTTCTGGATTACCGTAGGGCCTTTGGTAATTACCGATGAAACCTACGGTAATCAATTTATAGGTGCCGAAAAAATTACCATAGGTTTCATCGGTAATTACCGAAACCGTATGGTTATCACATTTTACCAAGTTTTTGGCCCCAAGTCCCCTAATATGTGTTAAATGCAAAAACATTCAAAATATACATTCTTCAATGATCCTAAGGAGAAAAAATCGCAAAAGTTCTGAAAAAGTTCTCCAATTGACACAAAAATTTGATTACCATAGGGTCTTCGGTAATTACCGATGAAACCTATGGTAATCAATTTATACTTGCTGGAAACATTACCGAAGGTTTCATTGGTAATTACCGAAGGCCTTACGGCAATTAAATTTTTTTGCCAATTTGAAACTTTTTTCAGAACTTTTGTGGTTTTTTCTCCTTAGGATTATTGAAGAATGTATATTTTATATGTTTTTGCATTTAACACACATTAGGGGACTTGTGGGGGCCAAAAAATTGGTAAAATATGATTAACACAGGGATTTCGGTAATTACCAATGAAACCTTTGATAATTTTTCCAGCAAGTATAAATTGATTATCGTAGGTTTCATCCGTAATTACCGAAGGCCCTACGATAATCAAATTTTTGTGCCAATTTGAAAACTTTTTTAGAACTTTTAGGATTTTTTCTCCTTAGGATCATTGAAAAATGTATATTTTGCATGTTGTTGCATTTAACATACATTAGGGGACTTGTGGGGGCCAAAAAAGTTGTCAAATGTGATTACCATAGGGATTTCGATAATTACCGATGATTTCTACGGTAATTTTTCCAGTAAGTATAAACTGATTACTGTAGGTTTCATCGGTAATTACCAAAGGTCCTACAGTAATCAAATTTTTGTGCCAATTTGAGAACTTTTCCAAAACGTTTGGGGTTTTTTCTCCTTAGGATCATTGAAGAATGTATATTTTGCATGTTGTTGCATTTAACACACATTAGGGGACTTGTGGGGGCCAAAAAAGTGGTCGAATATGATTACCATAGAGGTTTTGATAATTACCGATGATTTCTACAGTAATTTTTCCAGCAAGTATAAATTGATTACCGTATGTTTCATTGGTAATTATCGAAGGCCCTATGGTAATCAAATTTTTATGCCAATTTGAGAATTTTTTCAGAACTTTTGGGGTTTTTTCTCTTTAGGATCATTGAAGAATGTATATTTACATGTTTTTGCATTTAACACACATTAAGGAAATTGTGGGGGCCAAAAAATTGGAAAAATGTGATTATCACAGGGGTTTCGGTAATTACCGATGAAAACTATGGTAACCAAATATTTTTTCCAATTTGAGAGCTTTTTTCCGAACTTTTGGAGTTTTTTTTTCTGTTTAGCGTCATTGATATTTTATCAACACAATACGACAGATGACTTTTCCAACAAAACAACACATAAAACCAATGTCTATTATGCCAAAACACATGTTACGCGGTTGAGCTACTAATTGCATTCCTTACTACATTGCATAACACACGCATACCACATGACATGCCCTCATTGTCTTAATATAACGTAGAGTGATTTATGGTCCTTCAGTTGAATGGTGCTGTTGGTTGGCAGTGCTATCAAGAGGTATGGCGGCTAAGCATGATCGGTTGCGGTGACTAATCTGTTTACACCTCCCGCATCTATATTGATGATGCTCCTCTCCTTGAGATTGAATCCTCTTCTTTCTAGGTCTTCCTGACTGTTTTCCAATCTTAGGTGGAAGTACAAGCTAGTTTATGACATCATCTAGAGCATGCCATTGATATTTATCTCCAAGTGGATATATGGTTTCTGAATATGCATCACGGAGTGAGTCAACTGAGTGATGCGCCGAATAAAGGATATATGGCGAAATATGTTGATGCTTACATGCTGCAATTGCATGGACACAAGGAAAGCCAGGTTTCTCTATACGGCATGTGCATTATCTGTCAAATTTAAATGAATAATATGCTTCAATGACTACCAAATAAGGGTGTTTATGAAATGAATGATGCTTCACAGTAACTTATTATGCCATGGCAAGATGAAAAATGCAATCCTAAGATAAACCAAGCCCATGAGTTATCCTTTGAAAAAAAATTATAACCCATTGTTGCCGATGCGTGTAATATATATATATATATATATAGTCTGTGCATAAAAGAAATAAAAAACAGGGGCATAAATTTACTTTTTTACCAATTAAAATACGAGATGAAAGAATAGGTTTATATATCACCTTTAGGCAATCCTATCCATAATTGTTATTGCAATTATTTCATAATATATATGAGACCATTGTATTGTACTAATACATTTCTTCAACGCATCTATGTTAATATTTTTTCCAATGGACTACTAAGATAGCATAAGCAAAATATAAAAGCACACTGTCACCAATAGGACTACTAATAACATGTATAGAACATTGCATAGTTGTTATATAGCATTAAAAGTTAACTAAAGACTATAATTGTGGATATTTAGATATCACAAAACATCAACAGCAAGTAGACTTCTCATATAAAACATTTAATATGTCCTCAAGAAGATAATAATCATCAAATGCAGCTCCTACCATGAACCTACCAATAATCCAAACCACAACAGCTGTGGTCCTTGTGGTCCTTAAAATTTTGAATAGAAACATAAAGTGAAAGAGCTTCATCATATCATAATATGCTGACAACATAAATATAATTGAGTGAATAATCTTCCACCAGTTCCTTACATCCTAAAGAGAAAAAAGTTCATCCCACATAACTCCTGACAGACATAGTGGATTAAGTAGAATAACATGTCAAGTTTGTGACACATGTGCTAAATCATAACATAACATTAGCTTGAATGGATGCAATGTTGACATTTTGGTGATTTGTGGATTATTTTGTTCACGATCATAAATATAGTTACATTTAGCATGTCCTTCATATATAATAACATTATCAAAGTTGTCAAATTCGATTGAGGTGGTTTGCTTTCAAAAAATGGAAAAATTAAAATACCGATGGAATGTCGGTAATTACCGATGGAACCATCGTTAAATTTTCCAACAAGCAAGTGTTTCATAATTACCGATGGACCGTATGTAACGAATAAAGGTTGTCATTTGCAAATGGAAATTTCCGAACCATTTATGGATTGTTGTACATAAAATCAAACCAACATATAACTTGCACTTTTATATCATGTCAAAACGTGACAAACAATGAATCCAATATAAAGGGAAAATATACATGTATATGTATATATATATATATGCACATACCCAAAATCTTTAACTCTGCTGCGCACGAACGTATACTTTAATTACACATTTTGAAGTCTATGGGCTCCACAATGAAGATTTTCAGTCTTTTTGTTATTACAAAAGGTTGGGGGTATGCAGGGAGACTGAACTGCACTGAAGGTGGTATTGTGTTTTCTGCAATGGTTGGTCAGTGTGAAGAACGGCTGAAAGGTACGTAACCAACAAAAGAGAAAGAGAGAGGGAGACACATAGGATTCATTGAATGTGGTAGCAGGGAGAAGAAGAGAGAGGGATAGAAGTTAATGAGGGTAGATGAGAAATGGGAGATGGTAAAACAATTTGTTTAAATATTTTCCACTTTATTCGACAGTTAATGAAAAATCAGGGTAGATGAGAAATGGGAGATGGTTCCATTTATTCGACACTTTCATATCCATTTATTTAAATATTTTCCACAACTGCACAATTTCCCTCTTGACTACTCTCTTATGGACATACTACCATGGAGCCGCATTTTAAAAGAGATTGGAAGAAGCTTTCAAGCTGGGAATAGTGCTCGCTTAAGTGATGCGAAGCTTCTTGTATATCTGCACAAAAAGCTGCTTGTGCAGATTTTCAGATTCCTCATCTGTCATGTTCATTGCATCTACATACAAACACCAGTAGAATAAAGGTTAAAGGTAATTAAGATAAAGTAGCTTATTATCAAATTTGGCTTCTCTACATTAATTTTTTCGTGTTTAAGCACAACCAGTATGTACAAAACAACAAAAAGAAACTTGAGCTTGAGCACAAAGAAACTGCGCAATTTAGATTTCCAACTATAAATTATCATATTTTATACCTTCAAGCCTTTGGAGAAGGGAAGCAGGGGAACTAAACCTCAACATTTCTTCCTTTTGTCTATCAAGCTCATGTAGCTTCTCCTCTGTAGCAGCCAACTCTGTTGTTCTCATAATTATGCACTGTGTACCATACAAACAGGAGAAAATGTTTCACAATCAATACAATAATTTCGACACCACCTAAAGAAAGCAAGATAAATATTACCTGATTTCTAAGCTCCATAATGCGCGACTCCTTTTCCAAGTTCTACCTATGAGTTTAAATAAATTCAGGATCTGTTTCTCCATGCATAATTCAATTGTGCTCGACTGATATATATATATATATATATATATATATATATATAATTAAAAAAAATATCTAGTAGATATCTCCATGCATAATCCAATTGTGCATGACTAATATAACAAAAACTAGTAGATAACAAGAAAAGAATAACTCGCTAGCTGCAGTCTTTCTTTGCGAATTTCATCTCTAAGCTGATAATTGTCAAGTTGCAAAAAAATATCAAGGAAAAATAATCAGAACATAGATTCAAGTATCACAATAGCGAAACTACTATATATTGGGAAGACATAAACCACCATGCTGATTAATAAACCATATAAATCAAGCACAAAAGTCATTGTATTAGCACAATACCCAATATTCACTAACAAGCGTTTTAAAAAGGGGTTGATGCATGCACTTTATACACTTAAGTACTACAAACAAATTCCCAACTGAGAGAAAAAGCTTATGTACGTACATTATTTTGAATTTTAACTTGATCAAGCGAAAGTAAAAATTAATGGTATGCATCCTTGTCAGACAAAATCTTCCTTAACTTGTCAACACTAAAATATATCCAATGTAAAACAAGAGAATGATAAATATTAATCAATAATGTTTAATCCAACTGCAAAATAACATATCAAAATGAAACAAGAGAATGATAAATATTAATCAATAATGTCTAGCCCAACTGCAAAATAACATATCAAAGCGTAAAACGTAACAATAATCAAATTAAATATGAAGTTTATGACTTTTACAAAGATGATTAATATTTTCACAAATAGCAAAACAGATTATTTGTCAACTAGGCTTTAGAAAAATAAAATAAAATGATGTAACAAATGTGCAAGTAGAAATTAGTTTTCTCTTCGTAATAGAAAGAGAAGGGAATAAGCAAGTGATGATGATACTATTAGAACAGTTTGATAGAATACATGCTTGTCTAAAGATTAATTAACCTAGTTCCATAAAGTTATATGAGTAATAAATATAAAATTTAGTTATAAGCATGACCAACCTTAAGTCTTATCCTTCAAAACAGCAATTACACCCGGTGCTTCAGCAATTACACCCACAAACCATTCAATAGATGGTTTGACTAACAAAAAAATTTATATTATCATAATTACCGAAAATTTATATTATTATAATTTTTACACAAAACCACCAATAAACCCACTTCCTTTCTACACAAAATGACTAACAGAATATATTTGTATTGTATTCTATTTTCGCTCTATTACCTTCAATGCCCATCAAAAAGACCTCAAATTTTCTTCTCGTTGAAGCAAGCAACCAAAGAAGCAAGGCATACCATAATTATTCATTCCAACCCATATCCCAAGTGGCATATCAACTGCAGTCAAGCAATGAGTGGTATCAAACACCACTGCATCACCAAATATCTTATATGACTTGATAGAAGATGCATATGACTAGACAATGTTCTATAGTTGCCTGTATCCTGCCAGCAAGCACATATACATATATATATATATATATATAAACATATATGATCATTTAGAAAAACTTTTACAACTTCATTTAAACACAGACGTCGAAGCAGAATTACAAGGATCTTTACCTGATTCCAAATTGGTTCACCAGGAGGTCCAATGACTGTGGTTTCGCTGTTCTTTTTGCTGCGTATGACTTGGTCCCCTAGGCTTAAAAAAACGTATGGATCGGTCTTGCCTGGAAAGAAAGTTCAAAACTAAAACTTCAAGAGGAACCAACAAGAGATACATAAATATCAATGCAATCCAGGCAAGAATAATATGATGCAAAATTTCGAACAAACCACAAATCAGCTAAAAATCTAAAAGGAGCAAACATATCAATAACTAAAAGCAGCTAAATTTCACTAATACATAAAGCATAATGGAATTATCTTGTGAAATACATCTAGATAAAAGCATATAGTTGTTACCATAGAAGAAAAAATATGAAATGGTTTTCGGTTTTCATCTCCTAAATGCAGGGTGGAAGCATAAAAAGGAAAAAGAAATAGATGCAACCGTTGTCCATTATCCTCATTGGAAAGAGAAAAACAATATGATCCCACAAAATGGTTGAAAAAGAACCTTCATTCTTGCAAATTAGCATTTCCATAATTTTGCAAGACATATAATAGCAAATGTAATAGATCAACAAAATGTCTATTAAAGAGAGGACTTGCATATGATAATTTCAAATCAAAAATGCACATTCCACTATCTGGGAAAGAAAATTTTGAACCGAACTGTTAAGAATAGTCGAAATGAACAAATATATTAAAAAAATAAAAAATAAAAACACATAATTTAATTCCTATATATAGGAATCGAATACTCATTTCCAATCAAGGGAAAATAAACACAAAAAAACAAAAACAAAAACAAAAGCAAGAACATTTGGCAATTTATTGGAAGCCAAAAAAAAAAAAAAAAAAAAAAATTGGTCTTACCCACCGGACGCAAGCCAAATGAAAGTTGCTTCAGGAATACAACTCTCTTCCCTTTAAATCTCCCAGCCAACACAATCAACACCATCCCCGGTATAATACTCATCTTGAAAAGTTCACAGACCCAATTAACAAAACAATGAAAGCCAAATAACATGTAGCCTAAATGCATTAAATACATTATTAAAAAACAAAAAAAAAACAAACCTTTTCGGAATTGAACCTGAGCTTGGTGGGCTTGTGCTTGCGCTTGTTGACAAGCAGTTTCTTGACGTCATCAGCGGGGTAGAACTTGGGAGGTTTCTGAGATGGGTTCTCTGTGGCAGGCTTCGAATTGTGGCGAGGGAAAACATCGCCTTTTTTGGCCTTGATAGCCCAAAGTCCTGGTACATTTTAGACCTTGAATACTTGGTGACTAGAGAGATGAAACGGGGTTGTTTGGCAAAAAGGCAACTAAGTGAAGAAAGCTTGATGAATGAGAAGAGATAAGCCAGTTTTGAGGCAAGGGTGATGAAGGAGAAGAGAAAAGTCGGGTGAAGAAAATAAAAAAAATAAAAAGAAAAAAATAAAAGTAAAAATATTTAATTTGGATATAAAAATATTTTGGAATTATTAAAAATTGAAAAGGTAAAAAAAAAAAAAAAATAGCATATGAAAGGGTAAAAACCGTTAAACTCATCCATTGGGCCAAATTCCCCTAAAATAAATTATGCAAATCCCTCTTATATTTTATTTTTATTTCATTCATATGTTCTCGCTATAGTATCCCTCCTTCCCTAGGAAACATAAATCATTTGTATATTATTATTCCCTCTTTTTTATTTTTTTGGTGGATAGATTATTATTCCTCCTTGATGACAAGAATAAAAACATCTTATAATTTTGAATACCATCACCAATCATGATGACATTTTGTATAATTGATGTGCACAATTTTCTTCAGTTTAATTAAAAAACACTGAGTCGATTGGAAACAAAAGTATGCATTGCAATTCATCAACATAAAAAGTTTGACATGATCGGCAGTGTTAATTATTAAACAAGAATTATATGATAATTTTTTATTCATAAAAAAAAAATATATTATATAATAATGTTTGAGAAGTTTGTGTGTATGTAATGTCACGTGTTTGAGGAATTGATTGGAGCTAAACCAATAAAGTACCATTTCTTAATGCATTTGGTTTTTATTTTTTACTAAATTGATCGCGGTTTGTTCACTCAATCGTTTGCTAATGTTAATAGTAATTAAATATTTCAATTAACTATAAATTTAAGAAAAAAAAATCTGTATGAAAATACAATTTAAAATTGTGTCGATTTTTAGTTGTAATTTTAGTTTTTTTTTTTTTAATCTTTCATATGTTCAACCAATTAATATATCTAACAAATACTAATCATTGCTAATTACCCTTAGCAAATATATATATATATATATAGATATATATTTTATATTAATCAAACACTAACAAAACAATTAAAATAAATAAATTATATACAATTTCGTAGGGAAAAAAAAAAAAACAAATAAGTTCACAAACCGCACTTAAAATATTTGAACTGCCATTGTAGCATAAATCAGTTGTTTGCTTTGTGAGAGTTCACCAGCCACAACAATATATACGTACATGCTATTTGTCAATGTCCATAAAATACTTTGCCAATGTAGCAGCACAAGAATTATTCTTATTTAATGAAGTTATTTATTTATTCATTTTTGCTTATAAATTTTTTATACTGGGAGCCTTGGGCTAGAGAATGTATGAGTCTTACTCTCTTTAGGTATACTATATCATTAATAAAATCAGTAATATTATACATATTAAAATATTTATCGAATTTATTCACTAAATAAAATAAATTGAAATATTTATGAATTATTATATTTATAAAATTTGAATAAAAATTATCATTAAATAGATAAAAAAAATAAAATATATAGATATTATAGCAATATTTATCATATTATTTAATAATTATTATAATAAAATTGAAAGCAAATTCAAACAAACTTTTTTCTCCTGAAAACAATACACAAAATCATCAATGTAGAAGGAGATTATAATAGACGAATTTAATTCCTTTCTAAAAGAACATGAATTCTGTAAAAGGCAACTAAAAAAATTTTAAAATCCAAATGAAGTACAGTCCCCAAGTGAAAAAGCTTGAGATTCACATCCCTTTTTATGCTATGCCCCCTTGCATCCCCTTCCCCCAAGACTCGAACCCAGCTCCCACTGGCCGGGCTGTAGTGTGCTAACCACGGAGCTCCCACGCGTGTCAGATTCACGTCCCTTTATTTCTATGTATTCAAACGCAGAATTTAACCTTTACCCAAAAAAAAAAAAAAAAAAAAAAAAAAAACAGATGTTGAATTTTACAATATATATATATATATATATTCAGACATAGAGATCGACAGGATATTTCGTACAGGAAAGAGCAATGATAAATAAATATTAATGCTAATTAATAGTATACTAGCAGTACAGAAATATAGAGAGGGATATAAAGCTGGCAAAGAAGAGTGTGAGAAGGGAGAAAAAGGGCACCGAAGAATGAACCAGCACCAACACCATCATCATCCACACCTCCAACTCCAACACTGTCTACTTGTAGTCGCTGCTTCTTCTTCTGCTTCTGCTTCTACTTCTACTAGTACTACTACTCCACCACAGTTTGCTTATTCTTTGTCAGTAGCAGATAACGAAGCAACACAGAGATGGGAAATTGCGGTACCAGAGAGGAATCTGCAGTGGTAACCCATGCTCAAGGTCTGTAACTTCCATACCTCAAGACTCCATTTTTCCCATTTCCCATTTCCCATATCCCACTTTCCCAGATCTAATCTCTACTTGTTTGTTCCTTTTCGTATTGGCTCTCTCTTTCTCTCTCTCAATCCCCAATTCAATTCAAGCTTTGCTTGGTCTCAACAATGTCATTTTCTTCTCACTCGCTCCCTGTTCCTTCTGCATTTAGGACTTCTATTTCATTTGCTGAATACCCAATTGGAAACACCATTTTGCTCTGTTTCTTTTGTTTATGCATCTCTAATTTTTAGTACCAAAATTGGATTTTGATGCTGGGGGGTATGGTTTTCATTTTGCCTCGATTCTTAATTTGTTATTTTTCCATTGCGCTTTTGCAGTTCAGCAGCTCAACATGTTATCGTCTTTGCCTGTGAAGAACGGTGAGAAGAAGCAGAATCACAATCGCTCTATATCAGATCTGAGCGATCCCTCAACCCCTAGAAACTTTGAGGACTCGAGAAAGAACGCCTTGCTTTATACCCATGTCATTGCCTTTACTCTTTACGAGCTGGAGACAATCACCAAGAGCTTTCGTTCGGATTACATTCTAGGTGAAGGAGGATTTGGAACTGTGTACAAGGGTTACATTGATGAGAATGTCAGAGTTGGTCTTAAGTCGCTTCCTGTTGCTGTTAAGGTTCTCAACAAAGAGGGTCTTCAGGGACATCGAGAATGGCTTGTATTTCTCCTTCTTCTTTGCTCTGGTGTCTGCTTTTCTGGTCCACTCATTTTTTGGTTTTCCAAAGGTTTTGACTTGTGGGCTTGCTTCGTTTTGCAGACTGAGGTCAACTTTCTCGGGCAGCTTAGGCACCCAAATTTGGTCAAGTTGATTGGATATTGTTGCGAGGACGATCATAGGTTGCTTGTCTACGAGTTCATGTTCCGAGGAAGCCTTGAGAATCACTTGTTCCGAAGTATGGGAATCACTACATTAACAATGTTAATTTTACCTATGAGTGTTTTACTTGAGAGTCCTCCACTTGTTTATTTGCTGACGTTAGGTCTTTCTATTTCTACGGTCCTCTTTGACATGCTAATTTTTTCCCCTTCGGTTGAAAAGCTATCTAGATATATAGAATACATATTTTTACGACTTTTTTTTTTTTTTTCTTTAAGGTAATAATTTGTTTTTACAGCCTAAATAACGGGACTAAAAATAAGTAGATGGAGAATTCCATCATCACCAAGAAACAATATCAGGGCTGGCTTGTTCTATTTCAAAACTACGTTAAATCCAGAATTTCTTATTTGCTGGTAACGGATGTTGACTACTTGATACTATCTGCTGAACATGATGAAACTATCTGTTTGACACGATTAAACTGCTTGTATTTCAAACGGGTTTTTTGTTTCCTTTTTTTTTTATTTGGGGGGGGCCCTGAAAATATTTAAATCGATGGAGAATCCAAAATAATCATTTCTCTTGTTGAGGCAAAGCTCTCATTTGTTTTCCAGTTGCAAATGTATGTCAATGTTCATGAAAGGTATATATGGTTACAAATTCTGCTATTTGTGCTCCATCTCACTCTCACTATGGCAATCTTGTTTTCATCTTCGGTTCTCCTAGCGAGGTTTGTTTATGGAAATTGGAACTATTTTGCTTATTAAAATTTGTTTTCTTGATGCATAATATGTAAATATTTTCCTTTGTTTAGCCAATTTTTTTTTAAGCTTAGTGAGACTTTATTAGTCATATTAAATATTTGTTAAATTCCTACAATGATATGATTGTTTACAGTATTGACAGATGAAATTACATAAATAATTAGACTCTTTAACATATTTTACAATTTATTTGGTTTTGTTGATTATTGTCTTAGACATAACAGCTATGCTTATTTTCCCATCCAGATTACATTTTCTCAGTATTTGTTTTGCCTTTTTTCATATTCAGAGGCAACAATCCCGTTATCCTGGGCGACAAGAATGATGATTGCTCTTGGAGCTGCCAAAGGGCTGGCTTTTCTTCACAATGCTGAAAGGCCAGTTATCTATCGGGACTTCAAAACCTCTAATATATTACTGGACTCTGTAAGTGGTTTATTTTAAAGCTCATAACCCCTACAATTTATTCTCACAATCTTTTTGCTTGAAATTGCCATCTGATTTGTTCCTATACAGCTTACTCATTTCCTACGAATATGCAGGATTATACAGCCAAGCTTTCTGATTTTGGTCTTGCTAAAGCTGGACCTCAAGGGGATGAGACCCATGTATCTACTCGAGTAATGGGTACTTATGGTTATGCAGCACCAGAATATGTGATGACTGGTATGTTTCCCTTAATGTCTGAAATCTCCATGACCGGAAGATATAAAATAATATATATATATATATATATATATATGTATATATATCCTTTCTTAGTGCAAATAAAGTTTTGGAGTTATCTTATTTAAAGGTTGACTTTTGATGTCACTGTTTTATAGAACTGAATTACAGTGATGCGCTGCAAGATACTGGGTTTGTTAGCAGTATTGCTACAGTTCCATTTAGAGATCCTCTACCATCTATTTTAATGATCTTTTTGTCTTTTCTTCCTTCACCAAAATATAACCACTGTTCATTGCTTGGCGTGTTTTCCATCTTTGTTTTTCTAATTACAAAGTTAGACTTTTAGATTTATTGAATTAGAGAAGAAATTGTCTGCTTCTAAATTAGGTTTTAGAGAAGCATGGTTTCTGGAGGAGAGATCTGGATAGATATGTAGCACATTTGCATAAAGGTGGTAATTGTAAGGAGAATCTAAGATGTTTCTTGATCTCTTAAACAGATGACCATAACAGATAGGCAAATAAATGAGATGATCTGGATTTTTTGGCATCGGAAGCTTTTATGCTTTTCTTTTTTTTTAAGAAACCTTTATGTATTTCTTTCTTACAAATCCCCTTCTAAATTATACAAATTGTTCGCGGACCAGTATCTGTTAGTCGATTGTCATTTATGTAGGAAATTCTGTGCTCTACGGTTACAGTATCTCTCGACTTAAGATTGTATTCTTTTGGTTTTGTTTTGAAACTAAATTTTAGAGTATTCCATAGCTTCCAACTCCTTCACACGTGTATTATGATGTTGTTACACATTATATTACTTGTGGTTTCTGAATTTTGAGGTTGACATGGATATTTACCTTCTTAAATCTGTTCTGCTCGTGTATACAAGATCTTTTCTTTTGAGATCAACTGAATAAGAGACATTGATGTCCATATGTCTAGTTTTTCTTGTTCTCCTATGTTATGGAAACCGATTAAACTTTGTATTTGCTTGATGGTTCATATATTTGGATTGAGTGAGGTCTATGTGAAATGAGCAGGGCACCTGACTGCAAGGAGTGATGTGTATAGCTTTGGAGTTGTTCTTCTGGAGCTTTTGACAGGAAGGAGGTCTGTTGACAAAACAAGACCAAGCAAGGAACAGAACTTGGTAGATTGGGCTCGGCCAAAACTGAATGACAAGAGAAGGCTGCTTCAAATAATAGACCCTCGGTTGGAGAATCAGTACTCAGTAAGGGCTGCCCAGAAAGCCTGCAGCTTGGCATACTATTGTCTGAGCCAAAATCCCAAAGCAAGGCCATTAATGAGTGATGTTGTTGAAACTTTAGAACCCCTGCAAAGTTGTAATGATGCAAATGAAGTGTCATCATCATCACTAACTGGTGTGGCTCGTCAGTTTGCTGTAAGTGCAATCCCTGATCACCGGATGCGCCGCAGATTTGCGAATAATGTGGGTCCTGGTTCTAGTTGTCGATCTCCTAACCCAAATTGTTCTCCTGGAGCTCCTGCAGCATGCAGGGTTAGATGAGAAATGCAGCGCAATATGTATACTTGTTTGGTGTGCGTTTTTTCCTCCCCAGAACTCCATTCTGAAATGACAAAATTTGCTTGTTTACATGGTTTCACTGCCTCATCTATGTCAATATACATGGTTTCATGGTGATCCCAAAAACCATTGTTAATTATTTTCTACAACTGGGTGCTGGTATTTATGTTGTGGTTATGCTTTGCCATATGAAAAACTAGCTTACCATTTTGACATGTAGTTATAGCTCTGCTGGTGGAAGCCAAAGAGACCCACTCAATTCTGTGTTGATCTGTATTGTTCCTCTTTAATGTTATTTGCACTCGTTCCTTGTATCGGTTACACACATAAAAGCATAATTGTATGTATGTGTTGGTATATATATATGGTAATGATACCTTTTTGAGTTTCTCAAAATTTTCTTTCACCCAAATTTGGATACAAGTTGATGTGTCAGTTTTCTATTTGATTGCATTAGTTCCACTTATTTTTGTGTTTATACCGCATTGTTTAGTAAACAAAATTTGATGAATAAAGTTGGTAAATTGAAGGGAAAACAGTGGGCGTGGGGTGTAGTGGTTGAGAAGCCTCTTCTTAAGATTTGAGTAAAAGATCATTCAATTCTAAAGCAGGAGATGGGCACGCATGCAACAATTGAATAAAAGGAAAAATAGAAAAGAAAGCTCATGGTTGCAGAGAAAGTGTAAAGGATTTCTATAATAAGCCTAATTTCAGTCCTAAGGAGAGAGATGAAGAGTGAGAAAGAAAGAGAGAAACGGCAAAGAGAGAGGATTTTTACATTTCAAAAAACAAATAAAATAAAATTAAGAACTTATGACAATCTTACCGTACCTATCTAATTCAATTTTCATCTCTCAGATCAAATTAAATGATAAATTACATCATAAAAATATTTAACGTAGATATGAAATAAATTAATATCAATTTTATTAAAACTAGAAAGGAATTCAGGTATTGGTAATTCGGCTGCATCATAATCTTAGAAAATAAAAATTTTAGAATATCATAAAATTTAATTAACCTCTAAATATATTATTAAACATTGAGAAAAAGAAATAATAAACTAGAATATTAAGAAGAATGATGATCAAATTCCATCTTTGGACTTCGTCTACCCTTCGTACTTTACCTCCTTACACATCTTCTATCTCTCTCTAGCCATCCCAAAAGTCCATTTTAATAGTCTATTGATCTCTATTTACAATCCTCGTAAGTTAGGCTTTTGTTTCCTCATTGAATTAAAATTCTCGCCAAAACCCCCACCGTAAAGTCGCAGCCTTGCCTTTGGAGCTCCGTACATGTAGGAGTACGGAGCTGCGGCCCTGTCTCTCGGAAAAAAAGGTATTGTAGGTATTCGGCGCAGAGCCATGCTCCTAATGCCTGAAACTTGAATTAAAAATGCTTTTCAATTCAAAGCTCTGACAGATGTCGCTATTTTCACACTTTAACTCTTATCTCTTGAGCTTTGATATTTCCTACAAATATCATTGAAGATTGAAGGTTTGTGAAACTGGTCCATTTTTAAAGCATATTAATTATTAAAGCTATTAAGTTGATGAACATGAGGCACATAAGAAACCATTACCAAAAGTAAAAAATAAAAATGAGATACATGGAACTCCTAAAATAAACACTATAATAAGATAATCAACGGGCCAATCAACCAGAAAACGAAGCTTAGCTAAATCCGAAGAAATTAAGGCTATTAGGTTGATGAACATGAGCCACATATGAAACAATTACCAAAAAAATAAAAAATAAAAATGAGACACATTGATTTGTTCAAGTTAGCTTGCTCACGTCAAAATCAAAATCAAGTACTACAGGAGCTCTCTCTGGATTGGAAAATTTGTTAAAAGAGAACCAAAAAAAAAAAAAAAAAAGAAGGGTATTGAGCACATTAGCATGAAGCAAGCTCATCATAATTTGGCACTGATCCACCCAACAGAAACATGAAAAATAATATCGTCACCACAAATTGACTATCCTAGATATGTAACTCTAAATCCGCTTAAAATCATGGAATGTAAAAAGAGAATACGAAGTATAAAACTTTAATATGAAGCCTAAACTAAAATATGATATGCAAAAAAAATCTTCGAAGAAAAAACAAGCAATCTGATAAAGATTTCACCTTTAACATTATTGTGTACTTCATAATTAAAATTAAAAAAAAAAAAAGAAAAAAAGAAAAGGAAATTGTAAAAATTAAGACAAGGACATTACCCAGCAGAATGGCCTCTCCATTGATCAATATCAATAACACCCTTCTGCAAAGCTAACTAATGAAGTTCCACTGAAAGCTCCTCCAAAGTCCAGATATGACTTCAACGATTCATGCAAATCATTCAAACTGTTTTATTGGAAACACATACGAGAACCATTTGCTGTTGCTTGTAGCATAAAATTTGCAGCTAACTTTAGACTTATTGTAATCGCATTGCTTCAAGAAAACAAGAATAGACACACAATTTTAATTCATGAATCTATTTTCAAAAAGTAGAATCAGGGAATGTAAAGAAATACCAGGATTTCCAGACGACAGATCATATTGCACGAGGTAGAGAAAGGAAAAGATGGCGCCGAGGATGTCGTATTGGAAGGAGAAATGGGCACACTTGGTTTTCTGGTTTGAGCTGCGTATTATGAAGACTGCAGAAAAATCAATAGTAAGACTTTATTATTATTATTATTATTATTATATAATTTTTCATCTGCATAAACTTAACTGCAAACTAGCGTATAAAGAAAAGAAACCAAAAAAATTATATATATATATATATATATGTATATATTAAATCTAGATATTACCCAACAGGTACCTGCCACGTTAAATTCCAGCTGTGGTTGATTGTGCTCCAATATACGGAACAGCTAGGTGACGTGGAGGCTTCGGCATAATATACGAGCATTTAGACACGACAGCTAAAAGTACAATACATGTATTATTATTATTATTTTTACATAATTCTTTTTTGGTTCGCATAATTATATTATTATTTGTTTGGTATTTTATATGATTTTAATAATTCGTATATTTTAATTAAATTTTTATTTAAAATTTAAAATTTATTATGTTTCAAATAATTGTAAACCATTTAAAATAATTTATTCTCTACTTTTATAAATTTTAAAACAAATAGTAATTATATAATTTTGATATATATATATATATATATATATATTATTTTTTATTAGAATTTATAATGGAAACACGACAGCCAGCCGTTATTATTATTTTCATAGAGGATGGCTAGACGTTGTGTATTAATTTTTTTTTTTTTTAACATAATCTATTTTGATTGTTTATTTGGTATTTCATATAATTTTAATTATTCATATATTTTAATTTTTTATTTTAATTTTAATTTATTTCGGGGCCCGCAAGCAATTGGACCTCCAAAGGCAATCAATTGACTGACAATTTTAGAATCCTTTTTTTCTGCTTTCTTCTGGGTGATGCTTTCTTAGTAAAATTGAGCATCATCTATGATTATTCAAATAAAAATATATTACGTTTACGCTTATGGCATCATTGTTTTTATCTTTTATATCTTATTATGACCTTTTTTTTTTTTTTAATATTATCATTTAAAATTAAACAATTTTATCTCATTCTAAAAGACTAAAATTCTTCACTTTTATCTTAACAAGAAAACATTTCAATGTGTTCGTAAATTTTTTTTCCAAGACTACCCTCATCAAAATCCGAAATCCCTAACAACTCTCCCTCTCTTCCATGACAATCTCTCATCTATATCCATCTCAATTTGAAAGGATCAGTCATTGTTGTTCATCCTAAATGCTCCAATCTAAACAGGACGACTCCGGTGAGCTCTGATATGAACGGAACCGGCGACAGGGAATCTCCACCACAAAGGCATTGCCGCGATGGGTGTAGACCATTGTTCGCAGAGGTTCTCGATCTCCTCTTTCACAGAAGGTTCTCGATCTCCTTCGCGGAAGCCACTTTTGCTGTTGGTGCAGACCATTGTTCTTGATCTTCTCCACGAAGCCATAGTTGAAGAAGATTTATCAAATGGATCTAAGTTTTCTCTGTAAACAGATAAGGTGGTGTTTGGGAGACAAGAAAATGAGGAACCGGGAATTTTGACACTTTTCTTTTTATTTTTTTCTTTCCTTATTATTATTTGTCTTTTTCTTTTCTTTTTAATTTTGTAATTTTTTTTTAATTGATATACCGGAGGTCAAGTTTTATTGGGAAGGGATTTGAAGGCCAAAAATTCTAAAATTTAAATAAATTTGAAATCCAAATATAATATTTATAAGTATTCAAAATATTTTATTAATGGTGGATAATAAGGTTTTTCCATATAAATTATATTTGATAGGTTAATAGTTCTTATGTCTAAAAAAACAAATAAAAATATTTAAATACTTAAATTTTTTTTTATTTAAGATACAGTTATCTCTTAAAAAAAATTAAGAGAAAAAAATAAACACACCCTTATTCAATTGGACAACACTTTAGGGGTTAAAAGCATTGTCCTATATTACATAAAAATAGTTATTATTTTTTTAATTCCAAATACTATTTAACTGATTTAAATTAATTTAATATTTTTATTAAATCAAACTATTGTTTCTACTTAATTTAAAATATTATTCAAACTACCTAGTAAATATTCACATATTTAATTTATTAAAGTCTCATAAATTAATTCATCAAATTAAATAGTAATTAGAATAATATTAAAATTTTATTGAAGTACAATAAAATTTCAACTTAAACCATAGTCCATACGTCATCTAGATCAAGTACGAGAAAATATCTTTTTTCCATCCAACTTTGACCTAAGAAAACTTTGCAATTGCTACATGTCAAGGCCTTGTGGTTTAGAATACATCAATGGACAAAATAATTTTCTCCAACACTGTTTTCACATAAAACATATCATGTGCACAGACCCACATTCAAAATAAGTTCCTAATCCACCTTTAAAACATTGTGTTGTTGATCAGGATTTTCATGATCAGAACCCAACAGAAGTTGAATTACTCTGGTTTTGTCATCATATCCCTCCCAATAACTTCTTCTTCTTGTATAAACGAATAACAGAAGTTGAATAGCAGTAGTGTACTCAATTGTTAACTCTTAAGGCTTAGCATTACTAAGGAACCAAATGTTGTATCGGCTTTAATATAGTCAAGCGTCTCCCTAATCTCTTTAATCTTAGTATGCATCTTAAATCGAAAAGCTAAACTAATTCAAGGTTGAGAAGAAAATAAGTACCTCTTCTTTCATTCGTTTCCCAGTAGTCATATTAATCATCATTCTATGCCACAAAGCCTCGGTGTGAAACTCATCCAACGAGTTATCAATATCGTAAACTGCATCTTCAAGCCTCTGAAACCAATACTTAAACTTCATTTTTATTGGCCTGCTTTGCCTCTGCCTCATGGATCACAACTTCCAGCGCAGACATTGTCTTGGCAAGCTTCTTAAACTCCTTTTTCACACCCCAGAACTTGACCAACTCTTTGAAATCTGGAGAAGCCAAGTTTGCAGTGATTGAAGCAACAATGTTGAAGAGAACTCCTTAGGCCATTTAGCTAAAATCTGCAGTTAGAGAGATAGAGATGATTGAAAAGGTTGTTTCTGGTTGATTTTTGAAGGTTTAAAGAAGAAGTTTAGAGCTTCTGGTTTTTGAATATTAAGGACTTTTGGGTTGACTTTTTATTTTATTTTATTTTTTTGGAAGGAGTTGGAATTCAGTTAACCAGAGTAAATTAATAGCCAGATTTATGTGTGTGGACTATAAAGTTGGGAGTAAGGAGTGACATTTAAATCAAATGCCTTTATCTAATTAAAGCAGTCCTTGAATGATAATGCTGGAAAAAAGGGTTGGTTGTTTTTGTTTATGGATGGACCTTTTTATATAACGGGTCGGATCTTGTTGGGTTACCAAACTTGGCCCCCCAGACCGAGATTCCAAAGCCAATTTGCCTCGTACATACTCAAGTATATTATATAAGAAAAATTTGAGAGGCCATAAACAATCCTTCATTGACCCACTTATTCACAAATCTCTTCTAGACTTTTCTCCACCACAGAAAACTTTATTCACTCGTTTGACCATCCTCTCTCTCTTCTTTCTGTTAGCTAGCATAAGTCTGCTTTCATGTTTGCTTATTGGCTTTGTGAAATGGATGACTTCACAATCAATAACCACTCCATAAAACTATTTGTTTTAGTTTTGTTGATGTCCCAAGTTACGATGACTCCAGGTAAGTCAAATCGGTTCTTTTAATTCTCTGTGAAATATAGCTTCTTTAAATGGTAATTGTCTTCTACATGCAGGCCTAGGAGAGATCCTATTGAATTTAACTGATCATAATGAGGAATGTCTAAGCCAGAGCTGGAAGCCTATTGGTCCAAGCGCGTACAGGACGATTGAAGAAGCAACGGCAACAGCCTATAATGAAAGAAGGAGGCTGTCACCTTTTCAGCTGTGCATGCTTTGCAAGTGTTGCTCGGCTTCCAACTGTGCCACCATGCCTTGCTGCTTTGGCATAGACTGCCAACTCCCAAACAAGCCCTTTGGAGTTTGTGCTTTTGTTCCCAAGTCTTGCAATTGCACCTCTTGTGCCACTGCTTGACCCCTTGCAGTTTTTCTTCTGCTAAACCAGAGAAGAATAATATGAAAAAGTAATAATAAAAATCAAAAAGGAAAACCCTTTTAGCTCCTTGATTCTCCTAATCTATCTTGGTACTTCTGGCAAGTGTTGGTAAACCACAAATGACAACCATATTGGCATGTCAGAGAGAATCGTACAAATTATCAAGTTTTTTTTTTTTTTTTTTTTTTTTTTTTTTTTTTTTTTTATTTTTAAAGCCGATGATCATCAAGAGCTAGCTTGTTATATAAAATTGTACGGACCACTTGAAACAACTGGCACTTCTCTAATGCATATACTATTTATTATATTTGTATGTGTGTGTGTATATATATATATATATATATATATGCATAATGTGTGACCAAAATGTATCGGGCATTTGGACCAAAATAACCAACAGTACTACCTATCCTGATCACTATCATATACTTGTCTTGTGGTGTATCGGCCGTTGGGACCAAAAATAACCAACAGGACTACGTATCCTGATCACTATCATATATACTTGTGTGGTGTTGCTAGTGATTCATCTATATCAAATTATCAATCATGAATGATCAATTGAGTTGATTTAATGCTTATTACTTTCTTACAATCCATCAAGTTATTCTTCATTTTTTTAAATGTAAAATCAATGACTAGTTATTTTGAATCTGCACTTTTTTTTGTTTTTTTTTGGGGTAATAGAATCTGCACTTGTTGCTTTGTATTTCACTTCAGTTGAATGAAAATTATGCCTTTAAAAAAAAAAAAAAAACTCTGGATTATATAGATATAATATATATTATCAATTTGGTATGATGTTTTTAAAATATTTTGAAGTAATATCATCTTTGAATGGACATGGATACAATATAAAAAACCACATTATTTAAATTGTTTTCTTTTTCTAATAGCATATTAATTTTCTTGTCTAGGACATTTTGTCCCAGATTTATCCGGAAATGTCTTTTTTTTTTTTTTTCTTTTTTTCTTTTTGCGAAATATCTATTTACATGTTGACATGTGTGTTAAAAAATTTTACACACACCTAATCACATCTGGATAGTAGTTGCCCTTGATAACTAATTTTATGCATAGAAATTTTGGATAATAGAATTTTGATAAATAAGAGAATAATGTTGACTAATTAAAGAATCTATATATATAGAGTATCGAATCTTTTTTATTATTTATTGGAACATAAGATTGAAATTTAAAAATTAAGTAATAATTTAATATGAATCAAATAACGTATTCAATTTTTATTTGAGAAAAATAGAAATATAGTGAACCATAAATATATTTTTAAATTTTAATTATTAAAATAACTTTAATGATTGATAGAAGAATATAGCATCATATCAATTTGATGTCATCATATATATAAACATATGTTGACTATCGGTTGGATTACTCCATATATATACATATATATAAACAAAGTAAGGTCAAGATTGAGGAAAAACAATTTGGGATATAAGGGAAAGGTATTTGAGCCTCAAGAGTGTATAAAAATGCAATGATACAAGTAAAGAGTGGAGGGAGTTGCAGCTGCTAATTTAGGGGTTGGATAAATCCTTAATATTTGTGCAGAGAATTAATTAGTTTATATTTATAGGTTTAAATATGACTTATATGTATATTAGGAAAAAGGTGTTAAATTATTATAAATTTCAAAAGTTACCTATTACAAAGTAGATTTATTATATATATCAAACCATGTTAACATTCTCCCTCATGCTATTTGATTCTTATAAGTATTATTTTTTCTAAATAGATGGCGGCCTGACTTGATTTCAAAAACTTGTTGAGATAAATGAGAATTTGAGGCAGAGGCAGAGTCAAAGTCAGACTTCAATAGTATGATAAAAAACAGGTCCAATTGGCCCAACATCTACCTTCCTAGTATGATCCACCTTCGCAGGTACTCAAATATCCATTATCCAAATTTGGGCCTGTATTATATGTATGCTATGCATGCAGCTAGTACCATACGTTCCTTCTCCCGTCCACCCCAGAAGTGCATTCCATGAATACTACCATATGTATATATATATATATATATACACACACACACACATAGTTTGCATCTTTACAATATTTTATATATAGTAATCTTATCTCGGACAAAGGAGCTTGGCATATACTAAACGGCAAAAACATATATCCATAGAAGAATATATGTGTTGCTATGCATGGACTGTTGGACTTCATTGCCCAAAAAAGAATAATAATCTTGTATATATGTATGTATATGTGAGAGGATAAGCATTTAGGATATTGCATCGTACTTGGTTAGGAATAAGATTAAAAAACTGGAGCAAATTAGGTTGGGTTTGGCGCACTAACTCAATTTCTTATAAATATTAATCCACCAAAAATATTTTCTCATAAATATTATCTTCATTTGGTTGAGTGTATGGGTAGTCAGATCCGTTGCAACATCAAATTAATTAGCCTTAAAGATGGAGCCAAGGACGGTGTGAACAGATAATTGACTTAATTTTGTTAAATAATATTGAAGTGCCTTTAATTACAGATTATTATAAAATTTAAGTAAAAGGAAAGGCGTGGATACAAGTAATTAAGTTTAGTGTGTGTATGAGCATGACATGATCAATCCTATCATGTAAATTACATCCTAGTTATAGGGTCTTCTTATATAGTAAATGTATGTAAAACGGATAATATTGAATCATAAATTATGTAATACAATCTATATAGCATTAGATCATATAATGAATAACATTACAAAATTTGAAATTTTACTTCGTTTATGGTTCAATATTATATGCTTATAATTCATATTATATAATTTATGAACTAGTATTAATTGTCCAATCTTAAAAAAAGTTGTTTCATTCCAACCGGTTGGACTGTAGAAAATATTTCCCCCAAATATATATATATATAATTACCAATAATATATATATATATATGTATGTAGACACTGCTATGCCACTGCTAACTCTCCTACTAACAAGCAATAGCCAAGTCATTCCCACTCATATCCATTCTCTCTCTCTCTCTCTCTCTATATATATATATATATATATATATATATATGTATACAAAGCTCGCTTTGACTCCAAAATACAGTCTCAGATGCGAGAAGATGAGAAAATTAGGCAGGATAGTAGTACGACATCCAATGCAATCCCGTCCTCCAAAGCAAAAGGTCTCTAGCAGTAGCACTAGCTATATATTAGCTAGCTAGCTTCTCATGATTCCCACCTTTTTGTTTGTTTATTTATTTATTATTTTTTAAATTGCTGGAAAACTCATGATTCCCACTCATTCATCTACATTTCTTATCTATACATGTACAGCTAGCTTTGACTCCAAATTAAGAGAGAGTTGGTGAAAAGCCATATAAAACAGAAAATATTGATGATCATGTCATATTCAACTACATATATTATAATATTATATACTTGTTTTCTTCCTCCATTGAGATCATGTGATTTTTTTTTTTTCTTGCAGCATATGTGAATTCTTGTTATATGTATATGATCTTCTACTAACATGTTAATTCTAAGTTCTTAATTTCTTGCAAACTGCCTTGAAAACTTTTTGCAACACTGCATGCTTTTGGAGATCAAAATGATCAATCTGAGCCGTCTTAATTAATTTAATTAGCTATTACAAGAAAAAGTAATTTTAATTAGCTACATATATATAATTATTCGCTTATGTTAGCAAAGAACCCTATTAATGTAATCAAAGGAATAGGATACATTGATAAAGGGCTAAAGGGCTCAGTGTTATACATATAATCAATTCTTTATATTCAGAAATTCTAAACAAATTTTTGTCTAGAAAAACTTAGGTGCAATTTTTTTTTCTACTTTTTACTGTTCTATTATATTATGGATAAAATTTTATCTAGAATTTTCTATGGTAAGCTGCATGGTTTTCGGATAAATATGTATATATAATTCTATTATGATAAACTTGTATGCTTATTTGATAGAATGCGTGCAGTATTTTTCAATATTAGTTAATGTATTGTGAGATGTAAAAAAATAATTTTTAGAAATTGTATATCAAGTAATATGTTACTTGATGTATGATAATATTTTAATGTAAGCATACATATTCACGGTAGTAAAATCATATATATTATATTATATATATAATTTTTTTATAATTTGAATATCAAATATATTTATTTTTTTAAAAATATAATTTTACTATATAATTAAATTTATATTTTATCAATTTTAAATTTTAAATCGTAATTTTTAACATAATTTAAAAAATAATAATAATAATTTAATATTAAAATATCATATTGCTGTTTCGTTCTTAGATGAGTATGAGTCTGAATGTGTGTGTATATTTGTCTCTGTGTGTGTGTGTGTGTGTGTATATTATATAGAGTGAGAGAGTGAGAGAGAGAGAGAGAGAGAGAGAGAGAGAGCTAATTTAGGCGGTTTCATGGAAAACAACGTACCCATCCCATCAAATCCTTTACTGTGTGGAAAAAAGACTATATAAATGGACGCTTATCAACTACTCGCCTTTTTATTGAACTTTTTTGTCATTTTGTACTCTAGATTAAAATGCCTTTTAACGGATGTCGGTTTCTATTTATATGTGTTGTATATTCCTTTGCTTAATCAATATATAGTTTGTCCAGACAAAAAACACTGGACATTGTGGTGTTGTTTTCACATATATAAAATGGAGAGAGAGAGAGAGAGAGAGAGAGAGAGAGAGAGAATATTAACGTCTCCCATATTCAACAAGTGATTAGTAAGTGCTTTCGTGACTCAAAACTAGCTACAGCCACTAATCCACAACTTGCTTAATTAACTATATTTTATCCTAAATATAATAATAATATGGCACTAGCTAAAATAGGCATGCAACATCGTTTAAGTTGTTAATTAATGCAAACATTTTAGGTAAAGTTTTGTTCCTGCTGGGTCAATTTAGCCCCTGGAATATTATTAATCCATAGGCGTAACAAACATAAAGAGCGCATATAACACAATGTAATAATCTTAAAATGGACCACTTGACATTCAAATGAGATATTTATTTCTATCTAATATCCCACAAGAATAGGCGTACCAAACATAAAGAGCACATATAACAATGTAATCTCCAACTCCGATGTTAATTGCATTCTTATTTTTAATTTCCATGTATATTGCTCGCTATACTTTTTCTAGTTATTTCGATATACCTGTTCGTTTTATTTTTTCCTTTCTATAATATATCAGCAATTTATTCATTCATCCATCTAAAGTTTATCCACTCATTGAAACCACTTATCAATATATATCCATTTTGTGGTCAATTTCGTCATATTATTCCATTTCAGCAACCAAACGTGTACATTCTAAATTATATTTTATTTTATTTTTTGCTTTCTATATGTCTCATTTTCTTATCTCTCTCCACATATATATGTTATATATAATATATATACGTATATATATATTTTTAGGTGATTTCCCAAACATCTCTCGTTGTTCATTTTATTTGAACATTTGTCAATTGTGGAAACCAAATGCTGACCTTATTATTTTTATTAATCAGATAAATTTGGCAAGGCGAATTGGAAGCAAATTAACCGATGTAATATTCTTATGTGACGAAATGAAATTGACTAATTCGAGGATGAAGACGGCCAGCTAGAAGACAACACATCACATTGCTCCCAACCCACATCTCTATCTGCTTAGCTTTGCATATATATAACAGTGATATGTATATTCTCATGAAATTAAGATTGATAGAGTATCTCCCAAGTTGATATATAAAAATGGGAAAAAAGGACTAGAATTTCAGCATCAAGACAAATTCTTCACATGCATGAACTTTGAACGAAATCACAGATTGACTCAAAAAGCCATTGGTTTTGAAATGAGTTAGCTAGCTAGCTAGTTTAAAAATAAACATATGAAACATTATATAGGTAGGGTCGGTCTTCCTTTGAAAATGCACATCCTTTTATAATATATATGTAAATAGACATATAGATAGACAGATAGATATAGCCAATGGTCATCATGAATTGTAAAGCACAATGGGCAGTTCGGCCCACGACGTACCTCTAGGGGTACTCAACATTGGATTGTGCCTGCCTAACTTTGGATCCATTGCCGAATCTCATGGAAACAGCGTATTGATGATGTTTTCTATCGGATTCACGACATTGAAAAAGGAGTAATCATCGTTCTGCCAAATTCCTCGACATTTCTTCATTCTATATATCCATATATAACTCTTTTTTTTTTATTATTTATTTTACAAAAGAAAAAAAAAAGTTTTTATTTTTTTTCAATAATATTCATTTACCATCCTACCTCATTAATTAATTTCATTTGTATTATAAAAAAGCTGGGGTCCTACGTAAAAAGTCGTGTTAGCCACTAAGCTATACATAATCATCGAGTGATCTCATAAGCTTATAGTTTTTTTTATCACGTTTCCTGTTTACAAATTAGTTACAATTAATCCCAGTTCTTCTCTTCTTTCTGATTTCGATCGATCCTAATTCCTCATCTCTCTCTGTCTCTTTCAGACAATTAAACACTTTCCTCTTTGATCTCAGTTTATAGTCAGGTTATAATAATTTCTTGATCAATTAATATGCATATAATTACCATGTCCAGGGTACACCCTTCTTCTGATAACAAATGCCAAGAAGACGTGTTGTTGAAGGAAATTAGACCAGGAGTACAAGTTCATAATAAGGAGGAGGTGGAAGATCACGATCATGACCATGGTGCGGCTCCGGCGGCAGAGTCTCATGTGTCTGTGCTGACAGTGTGGAAGAGGTCGAGCATGAGCTTTCAGGGGACTGATGGATTCACTGTTTTTGACGACCATGGAAGATTGGCTTACCGAGTAGACAACTATTCAAGGAAAAGAGGAGGCGGCCTTGTCCTCATGGACGGAGCTGGCAGGGCCTTACTTACTCTTAGACCTCAGGTAGGTACCCTCCTATAGGCTTATACTAATTAATTTTTAATTAATTAAATATCGGATGATCACTATATATATATATATATATATTCATATATATATATATATATTAACAGTCTATATATGGTGTACATATGATGATGTTCATGATGATTATCAGGTACTGAGCATGCAATACCAATGGAATGCATACAGAGGAGAAACAGAAGATGGATTTGGAACGAGTAGTCGACGCAAAAGTACTAGTAGCATCATGATGAGTGGCAAAGTATTCTCAATGAGAAGGAGAAGGAGAAGCAGTGGATCAGTGTTTTTTCACAGTGGCAACAATGATGAAGAGGCAGAGGTGTTCCTGCATGGAGGATCTCCATTAATAACAAAAGAAAAAGGTGATGAAACATCATCGTCATCGCCATCATCATCATCAATACCAGATTTCAGGATTGGTGGGTGTTTTAGGAGGAGGAATTGCATCATCACATGTGGGAGGACGGGACAACTGGTGGCAAAAATTGCAAGGAAGAAAGTAAACAGTACAATCTTGCTTGGGGATGATGTGTTTAGCTTAGCAGTACAACCTGGATTTCACATTGACCTAATTATGGCCTTTGTTATTATTTTGGATCGAATCTGTGGCAAGCCTTATGCTCCAGTTTTGTGTTCTTGATTATTTCTCTGTCTCTCACAATTCTGTTTAGAAATAGCAAATTCATTTTCCATTTTCATTATCCTTCACTTAAATAATTCTGGTCCAATTTTCTATACATCTATTTAACCAAACAAACTAAATCTATTATTGTGCTCGTAAGAATTCTAACTTTTTAATTATATATGTGGCTCTTTGTTTATCTCCTATATATTTTGATTCTTCACATTCACCCTCCATACTCTTTATAAATTAAAGCACGGAAAAGGACTAGAGTATGCGTTTAACTACAGCTTCAAGCCAATATTAGTCTAAAATAACATAATTGTAAAAAGTTGATAATTTTTACTTAATAATTAATAACGTTTTAGTAAAGGACTAGAGTATGCGTTTAACTACAGCTTCAAGCCAATATTAGTCTAAAATAACATAATTGTAAAAAGTTGATAATTTTTACTTAATAATTAATAACGTTTTAGTTTATGATATAGTAAACATATGCATTCATATATATGGATATTTTATATATACATAATACGAGGGATTATGAGAGACAATATTTTAGTTATATAACTATTAGATCTGTATGATTTTCTTGACAATTATCGCTTATAGTTCTTCTCGTAAGTCTTTTACCATATTAAAATTGACAAATGTATATTATATATATAAATCATGTTCTTTTAACAACCTTTTTATTATTATTATTATTTTTGTTGGCACAAGTTCTTTAGTAGCCTCTTAATCATTCTAATTAAATGCTCACATTTAAAAATCAATTAATGAACTAAATATGAATTTACTAACATTCTAACACCTTACTTAACCACAATGAACTCTTTACCGTGATAATTATTCATACATTTTTAAATCATAACCATTCAAATGACAAGTCAACATAATATGAAAATTTTCATATTAGAATCTTCTTTATCAATCTTAAATTACTTTTAAAATCAATTTACAAATGTATTTAATATTAAATGAATATGCATAATTTTCATAACATACATATATATTCTTTTAAATCTCAATTTTTGAATTGGTTATGGGATCTACAGTCCATAATATTGGTTATATAATTATTCCTCATTTATTAAAGTAATCTAAAAATTAATTAAAAAAATAATATTACAACTGTCAGATCATCCTAGTCTATACCTTATATATATATATATATATATATATATACACACATATAAAGAGTTGTTGTAGTTAGAATTTGAAGCATTCATATACCACCCGTGTTGTAATTATTATCTAGACAAACAATTATACTATATTTGGGTTGGAAGGTGATAAGGAAAAGAAATGAAAACTTTAATAAGAAAAATAAAGAAATCAAAAATATTTATAAAATTACTTGTTTGTATGAGTACTAAAAAGAAATAAATAAAAAATACTTAATATTACTTATATAAAAAAAAGAAAAATAAAAAATAATTAATATAATTTTTATGTTTACAAAAAATTCTAAATATAAAATATCTTAATCAATTAGCTTTCAATTAATAAATATAATATTAAAATATTTAAAAATTTCATTAAACTCTTTTGCTTTCCTTTTCTTCTATTTCTAGTTAAATTTAAATGGAAAAAAATAGATAGTTTAAATAAACATAATCTACTTTTTCATGTTCCTTTTCTTTCCTTTCTTATCTTTTTCCTTCCTCTTATTTTAACAATTCAAATAAAGAAATTAAATCCTTTCCTTTCCCTCGTATTCCCTTAAATTAAACATTCCTCGTATTCCCTCAACCCAAATATAGTGTCAGTGTAATATTAAATTTTACAATGTACTTTCAATTTCAAATGTCCAGTGTTCCAGATACTACATTATTTTATTTAAAAAATATAAATTTTCAATAAAAAAATAATGATTATCAATCTCCGTTTATAAATAAATATAGATATGGTCGACATCCTTTTAAGAAAGCATACAAGCCAAAAAAGACCTTCAAGTCGAATATCCTCACTATATTCAATGCAGTGGGAAAAAAAAAATATATATATATATATATATATTAATAATAAAAATTACCTGAAATAATTTATATAAAAATACTATTTAATTAAAAGTGCTCCATTTTTTCTTTATCGCGTAAAGACCACAGATAAAGTTGGGAGGCCCTGCCCTGCCTTTGAGTTCCTGATTCAGATCAATCACCGGAAACATAAGTCTTATCCGCGTAATATCTTTTCTCGCTTTCTGACTTCTTTTCATTTCGTTTCTGCAGAAAAGAAAGAGCAAATACAAAAGCCAGAATGATCTTAGAATTTTTCATTCTTATTTTTTATTTTTTATTTTTGATAAAAGAATGATCATGGATGCTAAACAGGTATATAAATACATATCCTAGAAGAACATATGAAAATCACAATAACGTCCTAAAACTTCAGTTTCATACTCAAGCCATAAGCACTTGTCTGTTGTATATACAACACCTATAATCATTATTTGTTACTTTTTCATTGCTTTTTTGTATTCCTTGCAAGCCCAACTCTTAAAACCATCACAAAATATTTTATTTCGTGGATATAGCAGGACTATATTCGATCATAACTACAAATAATTAGGTTATTCAGATATGAAGAAACCTGGTAAGCTTCATGATTGGACACAATCCTCCTAATTATCGTTGTCGTTGTAATGTCTAAAGGACTATCCAGAACTTTAAAGATACCCATACTGATCGGAACAGCATACGGATTTCCATCTTCCTGCAAGATTAAAGTTATTAAGAAGCATCTTTGGCATCTCCAACGTAGGCAATAATCCTATAAAACATCAACACCACTAGCAGTCTGCTTTACATTTACCTTCTTAAAATCGCTACTCTCTGCTATTGTCCCATGCACAACTAATGAAATATTAAACGTTGTTATCTGCAGTCACAGAAGTCCCCACAGAATAAAATACAAACCAAGCGTGTGCACATATATATATGACCAAAAAAGGCGTGTAGAGCAAAATATTAAACAGGATTACATATTTTGGATATTGAGGGAGATGGATAAAAATCCAATACTTGATTATATGGTTTTATGATAGACCTAGCTTTAGCTTAACAATCATAGATGTCAATGGGGTTGGAATTTGGAAGGAGGTTCCAAACCTTCACCCACCAGGTCATCAACCCCCCACCAAACAAAAGGTCTCTTTTCCCACTTTTTTGAGCTCTTTTAGTTTCTCCTGCAGTCCTCCATGCACAACAAATTATTCAACCAAACATCTTCAGATTATAATTTAGTTTTGTGTCAACTTGATACACATAGTTTGGTCCATACTTTGTAATAGCTTGATCTTTTACATTTGACAGTAATCTAACAAGGTAACAAAAGTTACAAACCCTGTTGTCCTTTTGGACTTTGGTCTTCTTTCAATTCATTCTAATTCTCATCTACAAACAATTTATTATCAACATGTATTTCATGTCAACTTAATGAATATAGCTTGATCCACTTCCTTACAGCTTAAACTTCTGTCAACTGGAACTTAACAAAATAGGAAGTTTTTCTTTGAGGTTCTCATTGGAAATTAAACGGTGCATAATATAAAGGATAAGCAAACTGACCATGTCTCTAGACACTTCCCATGGAGCACCAATTATCACTTCATCTACATAGCGGCAAGCCAAAACACTAAGGCTTCTTTCATGGAGATTCATAATTGGGCGATGTGCTCCCCTACTAGCACTGCAGCGTAGTGGTAATAGAAAATAATAAAGATTTATTTCTTTATTTACTTATGAAAAGAATAGAAGCAGATACATGAATAATAATGATACTGAAATAAAACAATATATAAAAGGAGGCTAAAATTGATTCCTTATGATAGAAATAACCTTAGAGGAAATTTTTTACAGTATCCTAAAGTTTCATAAGCTTACAAACATTTCAGAATCAAAGTACAGAGCGGCAAAACTGGATATTAAATCACCAGTCATGAATATGGTATCAGGCCATAAACTGCAAGATATGACGCTTACCTACGTTAAATTTCCAACCTAGAGAAGCAAAATAACAAAACAGAAAACGAAATAAAGAATACCAAAAAAGAAACATCCAACATAATATAATGGAATTTCAGAAGAAGGTATTACAACAAAAGAAAAGAATTTGTAACCTGACAGTCTGATCAGTGTGTATCCCCACAAGAAGAAAATCTCCAAGCTCCCGAGCAAGCCTCAAAATCTACACAACACTACTGGAGGTTGATCAAACATACTGCCTTTTTACTACCTAAAATGTCAATGCATGTATTGAAATGGAACATTGATAAAATGAAATGTTATTTAAACCCCAAAAAAAAAAAAAAAAAAAAAAAAAAGAGAGAGAGAGAGAAAAAAAGAAAAAGAAAAAGGAAAAAAAGCATTGATACATTCTAGTTAGGGACACATGCAAGTAAGAGAGAGTCAAAGTAAAGGTTAATCTTATTTCTCGTAATGAAGATAAATGAACAAGTTTGATAAATAACAAGAATTGCAGAAGTTCTTTACTCAGCTACCCCAACGAATTGGAAGCACAATGAATACTATACTTCAAGACAAGAACAGAGAAAAACTGTATGCAAGAGCAAAAATCCATATTACCTCCACATGTCCTGCATGAAAAAGATCAAATGCACCGTCTATATAAACTATGCGAGCATCTTGTCCAGGCCCCTGTGACAAAACTTCATCAGGAGCTAAAAGTTTCACCAAAAGAAGAAAAATGAATAAAATAAAAGCAGAACAGTAAAGCACAGCTGGAAAGAATATGTGCTTTCCTTTAGGATGAGTCTCAAGCAAACAAACCATAACTGTGACACTAATCATCTCTACCATACTCCATCTCTGATAAACCCTCTGACATTAGTCCTGACTCCATATCACATGCATTAAAAATTGTACAGCCAAGTTCCAATATTGCATTCTATGATCAAACCGCCCACTCTGGATGTTTCTATATGTTATTCACAAAAAGAAAATTTTAATGCCAACTAGTCAACTACCATACAAGAATTTTTTATATAGCCTTCAGCTGTCATAATTCCAATGACCTCTTATCAGTAAGTAACCTGTTACTCATTTCAAGAAAAAAACCAAGTGGCGCTTAGAATTATATTCCACGTCATTCAAGCATATTTAGGGTGCACTGGGGAATGATTTTCTAGGAAGCACTTGTCCTAAGGAAGCTTCTAGTAGTGCTTCTCATGAAATCACCAAATAGGTGCTTTCTAAAACAAGAAAAATAAAAAGCACTTTTGTATTATTAACCAAACTCTATAAGAAAAGCCTTTATCCTTTTAAAAATGGTTATAGATTTCAAAGTCACTCCCACACGGGAACTTAGATTTCAATTTCAATCTATCATATCAATAAAACAATTAGTTATGATATAAGAAATATTATATCACTTTGTACAAGTTGGATTCAGACCAACAACTCAAGAGGTTGCCATGTTATTTCCTTGCACTTCTTCTTGTCAATTACCTAGATAACAGTACCACCAGAAAAAAAAAAAAAAAGAAAAAGGAATGTTTGCAAGATAGTTTTCAGGGGTATCAGTAAACAACTTTGAGCACGAAGTTCAATGGAAACAAGTACAAGGAAACTGAGCAAGCTTAATCTAGTGGAACCCAGATATCAAGTCCCAAATCAAGTTCTTCAATTCAGCCATTTCAGATAAAACAGGACATCGAAATTTTTTCCGATAAAAGTTTACTAAATGAAGCAAAAAAAAAAAAAAGAAGAAAGAAAAAAAAAGGAAAAAAAAGAGTCAATTGAGGGCAGTCTAAGGCTGTTATTGCTTTTGTACATCCAATCGAGGGCAGAAACCAATGGAAAATGAACTTTCTGGTTTTCTAAGGGAACTAAAAGATTGAAAAGTGGATCATTGATTCAAGAATTATTTGCTTCCAGAGCAGTAAAACAAATATCCAGAATGCATACCTTCCCATTGGAGAACTGAACAATTCTGCGAGAAGTTGGCAGAAAATGTGATATGCGAGTTCCACTTCCAGATCCACCCTCTTCGAATTTCTGGCCGTGACCATGGCTAAATTGTCTTTGCAAGGAAGCATGGGTTTGAGTCTCATTAATAGTTCTTTCTCTTACACAGAGAAGCATACGACCTGTATAAAATAATTAAAAAAAAAAAAACAATCTGGGACCAATAAGTTTCAACCATTCCAAGCAGTTAAAAAGCAAAAGTTAGAAATCTAGGATGTCAATAAGGAGGATAGTAAGGGCAAAAAAAAAAAACAATATAGCTAAGAAAAGCCACTTCTGGCTTGCATAAGAAAAGCAACTATGAGTAAAAAATGAAATGCCACATAAAAAATTAATTGGAGAATGACACATTCAAACATGAATAGGATTGTGTGATGCTCTACACAAGAAAGTCAAAACAAGGATGTGCATCACACAACATCCAAATGCCATACCACCCAACAACACAACCATAGCAACATTTGCTGATGCAACCAAACCCTGAACACCACCCTGCCGCCACCACTTCTAGTTGTTGTTCCCACCAAACGTTACCGGCTCCAACACCAAAAGAATACCAATGGTAACAGTTGCCAAAGCAATGATCATAAGTCTATAACCTCCAGTACTACCACCACCAGAAAGTATCATTAAGAATATACCCGAAAAACATAACTTTTAAAACGTTTTGAAAAGATACAGGTACAGCAAAAATCTATAAGACGGCGCTTAGATCATGACTATCCAATAGAAGGAATCTAAAACTGGGAAAAAAAAATGTCCTATAAATTGTAATCATTGAAATCAGA
The DNA here is from genome assembly GCF_031755915.1 of Ziziphus jujuba. Classification (NCBI taxonomy): domain Eukaryota; kingdom Viridiplantae; phylum Streptophyta; class Magnoliopsida; order Rosales; family Rhamnaceae; genus Ziziphus; species Ziziphus jujuba. The sequence continues at coordinate 4,673,972 of NC_083384.1, read as the reverse complement.
AGGTATCAGGAAAAACCAAAAAAGCTTGACCCAAAAAAAAAAAAAAAAAAAAAAAAAAGATGCGAGTAACCATGACATGATCACCACAGAAACTACATCAAGCATGAGGCATGAAAGGGAGGGGAGGGGTGATGATTTGTGGCTGAAAAATATAAAGATAAAGAAATGATGCGGGCAGAATCCTGACCAACAATGTCGGTGCTAGAGACTCCTTCAGTCCGCTTGATATGCTTGAAGCGACCAGCCTTCTTGGCGAGCGCATATGCATCAGTCCCATCAGGAAGAACGCAAGGATCATCCCCATGAATGATATAGTCTATATCGTACTCATCAAATAGCTTCCTCATGAACTCTTCGGTTATGGCATAAGGGGCATCCGGAATAACCTCATCGACCCATTTCACAGCATTAACCATAATCATTCTAAAAATAAAAAAAGAAAAAAAAAGTAAAAAAGAAAAAAAACAACAACAACAACAACAACAACACGCACACAGAGTTCATATTCGAACCATTTGCCCACAGAATCTAAAACAAAACGCATAAAGGATGGACCTTTCATTGAGAGGAGTTACAGGGGGCCCCTTATTGACGATAATCTCGGCGTCGCTGACAACGCCCACAACCAACTGATCACCCAGGGCACGAGCCTGACGGAGAGCGTTGCAATGGCCGTAGTGCATCATATCGAAGCAACCATCCATGTAAACGCGCACGGGTTTCTTCTTCTTCTTCCTCCACTGAATTCCCAGCGGGACCTGGGCGCCATTGTAGGAAGCCAAAACCGAGGCGCTCAAGGCGACCACGACGCCTCCTATCAAGCACTTGGCCACAAATTTCGTCCAGTACTGGTTGGTCTCAGAATACCCCGAATCGGAACCCATCGCCGTCCCTCTTTACCGTCCTCCTCGACCGCCGATTCTGAATGTGCGTCCAAAATACCTAATCTTGCAGTTGCATCCCATTCATTGTTAATTTTTTATTTTTTTCTTTTATCAAATTCTTTTTTCCTGTAAAATCCTCTTTCAGAATCTAGGGTTTTCTTTTTCTTTAGTTATAATAATAATAATAAAAAAAAAAAAAAAAAAAAAGGGAATTACGCAGCAGCGGAGAGCAGCATATATTCTTGCAATTGAATTAAAGCGCAGGTTGTGTACTGCGCGGTTTTGTGGAAAGCTCATAGAGTGACGCGTGGAGTAAGCGGAGGAGTGTCATTTCCGTTGGATAGATCTTACAACTATTTTTCGGTGAATTTATTATTATTAAACATATTTTTTTGATAACAAAGACATATTTCAATAATTTTAATTTTAATGGATTAAATAAATATACATGAAATAGCATTAATAGAAATAGGAATGGTTTTTTTTTTTTTTTGGTTGCTGGAAAAGTAGTGGGAAGTAAGACTGGGCAAAACCCGACTAGGACCGACCAACCCGTCCGAACCGAACTATTTGGATCGGTTTGGGTTGGTTTTTAAGTGTTAATCGGGTCGGTTCGGTTACAGATGGATTGAACCCGTGGTTTTCGGTTTGGGTTATGGATGAGTAGAAAATTTACCCAACCCAAACCGAACCGACCCATACCAAAGTCTCTCGTCTCTTTCATTTCCAACTCTCCAGGAATTTGCTTGAAAATTAAAAAAGAAAATCTCTTGCTCTCTGCCAGTCGAAATCTCTTGCTCTCTGCCAGTCGAAATCTCTTGCTCTTTGCCAATCTGCCTTCGTCTCTCCTCTCTTTCCACCTCTCCAGGAATTGGATGCTTGAAAATTAAAAAGGAAATCTCTTGCTCTCTGCCAGTCTGCCTTGCCTTCGTCTCTCGTCTCTTTCCACCTCTCCAGGAACTTTTCTAAGGTTAGCCATTTCTCATCTCAGATTGTATTATTGCTTCTCTCTCTCTCTTTGTGGCACCGTCGGGCATCAACAACTAATCGAACAGCTTCTCTGTTAGGATTTTTTTCTCATTTGTTTCTCTCTCTTTCTCGCAGATCTAGCCAGTGGTATTTGAAGAGAAGGGTACCATTCGAGCTTCAATGGTAGTTTCTTAACATCACTGTGAGTTTCTTTCTCTCTCTCTCTCTCTAAAAACCCCTAATTTTATTTCTTTTTGTGAAGCATTTGTATTGCAAACTCAAATTTTTTTTTTTTAGTTTGTAAAGTAGGCATTCAGTTATTTTGTTTTTCAATCTTTGTGTGTTTTGTAATAAAAGTGCGAGATTCTGGAAATGAAAATGTGCAGTTGTGACTGTTTGGTTGCTTAGAATTTTGGATGATGAAAAGAAATAGTTTATATATATATATATATATATATATATTAGGATTTTTCTGCCCCTAATTATTTCCCAGTCATACAATTACCAAATATTTGTTTTTCTTGTGCCTTAGTCTAGTCTGGGGTGATTTGATTTCTTAGATTAAGCATATTATGTTTCTTTAACCTTAAGATATTGGACTTCCATGTAGAACTTTGTTTCCTCAACTTATGGGCATCATGCAGTTGTTGTTTCCTCAACTATGTTTCCGAAAGTTTTCCTATTGCAATGCATTTCGAGTGCAATTATATGTTGGCCTAATATAAACCATAGCATCTAGTGCATAAATTTTGTATTAATGTCTCGCAAATCAATTAAATTGGCATACTTTCTAGCTGATTTTCTGTTAACCTGTATGAGCACTGTTCGATTAATGAGTCTTATGTATCATTTCAATTTCAATTTTGGGCAAAATGATTATATGACACCTGCCTACACAATCAATCCGTGGACGTCCATACAGTTCAACAAATCATTAAACATTTGTTTAGATTATATGTATATATATGCTGTTTTCTATTTAGTAGGGAAAGAAAAAACATAAAAAGTTTTATATTTCTTTCTTTTAAAGTAAATATGTAAGGGAAATTCAGATATAAAATGGTTTGCACATGTTTTTGTAGAGAGGAACAACTTCATTGATTTTGGTGGTTGAGAAATTTAGATACAACTTCAAGAAGGATAGGATTCCAAGTTCCGTTTGATTTTGGTGGTTGAGAAATTTGGAGGTAAGTTATTAAACTTTTTTCTCATTATTTTTGCATCAATTTGTGAAATTTGAAGTTCATTAGAAGTGGGAAGGTGAAAATTAGTTTTGGAAAGTGTAGTGAAGCTTAGGTTGTGAAATTGTTTGCTGTGAAGTTTGGAGATTGTGAAGTGAAATTTGTGTTATTTGATTTCTATGAAGTTATTATGAACAATGTTTGAATCTCATATTGATTGCATCCACAAAATCAAAACATCAAACCATTAAATGTGTCATCGGATATGCATCTAAAAACCCTTCACATTTTTCTTCTATTTGATATGGACTTTACTCCTAAATCTTTTAAAACTGATCCTAAATTTATTTTTCATTTTTTCTGTTTTTTTCGATTGAAGGATTTGATTCTAATGTGTCAACATATTTTTTTTTTCTTTTTTTTTTCCTTTTGTGAGTAAACCGATAACCAAAAAAAAAAAAAAAAAAAAAACAGCAAGCACCTTAATGTAGTAAATTAAGTAAAACTAATTCTTTTCACATGGATGTGCATGAAATATTATTATACTTTTTGTTTTCTTGTTTCTTTTTATATGTTTTTCAATAGATTTTTTTGTTTTTAATAGGTTATAGATGGATGAGGACCACAATGATTTGTATGATATTAATGAATTGGAAGAATATCTAAATGAATCAGAGAAAGCTGAGTCTCAACCTTCAAAATCGGATAAATCTTATAAGATACAAAAGAGAAAACCTTCTAGGGCTCCATCTTGGGTTTGGGAACATTTTGAAAAAATTCCAGATAGTGATTCAAGTAATCCTAGATGCAAATGTAAATATTGTGGGGTAGATTATGCATGTGATACTAAGAGGTGTGTAACTAGTACGTTACGGAATCATTTGATGAACCAATGCAAGAAATATCCTAATAGGACAGTGGAGAAAAGCCAACAAGTTCTTTCTTTCGATAGTAGTAGTAGTAATTTGGTGTCTACAAGTACAACATTTAGTAAAGAGGCATGTAGGCTTGCATGTGTTCAAATGATCATCATAGACGAGTTGCCATTTAGCCATGTTGAAGGGGAAGGGTTTAGAAAGTTTTGTAATACTTTGAACCCTAAGTATTAACCTCCATCTCGTAGAACAATTTCTAGAGATGTGTTTCAATTGTACTTAGATGAGAAAAAAATTTTGAAAAGTGTGTTTTCATTGAGGAAGCAAAGGGTTTGTCTTACGATGGATACATGGACTTCCATTCAAAATAACAATTATATGACTCTTACCGCTCATTTCATTGATGATGATTGGAAGTTGCATAAGAGAATTATAAATTTTTGTATTGTCCAAAATCACAAGGGTGAGACAATTGGTAAGGTTATAGAAAATTGTTTAATTGAATAGGGTATTGAAAGGGTTTTCACAATAACGGTTGATAATGCTTCTTCAAATGATGTGGCTATTAATTTTGTGAACAAAAGATTAGATTATTGGAAAGGAAATGTTTTGGATGATAAGTTTTTGCATGTTCATTGTGCTGCACATATTGTAAATTTGATTGTGACATTTGGATTAAGGGAAATTCATGATAGTATTGTTGGAATTCGTAATGCTATTAGATATGTTCGATCATCGCCTTCAAGGTTATCCAAATTTAAAGAATGTGTAGAAAAGGAGAAGATGGAATTTAGAGAAACCGTGGTTTTGGATATGTCTACTAGGTGGAATTCTACCTATTTGATGTTGAATTCGGCTTTGAAGTATCAAAAAGCTTTTGATAGGATGGTAGATGATGATGGTTTTTTTCTTGGATATTTTGAGGAGGATGAAGTTGGAAGGAAGAGAGCTGGGCCACCTCAAAGTAAAGACTGGGATAGTGCAAGGGTTTTTGTGAAATTTCTTGCTACTTTTTATGAGGTTACCTTAAAATTTAGTGCCTCTTTGACTGTTACTTCTAATATATGTTTTCATGAATTGAGTTTGATGTATAATGCACTTGTTGAATGGAGTAATAGTCAAAACCATTTGATGGCCGATATGGCAAAGAAAATGTTGACAAAGTTCGAGAAATATTGGGGTTCACTTGGAAATGTCAACAAGTTGTTACTTATTGCCGTTGTGCTTGATCCACGATATAAGCTAGAATATGTATCATATCTTTTTGAGGATGCTTATGAAAGTGGTATGGTTGAATATTTGACTAGGGATGTGAAAGATACTTTATATAATCTTTATGACTTTTATAAAGAAGTTGATTCTATGGATGAGAGTTCTAAAGTGTCTAATCCTAATGATAATCAATCAATACAAGCACAACAAAGTGGGATGATTGTGGATTCAATGGATGATGGAAGTATAGATGATCGTCGGCGTTTGAAAGAATCACAATTTAAAAAAAGAAAAATGGAGAAAAATGTATTGGAAATAAAGAATGAGGTTAATAGATTTTTGTTTGATCCATGTGAGGACGTGGAGAGTGAGAAATTTGATATTTTGGCTTGGTGGAAAAATAATTGCACAAAATATCGAATTTTATCTCAAATTGCAAGAGATGTATATGCCATTCCAGTTTCTACAGTAGCATCTGAATCTGCATTTAGTACCGGAGGACGTATTCTTGATGCATTTCGAAGTTCATTGGGTCCAAAGATGATGGAGGCTTTGATTTGTTCACAAAATTGGTTGAAATCAAATCTTATGAGATATGATTATAGAGTTGAAGTACCAATTGAGGATGTTGCATATTATGATTCTATTGAATCAGGTACGATTTTTTTTAATTATTTGTAATTTTATTTTTATCATGTTTTTTAGAGCTTTTTAAATGTTTTTAGTAATATTTACAACGTCTTTTTAGTATTTATTGATTAATTTAATATTATATTTTAATTTGTTTAGGAGCATCTTGTGTTACAAAACAAAATCTACCTCCATCTAATTGATCTATGATTGCTTGGTAAGTTTGTTGTTAATTCCAATTATTTTTTAAATTAGATAATATTTTAGTAATATACTAAATTGCACTTAAGTTTATTGATTGCTAGTTACATTTAATATTTAATGTGTAATTTTAATACTTGTTGAAGGATGAATGGAATATGGCTTTGCATGGCATATTGTGATAATGGGATTGTGGTTGATGGTGGTTGCTCGTGGAATGAAGTGTGTGGAAGAAGACTATTTAAAATAATTTTTATTTTTATGTATTGTTAGTTTATTAAATTCTAAGTTAATTTTGAAGTTTAAGATATCAAATATGGTTATATTCTATTTTATAACTAATATTGGTTGTAAACTTGTTGGAGAATTTATTTGTTGTTGTATGATGTATTTGTATAATTAGGTGATAGCTATAAACTTATATTGTAGTTGTATAGTTTTATGTTGTATTATTTCACATGTTTGATGCTTAATAGTTAGTTTATTTAGTATTTTTACTTAAGTGAATGTATGTTAAAATTATTTAAGTTAGATAATAGTTTGAAAAAGATATTTAATTTAAAATATAATGCATGAATAATAATATAATTAAAGATTGATAATTAAAAAGGTCTAAAAAAGATTTTAAACAATTTTGGCTCAATGTATCAAAATTCATATCTCAAAATAGTAAAAATAAAAAAATTTGGGCCGAAATCCATCATGAGGTCCAAACCGGTCCAAACAAAAAATAAAAAAATTTGGGCTGAAAGTGAAGCTCATCATAAGGCCCAAACTGGCCTAAACCAAAAATAATAAAATTTGGGCCCAAGCCCATCATAAAGCCCAATCCGGCCCAAAATGTGAACCCAATTTAAACCGAAAAATATTCATTCCGTTCGGTTCGGTTTGGGTTGAATGTAACAATCAATTCGATTCGGTTTTGTATCCAACCCAAACCGAACCGATCGATTTGGTTTAAAAAAATTTATAAAATCGAACCGAATCGAACCGAACCCACCCCTAATTTCAAGACGGGAAGGGTTCTGTGGGTAGGCCGTGGGCCTAAGGATTCGAACCGAACCCAGGACTGATTTGAGTTGCTCGGGAGAGTCCAAGGGGGCGTGCGATTTGTGCTTTTTGCTCTTTCCTTCTTTCCTCCTGGGTTCTCCACTTCTCCTGGCTCCGGCCTCCAAATAAAAATACAAAAAAAAAAAATATATATATATATATATATAAAAGAAAAATTAAAGCATTTCATTAATCATTAGACACAAATTAATTGTCGCTTGCTTGGTGCCCTGACTCTGAGATCCATACTCAATTCCCTATTTCCCCACCCAATCAACGAAGAAGGACTGAATATTTTTCTGGTCAATTAAACAAAACAAAACACATAGAAATAAGGAAAAAAAAAAGAAAAAAAGAAGAAGCAAACATCAATGGCGTCAACGGAGGGGCTGGTGCCTATAACTAGGACTTTCCTGGCTTCTTTCTACGACAAGTACCCTTTTGCCCCTCTCTCTGACGACGTCTCTCGCCTTTCCTCTCAGATTCGCTCTATCGCTAACGATTTGCTCACTTATCTTCCACCCTCTCAAGGTTTCATTTTTTTTTTTATTTACTTTTTATTTATTTATAAATAAATAAATAAATTTCGAATTTTTAAGTTAATGTTCGCTTATTTGTTGGCTTCGATATTCACGGGGACCTTAGGAATTATATAGATCTTCCTTCAAACGATTTCTTCTGTTATGGAACCGAAATTTACTGATGAGATTTCTTATTTATCCCCCTTCTTGTTTCTGCTTTCAGAATACAAAACTTGTGGCATTGTCGTTGATCAAGTTTATTTTATTTTATTTTTAATCTGATTCTTTTTTCAACAGAAATGAGGCCTTGGATCATGTACCAGTTTGATATTTGTCTGAGTTAATTGTGATTCCATTGAGTCGCTCTGTTTTGTCATAAACATTCTGATTTTAATTAGGTGATAGCATATTGATCCAAGAAGCAGACAGTGAACCTCCCCATAAAATCGATGAGAACTTGTGGAAGAATCGAGAACATATTGAAGAGATTCTATTTTTACTTGAAAGATCTCATTGGCCATCAGCTGTAAGATAAATTGACATGGCATATATGTTTCATTCTTGCTTGCTTTTGAAATTCTCAACATACATTGCTTGCCGTTGTTTTGTGATTTTAATTGTGTTTCTGTTCCGGTATTGTTGTTGCAAAATTTGATCTTTACAATTGTTTGATGATTGCAGCTCCAGCAGCAATCAACACCGGATGATGCTGAACTTGCTAAAGTTTTTGGACAACTCAAACATAAATTTCAAAACATTTTGAAGATTTTGGAGTCATTCCAAGCTAAGAATTCCGAGCGCGTGTTCAATACAGGTTGCTTATACATGTGCACCTCAACAATCAACGGTTATATCAATTTGTATGAACATGCTTCTTCAACAGTTATAGGGGGGGAGAGAGAGTAAGAGACCTATCATTATCTATTCCTTAATGGGCATTGTTTGTGCTCCAGACTGGGAGAATTTAATTTAAGGATAGTTCACATATTTTGTACCTAGGTCAAACTTAGACCAATATATTAGGGTTATACATGTCATTCAAATAGATTATACACCAAATCGAATTCCAAATTTCTTCTCTTTTCTCCCACCCAACAGCTGTAAGTGTCTACGCTAAAGAGACCTACAAAAAATAGAAACTTTTATCAGTGAATGTTACTTTCTATTGTACCTAGGTCAAACTTAGACCGATATGTTGGGGTTATACATGTCATTGAAATAGATTATAAACCAAATTGAATTCCAAATTTTATTTTCTCTTTTCTCCTGTCTAACGGCTGTGAATGTATACATTTGAGAGACCTACAACTTGAAATCTGCTCATCAGTAAATATTGCTGTCCATAGTACTATACCAAGAAGGGGCCAACAGTCAATGGAGTAGACTGTAGTCCACTAGTTACATTGAGGATTGCGTTCTTTCTTATGATATTATAATTCCAGCAATGAGCTAGGAAGAAACCATCTGTGCTTGTTACAGTTTGCCATTTTTTCTGGTATTTTTATATTGCAAATGCATGTACTTGCTTGTTTATGTGCATTCTGTTTATAATACTATTATGTGCTGAGGTGAGTTTTCTAAAATTGTTATATTTTCAGTTATGACGTACATGCCTCAAGATTTTCGGGGAACACTCATCAGACAACAAAGAGATCGTTCGGAGAGGAACAAGCTGGCGGAGGTAGAGGCTTTGGTTAACTCAGGAGGAAGCATACATGATCGATATGCTCTCCTTTGGAAACAACAAATGGAGAGGTGAGACTTCATGATTTACATTTTTGCAGATGCTTTCAGGCTATTAATGACTTTACATTGTGATTGATTATTTCCCTTCCAGGAGGAGACAGTTAGCTCAGCTTGGTTCAGCTACAGGTGTCTACAAAACCCTTGTGAAGTATTTGGTGGGGGTTCCCCAGGTATGGTCCTGTTGGAATCTTCTTTATTTTTATTTTCTAACAGACACTTTTATTTTTTTGGGTTGGCCTTCTAGTCCTTGCACTTCTTTTGGCCTGTACTGAAATAGTGGTTTATTTATTTGTTTATTTTTGATGGTTTGGTTTTTGCTTCATGAGCACAATCTTAATTATCTGCTACTTGCTGCATTTATTGTGTAAATTTTTATTTTTTTAATAATCGTATAATGGTGGTTTTTAAGTTTAGGGTCTCTGAGTGATAGAGGTCTTACATAAATCCAACAAACTAGTATATGTTTTTATGATATGTATGTACTTAGATTCCCTTGCATGGTATAGATTTAGTAAGCCTCATTAAATGTTTGGATTTTCTTGGTGATGCAGGTTTTATTAGATTTTATTCGCCAAATAAATGATGACGATGGGTATGTGCAGAAAACTAGTAATAATTATCTTCCACAACTGAATTATATTTTCTTGCCCTTGCTATGTAGAAGGTTTGACTTTGTAGAAGCTGTTCAATTAAATTTTATTGAATGACATTATACACTGAAAATCTTTTTATTCATAGGCCGATGGAAGAACAACGACAACGCTACGGACCACCTTTATACAGCCTTACGTCAATGGTGCTTTTTATTCGACTCTTGCTCTTTTTGGCTTGGGGGCGGTTTGAGGTTGGCAAATTGTGAGACATCTTTGCTTCTGTTTGTTGTGCTGTCAATTTCTAAATCAAGTGGTTTTTCTATATGAAACTATGTTGAATTGCCCTCATTCAGTGAGGCGGTGACACTTTGCTTTTTTTATTGCTCTTTTCTGCATTGTTACTTCTCTGTTTACGGTTTTATAAACTGAGCAGAAACAAGCAACAGGTAGCTGTCTTGGAGCAAGGTGTTAATGTTTACACAATTGAGTTTGAAAGATTCTTAAGGTTCATTAGGTACTATTCCTGTTTCTTGTGTTTTCATGTGTAATGTACTTGTTGTGCTGCAATTGGTGATTACACTCTTCATCATATTTTATATTCTACTACTATTGTATGAAAATTGTAAATCGAGTCCACCCATGCATCTTATCTGGAAAATAGTCCTTTTAATGTCTCCTCAGTATTAAGTTTTTTGGTCTGATGTGGGATGGCTTGAATCTATGAACTGTTGCAATGAACATGGTGATATTAATACATACATATACTAGTATAAAATCTCCTTGTTTCAGATGTTAAAATTCATTATTTATTTATTTATTTTTGATGTATAGAATGAACAGAGACATTGGCATTACTTGATCTTATGTCTAGTCTGTATATCTAGAGCCTCAAAAATTTGCTCTATGGTAAACTCTCAGACAGAATGACTATTATCTAAGTTATGTCATTGAGGTTAGGTTTAAAGAACGTTTAATTGCATAAAAAATAGGAAGAAACTGCAGTAACATAAGGAAACAGATACTGAAAAGCTTATTCTACCCCTTCTCTTTTCGCTTTATACTTCCCCTCCCTTTGTGATGGTTCATTTATACCACTCTTTTAATCTTATATTTAAATAAAAAATTTCCATTTCTCCATTGATGTAAACAACCTTTATCGAAGTAAATTTTCACATGTGTTTTTTACTAGAACAAATCTTACTTTGGACTGTTGTACTGCCTTGCTGTTATCTTTTTATTTCTATCAGTAATTACTGTATGTGTTTGTATCAGTGAGGTCTTTGCGAATTCCCCCTTCTTTATCTCAGCAGAGGTTGCTGGTGCTATAGAGGCAAGGTAAGTTTCCAAGGTCTTGATTTGATGTGAGTTTTGTATTTTCAATTTGAATTCTTCTTAGTCTCTTCTCTACAGGAAAAATGATGACTTCAAAGAAATAACTGTTCCAGCCGGAAAAACGTTTGAGGTTTGCTTTCCCACCTATTTGTGATCTGTGAGATTTATTTTTCATGGTTGAAGCATATCTTATTGGCTATCCAAGTTGTTCTTCTCAGCAATAAATATGAGTTCATAAATAAGAAAACATCTATACTAAAGTAAAAGTTTTGATGAGGGGCATGTATTAAAACAAGTGTTTTTCTGAGACTGGTCGATTTAAAATTTGATTCCAAATTGCATATGGAAAACAGAGTAGAGGTTAATATGGTTGAATTCTCATAATGCATGAGGGGATTTTTTTTAAGTGCATATCTTTACAAGGACTTCTCTACCCTTACAGAATTTGTAATAGTTATCAAGAATTGGTAGGAAATATTTTGACTTTGGAAACATATATGAAACTTCTTTTAATTCATTTGAACATGTGTCACTGACTTCTTGAAGAGTAGAATATGACGTGTTAAGTAACTTTTAGAAATATAATCCATTATTTCTAGGTTGCAGAAATGTTCAAGGGTTCTTACAAGAAATATACTAGAACAATAATGACAGGGACGTTGCTAGAAGCATCACATTCGTATATAACTGCTTGAGGACATCATACCTCGTGCTATTTGCAGCACACAAACCCAAAGAAGAGTATTGGATGCTGAAAATTTCTTTAAAAGTCATCCATGTCTTGGAAAATCGGCTTGTAATTTATATATGGGATTCTAGAACCTTTTGAGTCTTAGTAGTGCAGCTTAAAGTCTTAAACTGACTTATAGAGAGCATCAAAGATTATTGAGCTTTCAACTGATATCTAGAAAGCATTATACTAATGCAGGTCCAAGAAGGAAAGAGAGAGAAAGGGGGAGAAAATGAAAGGAACAATATGCTGATAATTCAATATTTAATAGTAGTAAAAGTCTCTTTGTCGAGGGTTACAAGACTTCTGTTTATAATTGTTGGAAACTACTACCATTGTTAAAGCTATCTCATTTCCTAACATCTCAAGCTTTTGGGGTTAATAGTAATTTAATATAATATCAGGGCATAGTTATCTATTCTTTATTATCTTACAAACCCCCGTTTATGTTTATTGATGGTGTGGCACATGTAAGCTTAATTTTTATCAGAAAAATCGTCTATTAGTGGACTGCCTACAGCTGAGGGAATTGTTAAACCTATCTTGTACTGCTATGTTAGTTTGATTTGCATAGTTTGGCCCACATCCTAATGATAATAAAGAAATCTAAACTATTAAGAAGTTTAAATCTAAATCTAAATCTAAGTCTAAAAGAATCAAATTTGTTTAATAGTTTAAATCAATGTAACGTCCTTTAAACTTTAAATCAATGTGAAGTCCTAATTTACTGAAAATATAACGAGGCATAGTGTTCAATAAAACTCCCATTCTTATTCGGCATCACACAAGTTTGGAACTTGGACTTTTCTTGGATATATTTTGACTTCTAATTCTAAGTATTAGAGGTTGCTTTATTAGAAGTACAGTCAATTGTGAATCATATTGCATTCTGGAGAGGCGCAACATTACCAAAGTATGCCAAATCAATTTTTGGGCCTAGTCCATTCTTCTAGGCCCCTTGGTAGAATTTTAAAGGTGGCTGCCACTTATCTCTTTTGATTTGATACTTTCACATTTTATATGGTCATGAATGGAAGCAAAGTTCATTATAATCCAGGAGTCAATTTGAATATAGCTGGACACTCAGGCTGAGAAATTATTTGAAGCAACTGATTATTGTCGAGGAAAGTATAATTAAAGGTTTATATTGTGCCATTATGAAAACTCGGTAAGAGTTGAATAGAAATTACAATTTGAGATTGAGCCCTTTCAGAGAGTTCATGCATTTGTTTTTCTATGCAAGTAGAGAATAATTTAAAAGGATGTAAAACAACGCCCATTGAGTGGTTGGTTTATGGCATAGAATTAATCCTGCATTTACTTATTCAACTTCTTTGGTATTAATGATTAATATGGGAATTTCATTACTCCATATTCATATCATTTTGTTCTTTTTCTACTTTGTAGGTATCGTTGTCAGTGGACATGATAAATTCTTATATTGCTTGGGATTTCTCACTCGTGCAAGGCAAGGTGAACCTGGTATTGTTTCAAAACCTTTTCAATCATTAAGGTTTTCACTTGAAAATGCCATTCTCTTTTATTTAAGTAATTTCTTTTATCAATCACTCTCTGATTATCTAGGGTTTCATGGGTGGGTAGTTTTGATTCGGGGCACCATATCAACCTGATTTGACCTATTTGGTTATACAAAGCTGAAACTTAAAACAAGTGAATCACATTGAGGTTCCCAAGCCAGCCCTACTCATTGTCGTTGGTGATAGGGTTCTCTACTAATTGGTGATAGGCTTCTTTTTTTCCTTACTTCTTAGGCCCACAATTAGGTTGGAATTATGTTACCTGGGCTTAAGAAATGCTTTCTGTTCCACTTAGCCTGTTATCAGCAAATAAAAACAAGCTATATAAAAAAATAAATAAATTAAAAAAAAAAAAATCACAGAGGAGATACAAGGGCATTAAGACAAATCCCAAATAAACTAACAAACCTACCAATATCTGAACAAAAAGAATAAACTAAAACTACTCTGTATCAGTCTCTGCCAACCAATATTCATGTAAAAATATCTTAGAAAATTAAATAATAGTGAAGATGCATTATCGGTCTGGTACCCATATTCTGCAGCCTGTACCAATATTTGTAATTTAAAAAAAAAAAAAAATACAATGAATAATTTTAATCCGTAAGCAAAGACCATTACCATTGGTCATGCACTGTGAATACGCACAAACTATGTTGTCCAAAACAAAGTTACAATAGGTGCTACCAACATTGACCATGATACTATGGGCTTTGGTCGCAAGTAAAACTATTGTTATGGGTTTTTGTCACCTTCAGTAGTAAATATCATTTCTAGTAATAGTTAACAAACGCAATAAAACAGAAACACCTTTCTTTCTCAGTTATTTACTCTCTTCCGGTAGATGAATTAGTGCTTATTTGCAATTTATTACAAAATGCAATCCACGTGGAATTTAGTTGTTGTTGTTGTTGTCAGGATATTGGATTTAGTGTGGAGTATGCTGATCCTTCTGGGGTAAAAACTGTAAGTTGAATTATTGTGGCTTGTCTATTGATTTCTGCAATGCTTCGATCTCTTTTGAACCTTTTGTCCACTCTCTCCCCCATCTTTTTCATGGTTATTTTCTTTTTCTTTTCCTTACTATTAATTATTTTCTTGTGATTTGTAATTTCTTTGGTGGTTGTCCCACAGCTAATATTACCTTATAAGCGTTACGAGTCTGATCAAGTGAGTTTATTATGTTTTTAGTGTATGTATTGGTTTGGTTTCAAAAATCTTCGATGGAGGATAACCTCTTATAAATTTCATGGATATTCTTCTAGGGCAACTTCTGCACAATCATGGCTGGAAGCTATAAATTGATATGGGACAATTCATATTCGACTTTCTTTAAAAAGGTATGTGTATGAGTGTGGTGGCAACCAACATTTTCTTTCTTCTTTCTCTTCACACTGTAACTGGAATCTTCAGGTAGAACCATAGAAGTAATGACAACAGTTTGAGGTTTTGCTTTTGTATTTCTTTGTGCTTCCAACCCTTGGCATCTTAGAATCTCCTAACATTTTTTCTCCCTTGGAAGGTGATACGATATAAGGTGGATTGTATACCTCCAGTTGTGGAGCCAGTTACATCTGCAACTCCAACGGAAGGATGAAAAGATCAATTTTTTAAGTAGAATCATCCTGGCAGATTGGTTTATGTTGGATTCAAATTGTATCATGTTGTCATTCTTATTCTTTTTGCACTTTCTAATGTTGGTTATCTTTATTGGGTTTCTTGACTTCTTCTTTACTTCATTGGCATTTTCTATTTGTTTGGTCCTAAGAACGTTATGCCCTGTATAAAAACTTGTATATTACAAGAAACTAATATAATCATTCCTCACACAACCGTAAATGTATTTCATTTATTTCTGCTTATTTCGATTTAATTTGAGTTTTTGTCCTTTTATTTTCCATGTTTCTTTTCTTTGGTCCTCATTGTAATAGGAGATTGCAAAGTGGCCACTTGGAAACTCGTCGGTAGCATAGACCACCGGTATACAACAGAGCGTACTTATAAATGAATACAGAACTAAGGTTCGTGCTCTCACCTTTTAAACTTTGAGGAATAATCTTTATAAAACCTATAAAACTAAAGAGTGTAAGCATGAATTTCAGACGTATACCTTCTTATCATGTTATTTGATATGGTCTCTGTAAAGAACTTGAGGTGTCCTCCACAAGCGTACTTCAAACTCTTTACAGGATGCAATTGGAAATTGCAAGGGGCCTTTTTTTTTATTTTTTATTTTTTATTTTATTTTTAACATAAAACGGTCACGAAACTACACACAAAACAGCAGCAAAACAAAACAAAGGGGTTTAACACCATAGAACAAAAAATCAACTCCTTGGTTCTTTGTCATAAAGTACTGTTCCAGTTGGTAATGACTTGCATAGTTGCATTTCTTCGTTCTTCCCTCTGTTCAGCTTATAAAATGATTGGTCGTGTCGCTCTCACGAGTTGGTTGATAATAGTGTAATTTGGACATGAAATTCCTGACCATATTCTTGCACTTTTTTTTATTTTTCTTCTTCAGCCATAGCTTAATGTCTGAGCCGCTATTTTTTCCAGTAAAGGATCATCAATTGAATCCCCACCGCCAAGATCGAAAAAATAATATTAGTAATGAGAAATAAATAAATAAAAATAAAAGAGGTTTGGTTTGTAATTCCGTTAACAATTAACAAAATTACACAATATCAAGGTTACCATGAGGTGGAAGCAAGAATATCATTCATTAATGAATACGCGTTATACAACAGCATTACTCATATGGCATTTAAACGATCTCCAGCTACTAACAGAGATAAATGCTTTTGGGCATAAGTCATTATTTATATACATTCAAATGCACTAATACCTAACACATATGGTTGGATTAAAACTAAGTGGGGAAGGAAGGTGGCTTAAACCACAACAACGGTAGAATTCAAGTACATTTATCCACAAGAGAGGCACATACAGATTTTGGTGAAAACTAAATTTTGAAGACCAAACAAATAAATACGAGATGGAATTTGAAGAGACAAATAAATAAATAAATAAAAACATTATTTCCTGAGCAGACATTTAAACCAACCAAAACTGGTTAAACTCACAGCGAGCAGAGCTACTCAAACCCAAAAATCCTTTAGGGTGGGGAACGGGAAGAGTCTACTCTCTACCAGATTACTTTACAAGCTCCGGGGCTTTGGGAGGAACGCCAATTAGTTAGGGACAATAAATAGACTAACCACTGACTTAGTTTAGTTGCAATAAAATGAAACATAATTGCATCGGGTTCACTGAGCTGCAATGGCAAATATTCAAACCAAATCACTCATCAGGTTCAAGAAAATTCATATGCTCTCTTGGCCGAGTCCAGGGTGTTCAAGAGGAGCATAGCAACTGTCATTGGTCCAACTCCTCCAGGGACAGGAGTAATGGCCGACACCACCCTCACTGCTTCTTCATAGTAAACATCTCCTACAATATGGTAACCATGCTCACAGCTTGGGTCCTGCCAATCCAAACTTTTTATTTAAAATACAGTAGTATGAATATTAGGTAGTCGATGTCACGCCTTTGAATATATTGCTAAATCCAAGGAAAATGACAATGGGTGTGGTTGCCTTGATGGTCAATGATTTATCTGGTACGCGCATGAATAAGTGCATGTATCCAAACACAACATACTTTAAAATCTGGTGGAGAAATCCATAAATTACCTCAACTGGATTAGTCCCAACATCAATAACAACTGCACCAGGCTTTAACCAATTTCCACGGACCAGATTTGGCACCCCTGCAGCTGTGATCACAATGTCAGCTTCACGGGTAAGATGCTCTGGGTTTTTCGTGAAAGCATGAATAACACTGACTGTGGCATGGTGCCTCTGCAGAACAATTTGTACAAATACCAATTCTACTTAATCTAAGAACATTATCAGTGAATGAAATTAGTTTCATATATAAAAAAAATGATGTGTCATTACCTGCAATAATAGTGATGTTGGCAATCCAACAATGTTACTTCTTCCAATCACCACCGCTTTCTTCCCCATGATTTCCACGCCAGACCTGATCAACAACTCAATGCAACCCTTTGGCGTGCAGGGAATGAACAATGGTTCCCTCCCTCTCATAGCAAGGTTCCCCATATTAAGGGGATGGAAACCATCTACGTCCTTTTCTAGGCTCACCGCATCCAAAATTTTTCCCTCATCCAAATGCTGTCCCAGACATTTGTTGTAAGTCATCATACAACACCAGCAAGGTCTGACATGCCATGCATCAAAACCCCAACTATTTAATTGCTATAAAAGTGGTCTAAGAGGAGCACTATCGACCACTAGGTAGCTATATCAAGTGTAACAAATCTATTTCACCCATCTAATCGTAATTTAAACAAGTTTGCCTAATCAGAAACTCTATGTGACTGCGTCCCCCAAGGGACAGCACAAGAGATTAAATTCATCCAGCCTCCAATACCAAGTCCCGGGAACACTTGATTAAAATAAGGAAAACTAAAAATAAAAATAAAAAATAAAAAATAAAAAACTTTCAGCATAAATTCCAGTGAAAACGGAACAATATGATTGTCTACTGCAAATCTATGAAAAATTAAAAACTCTAGATAAAACATTTCAAGTCCAAGTCGAGGATTCAGGGAATTAGGGAGGGAGTAAGAAGGTTTGAAAAAAACCAAAAGAACAAGTTTGTCATGGATTTAGATTTAAGAAAATTACTTGAGGCAGAGGAAGCTGCACAAGGATACCATGAATAGATGGATCCACATTGAAACTTGACACAGCATCAATAACATGCTCTTCAGTGCAATCATCAGGCAGTTGAGTAATGGTTGACATAATCCCAACTTGTTCACAAGCTTTTATCTTGTTCCGGACATAAATCTCCGAGTCCCTTCTCTGACCCACCACAACCACAGACAACCCAGGAACCTTTCCAATGGACTCCTTCATCCTCCTCACCTCACTGCCGATTCTAGACCTAATTTCCTCTGCAATTAACTTCCCGTCAATCACAGCTGCTCTATGCCCATTGGCTGTGATTAACACCAAATATGAAACAAAAACCATTTCAGAAAACAAACAGAAAGAGAGAATAACAAGAGTTGAACGATAAATTGGCGATAAAGTTTTCGAACCTTATGTATACTTACAGTAATTTATAGGTGGTGGAAAATGGAAATGGGAAGAGTTGGGAGGCCAAACGTCAGGGAGGTCTAAAGAGACAACAGGAGGAGACATTAAGGTGGAATGTGGTCTGGTGGTTGTTGTTGTTGTTGTTGTTGATGGGATTGTTAATGCTGTTAGTGCCGTTTGCCATGGCGATAGTGTTATTCTTCGCAATGCCATAGCCATCATCTTCATTTTCAAAGTCCTCCTCCTATGTAATAATCATCATCATCTCTTTACAAAATTAAAATTAAAGATAAGCCTTAAATAAAAGATAACGCCCGCTCAGGCTCAGCCGCTCTTCAAACTCAAAACTTCACTACATGCCAACGCCATGAAAACTGGAGAAGAGCTTTCCATCAACTGAAACCTAATAAAAATCATATATATATATATATATATATATTAAAATTTATTTATTTTTATTTATTCGTCAACAACTACAAGCCCATGAGAGGCATCATGTTAAAAGCCCAAACCAAAATATCTTATGGGCTAATTAATGACCCAGGCCCGAAAACTAGGACCAAACGTGAAAGAAAACCTTAAACCCACTTCCTCAGTGCCTTCCTAGTTCCCAATCTGTCTGTCCCTGTCTCTGTCTCTGTGTGGATCGCTCGCCGCTCTTTCTTCTCACCGCAAGATTTGATTTTTTATCTCAGGCGACGGCGTGATTGAGAAGAAAAGAGAAGAAGATCGGTGAGATCATAATATAATATAATATAATATATGTCACCTCTCCATTCCATAGTGATACAAAAGCTCCTGAGCACTAATGCCCACCTGGGTCGACGAGTGGTTGCTCACCACTTCAAGGTCTTCACCTATGGCAGCCGCAATTCCATGGCTGTAATTGACTCCGACAAGACCCTTATTTGTCTACGCAATGCTGCCCAATTCATCTCCGCCCTCGCCCAACAGAGGGCTCGCTTCATGTTCGTCAACACCAATAGCCTCTTTGATGAAATCCTGGAGCAGATGGCCAAGAAGATTGGCTGCTACACCCCCTCCATGAACACCCTTTGGCGCACTGGCGGTTTCCTCACCAACAGTTGCAGCCCCAAGAAGTTTCGCTCCCGCAACAAGAAGGTCTGCTTCGGTCCAACTCAACCCCCTGACTGCCTTGTCGTCTTCGACACCGAGAGGAAATCCTCTGTCATCTTGGAGGCTGACCGTCTGCAGATTCCTATTGTCTCCCTTGTGGACTCTGCAATGCCATTGGAGTACTACAAGAGGATCACTTATCCTGTTCCTGCTAATGACTCTGTCCAGTTCGTCTACTTGTTTTGCAATCTCATCACTAAGACCTTCCTTCTTCACCAGAAACGAACCGCTTCCTCTGCCACTGCTCTTGTTGCCAAAGAAGATGCAGATGATGCTCGGTATGTGATGCTGTTGTTGGTTTGGCACTCCATTTGCTTCTTTGAAATTGTCAATCCTTTAACAAGAGTCAAAATCTTGTGCTGTTAGAAGTGAGAAAGAGGAAGGACGGAAAAAGGCCAGCCAAACTCACTACAAGGACGATGGAACGCTGTTTGTTCTTCCTTATGAAAACCTGCCTCCTTTCACTCCCAGTAATAATGCCTTCATTTGTTGTTCTTGTTCTTTTATGGTCTGCCATTTGCTTCAGCGCATTACTTCGGTTTACATGTTTGGCAAAACGCAGATGTAGCAGAAACTAAAGAGCTCTTGGATAAGCTCGTTGTGGTGAAGTTTAATGCAACTTTAGGCACGGATATGGGATTCGATGGCCCCAAGTAAAGATTTTTACATTACCATGTTACTAAGTTGATTCGATTGGTCCATTGCTGACTTATCTGTCATTTGAAATTCTCCTCTTTGATGTTGTATTCGGTGTATTTTTCTTAGAATTTGTTTGTCTATTTTTCTTTATGCAGGTGCATGATAGAATTTCAAAAGGGGTTGACGTTTCTGGACTTATTTGTTAAACAAATTGAAGTTAGTTTTTGGTTCTTTTGGTGCCTATGTTTTCCTTTTTTTATTTTTTTATTTCCCTCGCTGGACTTGTCTTTCACAAATTACAGTTCCATTGTCTAATTCCTTGCAGTCTCTCAATTCCAAGTATGCTTGCAACCTACCTTTGCTTCTTATGAACACTACCAGAACCCATGAAGATATTGAGAAGGTGATTTGCATATGCCACTCAGATTGACTCTTAGTCTTTGAACTACACCAGCAAATACTTATTGGAGGTTCTGTTATGTAGGTCTTGGAGAAGTATTCCAGTCGCATTGATATCCATGCATTTGAACAGGTTTACGTTAGTGGATATATTCTTCTCTCGTATATCTGCTTGTGGTGTTTGTAATTAGAAGCTTAGTTTGTGATTTTTTTCTCCTTTAATATACATGGTTATGAGCGGGGAAGCTCGAACCTAGGATGTGTGAAGGTGATAGCCCATTTCCAAATTAGTTTCTGACATGCTTGTAATTGTCTTTCCTCATTTCTGTAGAATCAACATAAGGAGCTCAATTCGGATGGTGGACAGAGTGGGAAGGATGAATTGTATGTCTTCTTTCTCTCAACATCATAAGACTGTTCAATATATATGCTAAATTCAAAAGCTTTATGAAGTTCATTATAGAGCATGCTAAATCTTCTCCTTTTTTTTTTTTTTCTTTTTCTTTTTTCCTAGTAATCTTCTAGCTTTGAATTGCAAATTTTTGTCCAATGGGCTGGTCACTAATGTCATAGTCCTCTTGATAAAATGTAAGTTGTTTTCATTTTGTGGATTTAGACCTAGGCAATGGTGGGAGGGATTTAAGAGAAGAGAGGAACTAGTGTCTGTCGTGTGGGCCAGTCAATTGACCTAATATAAACATTGCTAAACCTTGAAATATTACTCAACCATTATTCAGTCCATAAGAAGCTGCTCTGGCTCTGGGACTTCATTGGATGTATCACTACACATTGAATTGAGGGAACGATAAAATTTTCATGATTGTTGGTCCATATTCTAGATGATAACCATCTTACTGCTTTTCTATCCCATTCTATTATTTTTTTTTTAACAATAAAGTATTTGTTTTAAATTTTAATGCATGTAACTTACCATGTTTCTTCTCATTTGGCTTTATTTAGCATAATTACAATTTGGCGATAAGTGAATCCTTATTGATCATTTTGCTGTTTTGTGCAAATGCAAAGGTATACTTCTGACCATGGTGCAGTACTTTCCTTAATGAACAGTGGAGCTCTTGATTTTCTCTTAGCCCAGGTTCTGCATTTTTCCATTTCTGGACATTGCATATCCTCTTTTGTTTATGCGTGGTCCTTTTCTTTTTATTAAAGACAATATATAAATATAAGAGTAACTGTTAGAAGAGGAATCCTAGGGTCTACTTGACTAAATTTCTTCTTTTTATTTCTCAGGGTAAGGAGTATATCCTTGTGGTTAGCTCAGATAATGTGGCTGCTATTGTAGATCCAAGTATCCTTAGGCCTATTTTTTTTATTACAATGGTTCTTTTGATATTGTTATCTGTCAATGCTTGGTCCTTTGTTGAGTTTGAATTATTTGGACTGTTGTATTCCTTGAATGGATATTTTAGAAATATTAAATCATTTGATCCAAAACAAGATTGAATACTGTATGGAGGTAAACAAAGATAATGGCTGTTCAAGTACTGTAGCTTTTTCTTCTTTCTTTTTCCCCGTCCTTTTTAAACAATGGATTGTTGTTTTCAGGTGACATCAGCCTCCTCTTATAATTCAAGTATTAAAAAAGACAATTCATGCCAACAAAAGTTTGAGGTAGTTACTACTTTATATCTTTTTCCATTTTACCATATACACTTTCATTGTAATTTGGGAGCATTACAAAAATCTGGACAATGTTTTCTTAAGCAATGTTACCTGAACTATCATATTATATGTCAAATCAATCTCTATGATTAGTTATTACATCTTTTGTTAGAGTTTGACAAAATTGACCACTAAGGATTTATGTAGATAGTTTATTTAGACAACAAATGCTTGAAATGGAAATCTTTTTAGAAAAGAAAATTGATAAAATAAATAAATAAATAAATAAAAAATTAAGGAAGCAATGACCTGTACATGTTTTTTTTGGGTGCTCAGATCATTGATTGGAACTACTAACTCAGCTTAAATTGATCATATTCATTATCGTTATGTATATTTGGAAAGTAAATTTTTAAATGTAGAAGATCCAATTATTGTCAGAATCTACAGATATTTAATTTTTTGTAAATGAAACTTTTCTTAGTAAATAAATATGGCTTGATCTAAAATCTGGGAGACCTTAGTAATCTTACATCAAGTCTAAATGGAGTTATTGAGCAGTGCCATTAAGTCTGGATAATTTTTATTTTCTGTAGTATATAATTGACTTGGATTTGACTAATATTTTCCTCATCATAATGTAATGCAGCTCAAGGAAATCGTGCAAAACTCTGTCAAAGATGTAAGTTTTGTCTGAGCATCTTCCTAAGATCCTTTTTCTCTATCTTTTGTAGGAAAAGTTAGAAACCTGCTGCGTATTCTTATAAGGGAAGTTTTAGGGATTGCAAATGATTTGAAGATAAAATATTACCTTCGGATGACAAAAAGTTTTGGAAACTAAAAATTAATTCTTGCTAGAACTTCTGGGGACTGGAGTGTAATTATGTAAGCAATATTATGATTGCTGTGGCTATTTGAGCATAGAGGTTTAGAGCATATTTTGGGTTCTATTGATTAAAAAAATGACCTGAATTTGTGCTTGCAAAGAAACAATAAAACTAGGGTATTTGGGATTTATTGTGATAGTGAAGAGTAATTCATGAAAAGGGAACCAAGAAAACACAAAGGGATGTGCTTTGCTCTGAAACATACTCAATAATTCCTTTATGAAGTCTTTGTAAGTTATTGATTCAGATAGTAGCAGCTACTTACAGTTCATATTGATGGACTAGGACTTCAGGGGAAAAAGAAAAAGACTGGGCTCTCTAAGTGGAGAAATTTTTTAATTATACAATAATGACAAGCATAAAATCCAAGAATAGACTCCTAATACCTAATGACTCTCAACTCCCCTAGATAAATGAACTAATAAAATATACATTTTCTATTTTGGTAATTTGTGAAATTCTAAAATTGCCCTAAACATGAGAGTGCTTGTAACTCCATAATGAATGACTCAGTTTACAAATTGATTCAACCATGGAGCCAAGCAACTGTAACTTGTAAACGTAAGAATGGTTTTTATTTGATTTTGCATTGCAGTACAAACTCGATTATTTTGAAATTGAATAGTATTTTGCAGTTATGGCTGTCTCCTTGTCTTGGATTATATTGGTGCACTTATTGTACCACTTAGAGTCTAACAATTCACTGGCATTTGTTTTATTATTTTTGAATTCTTTTATCTGATTAATAATATGTCTTCTTGTTCTGTGTTGGTTGATTTAAGTCAATGGAAAAGTTCAAACTCGTCAACACTGGAAGCTTGTAAGCAAAGAAACTCTTATGGATTTTCCCTTTTCATACTTCCAAGTTTGCTTAACTTTGTACTTATGCCATGTTCTTCAGGTGGATGAATTTGAGAGCCATTAAGAAGCTTGTGGATGCTAATGTATTGAAGATTAACATCTCTGTTTCAACGGTACAATGTGCCATATAATTTGTTGGATATTACATTGATAAGTGAGAAGTTGATTGCTTACTGTTGGTTACAGGGAAGAGATGGTGATGATACTTATGCCAAAACAGCAGCTGGTTCAGCAGTAAAAGTATTTCTGTTTATTGAATCCTTTTGTCTCAATAATTAATTGGTACTGGATTTTTATGTGGTTATCACTTTTTGTTGGCCCAGTTCTTTGATCATGCTATTGGTTTGAAAGTTCCCCAGTCCCGATTTCTTCCAATTAATTCCACATCCGAGTTACTTCTTTTCCAGGTTAAAGGAGTACTTTATAACCTTTTACTTCTAAAACCAAAATAAAACATTTACAATCTTTAATTGAAGTCTTTTTGTTAAAATCATGTTTGTTTCTTTCTGCAGTCAACTCTTTACACTGATAATGAGGGTTTTCTAGTTCAGAATAATCCCAAAGCTAATACCAGAAGTCCTTTGGTTGAATTAGGACCTGACTTTGAGAAGGTGAGATTTGTTCTATTTTGTTGCTTTCACTATAAAGTTCCTTTTACTTTTTGTCTCTTTTGGGAGGTTAAAATGTCTGCTTTATCAGGTTAGAGACTTTCAAACTCGCTTTAAGTCCCCTCCAAACATCATGGAGCTGGATAGCTTGAAGGTGTCAGGTGATGTGTGGTTTGGAACTGGTGTAACTCTGAAGGTATGCATATATGTACACTCTTTATCTTGGATCAACTCTAAAAGTATCTATTTAAATTGAAATTTTATTTTTGGGATATTGGAGCCAATGCACCCCGAACTAAATCGGGCTTTGCACTTTGCACCCCAAACTGTTTTTTCTGGCATTTTGCTCTCCAAACTTGACTAAACCTTGCACCGTTGGTCTTTTTCACAAATTCATCCAATCCATTGACAGATTGCAAATGAGCTCAGCACATGAGCTTAAAGGGATGGTATTTTATATCTTTTTTCCTTGCTCATTTGATTTAGGAAATTAGGGCTCAACTTGGATTGCAATTGCAATGCCAATACAGTAAATTTGTCTTGTCAATGTGTAAGACGCAAGCAATTTCCTCAATTGGAGGCCTCAACAAGTAGAAAATGATCTGAGTATTTGGGAACGGTGTTTTCTCGAAATTATCCAGCAAAAGCAGATCCCATTTCATACATACAACGATTGGAAAAGTAATGTCCTAGTTTTTGTCATCATTTGCATCCTATAAACAGTATCATTCTCATGAGTTTGCTGTATACTATGTTCTTGAGAAATCCAACACCAGTGCAGTCTCAATTAATTTGAAACAAGGCAAATTAGCATAGCAGGTATGTCGGATTCGTGAAATAGTGTTAGGAACTTGCGCATGAATTGAAGAGCTGGGACAGTGAGGTCGAGTTAAGTCCTGCCAATTAGTGAAAGGACTTGGTCGTGAGGAAACCTATAGGTGAGCGCAATGTCTTACTGGGATTTCAAACTCTCCTCGAGCGTACTTGCTTCATCCCAATAATTCAGATTCCAAAACATGCTATTGAAATACCCTCTCCAATCCACCTTCATGAAATCCACCACAAGCCACTGCCTAGTCCTTATTTGGGGAATTGAAAGAATACCCATTGCTAGACACGGGCAAAGTGAGAAAATTGCAAGCGGCTTTCATATCAGTCTCGATGTCCATGATGTAGTCCAGGCTTCAATTTCTGACTCATTTCAGGCAGACCTTTGCTATGCCTCGCTATTGATGGTGTTGGTGAAGAACAGAATTTGGGAGGTTGAAATTGAGATTTTGGTTTTAGCAAATAAAATGGACAATCTTTCATGTTGACACCTTTGTTTTTGCGGTTATAGATGAGATTGTAAATGAAGAATTGCAAAACCCAGAAAGAGATTTTGAGCTTTTTGTATGATCGTCAATATCGTATGCATCTTGTTCTTATGGGGTTATGTGATAATGTGGCTGCCTTGGTTGGATCTCATGGGAGATGAAACTGTCATCCTGTTTGTCAACTTTGAAATAGGAGCCCTAATTTCGTAAATCAACAGAGTTGGGGAAAAAAAGACATAAAATTCCCTTACTTTAAAATCATGTGCTGAGCACGTGTTCAATTTGTTAATGGATTGGACGGAATTTGTGAAAAAGATCAAAGGTTTCGGTTATATAGTCCTGGAAGTTTGGGTTGCAAAATTTCAAAATATATACATACATATATATATATATATTCGGGTCCAATGGTGCCACTATCCTCTAATTTTTTTTTTTTTTTCGAGAATAGATAATATATTTTATAATTGACAGTAATATTTTTAAAGGATATATTATACTACACATCCTTTGAAGTTTTTTTTTATTACAACAAGATATTCTTGTGTTTATATTTTTATTTTATAACTGCATGAAAGTATCTGGTTGTAATTAAGAGAAACCTCGAAGATGTGCAATGTAATATATCATATTTTTAAATAATTAACTCCAATAGTTCTTTCTTTACATTAATTCATTAAATTGCTTCCTCAAAACATTTTTTACCTTTCTAATGTGGGTTTATTTTTGAAGGGGAAAGTAACAATCACTGCAAAACCTGGTATGAGGTTGGAAATCCCGGATGGCATAGTGCTAGAGAATAAGGTAGATTTTTAAAAATAAAAATTATTTCTACAGAGTTATTCTTTCTTTCTCTTGGGGGAGGCTGAAACTTGTAATCTATGGGAGTTTACACTCCAAATTTATAATTGTTTTGCTTTGTTTTCCAGGAGGTCTGCAATCCTGCAGACATTTTGTAAAGTGAATGGAATAAACAAGGTGAAGAGTAAAAAAGTAGCTGGCAAATATATATTTTAGAGCCCTGCATTCAGTGTCATGGTAAAATGCTAACTGCAGTGTCTGTGCTGGTGCGTGCGAGGTATTTACGGAGTCGGTGCTCCCATTCAAGTGCGTTATTTGTTGTATGAGGATAGCGTAACGGGAGAAATATAGTGTAGGATTTTGTTGAAGGTAGCAGGAGATCTATGAGCCGTATAAAGCTTTATTTATAGGACTAACAGGCGGGAATACAAAATAATTAATCTTCGTTTTAGAAATTTGATCCATTACATGAGCCAGCTAATAAATGGTACATCATCAACGGCAGGAATACCAAATAAGCTTTGTTTTTAGACATTTGATTTAAACGGTAACGGTAGTTCCATTATTTAATCCTTTTACGTAAAATGGTGGTGGTAGGATCATTTTCCGGGGCTCTATTACTGTTAAACCCTTGGATGTGGTTGATTTGGTGATGGTTCAGCAATCGGAGCCTGAACTCAATTCGAAAGAGTTCAACTGGTAGCTGTTTGGAAGATCTGTAAGATCAATGTGCCTGTATGCTTGATTAGCCTTGTGAGTTTAAATATTATAGTTTCCAGGTAACTAGTTCATTACAAGCAGCAATTTCATGAGCTTTCATGAAGCTTCACTTGCAAAGTAACAACATTTTATTTTTATTTTTCTCGTTTTTATTTTTATTTTTCACAATTAAGGGAGCATTACATTGTGATTAGTTTGAAAATAGAGAAAACATATTTTGACATCAATATCCGTGCATAAGGAGTAGTTATACCATTTATTAATAGGCCCAAAAAAAAAAAAAAGAAGCAAAATATATGATAGACGCATCTATATATAGTTTTATGGTTGTCGAGGCTGTGGCAGCTGCTTGCGGATTGAGAGAGACGTGGGAACACCCTTTGTCCCCGTTGTTGGCAGTTTGTAATTATTAATGCGTTATTCATTCAGTCTTCACCACGCTATAAATTGTTCAGAGGAGCGGCGCCACCCTCAAGCTTTTTTATTTTTTATTTTTTCAATTGCATATGGTATTTGTCAAAAAAAGTAAGAAAATTATTTATAAATAGGTATATGGTCCCCCTAATTAAGTTATTATTTTATCTAAAAAAGGTATTATCTTATCCATATACATTACTATTTTATGCAAGAATTTAATATTCTAATATTATAGTTTAAAATTTTGGTATCTCACTTGTACTTTTTTTCTAGTTTATTTATTTAATGGCTTTTTTTTTTCTATTACTGATTAATTAATGTACTTTTCTAATTTGAATATACTGTTTTAGAGCTGCTTTGATGTTGCTAATAAATAATTTTATTATTTGTATTTTTATAATCAAAAAAAATAAAACTTGGATGATGTCTAAAAACAAAAATACACATCTAAATATTTTTTTAAAAGATATTGAAAAAAATTATTGTAAAGTTCAATCAATAATTCTTTTATGTTACTAACACTTAAATTATTAATAATAATAATGTACGCTAGTAAATATTATTTTTTAAAGCCTAATTATATATGGTTGAAACCTATATTTTGAATCTATTTACAAGATGCCCCCCCTAAATTAGTTTTGTTTTCTGGCTCCGTTCCTGGTTCAAAGGATGATTCTCTTCAAATATTCCGAGACGTCCAGAGATTATTTACTTACTTTATTATATATAAACTGTGTCAGAAAGGATCAAGTCATTGGTAAAACATTTAAAAAAAAAAAAATGCTGAACAATATAACGACGTCTTCAACAAAACGTGCATTCAATATTATTTAAAAATCATTGGATTATACCAGAAAAAAAAAAAATTTACTCGTTTGGAAAAGATAATATAAATTTTTGCTGAAATTTTCAAAATAGCTAGCAAATCCACACAAGCAATGTAGATCATTGAATGATATATAATATTTCTTAGTGGAGAAAAAAAAAAAAAAAAAAGAAGGAACGTTAAAAAGAATGAATTATATGGCTTTAGATTTGTTCTGTTTTTGTTTTGGTTTGATTGGATAGGGGAGAAATAAGAAACAGGGCAAACGGCTAATGTCTACCCAAAGGCTTAATGCGTATCAGACAAAGCGTAGAAAATGGAGTGCACCAGTAAACTGAGAAAGGGGGGCGGATCATTTTCTTCCTGGGCTTTGGCTATCTCAATTATTTTTATTTATTTATGTAAACATCAACGAGCAAAAAGTAGTGATGGGATGAGCTGCCGCATACATAATGTTAACACGTTAGCGTCCTCTCCCTCAACCCTTGGAATTCCATTGACAATTATTTCGAGTTAATTATGCTTTTTATGCTGTGAACTTTTAACTTTCGGTAAAATTTTAAACTTTTAATATTTTGATTCAACTATTTAAATTTTTGATTTTTAAATTTATTGCAATTAGGATTTTGTTTAATTTCTAATTATAAAGTTTAATTGTTGTTTTACAATATTAAATTCAAATTCAAATTAGAAAATATTCAAGTGCAGATTATTAAAACTATGTTTATATTTTGCACTTTGGTATTTTTAGTTTCGTTATATAATTAGTATTGAATAATATCAAATTTCAAATTAAAATAATTTTGCTAAAAATTAATTAAGGTTCTAAACTAACTCCATTTAGTAGATATAATTTTGTTAAAAAATATGTCAAATCCCATAATAGATAAAATATCTCATTTCATATAACATGTTGTCTAATATTTTATTTCACAATATATTGCGGTGTAAAGTGTACTTTTTATTATTAGAATCCTACATGTTTTTTTAGCAAATTTATATATATATATATACACATACACGCACACGGTCAAATTTAAATTATATTTTTAATATCATAATAACATTATAATATTTTTTAAAAATTTTAAATTATATTAGAGTTGAGATTGAAAATTATATTTATTAATTATTATATTTTGATAAAAAAAATTTTTATAAATATAATTTTAATATATAATTAAACTTATATTTTATTATTTTAAAATCTAAAATTTTAATTTTTAATATGATTTAAATATTAATAAAAAATTAATATTAAAATCATCACGTTATCATGATATACCCATAAATCTATATATAGATATATATATTTATACTTACAAGTGGCCATGTATGGACAGCAACTGTGGTTCGTTAGATGCTCTATTAGGTATCTAACTGTTTACAATTTTAACACTTCCTTGGTCAACGTAAAGCATTGATTAATAGTAATACCAAATCAATATCACATATGTATGTATGTATGTATGTATGTAAAATATGGATGGTGATCATCATCCATCAATCAATGATCATGTGAGTGCGTGGGACCGTTTTCCACCTAACATCCAACTGTACCCATTGAAAATATTTACTACTTATAAAACATATGGAAGAGAAATGGCATGGCATTGGCATTGTAGCATCCAAAATTAAATATTATGATATATAATGCCAAGCCAAAGCCAAAGAATATGGAGGGTACTTTTGGGTCATACCTCCTAATTATAATTCGTCATCATGTATTTTCCGAGGGCAGGCGGGCGGAGGAAACGGTAAAACGTCTTTATATATATATATATATATATATATATATATATATATTTATATATTTATATATTATTTTTTTAAAAAAATAAAACTATTTTTAATTTACAATTAATAATAATGATGGAGACATGGCAGTGGGAGAACATGAAAGAAGAAAGCACAGGCAGTATGGTATTATTAGTCTTGAAGAGGAAATTACAACCAAACTCTGACTATGATGGCTTTCTGTTGGTAGTGGCTTCGGTGGTGGAAGTGGGAATGCTTAATTGGCTTCCAAGACAAGCAAAAATCATTTAAATCTACACGAAAAGGTCTTACCAAGCCCCTTTTTTTTTTGTTTTTTTTTTTTTGTCCTTTGGCTTTATACCCTTTGCCCTTTTTTTTTTTTGTTTTTTGTTTTTTTAATATTATTATTATTGTTATTACCATTCTTATGTTTGAAAGAAAGAGTGGGCGAATCTGGACTCGGTCTCAGTTCTCAAACCCTGGCCTTTGACCCTCTGAAATTCAGAACTCAGATATTCATTAACATAGCATGTTCTTCCTCAGCCATGGTACCCAAGCTCATTTCCATTTCCATGCCCAACCCCATGCATGCATTCCTTAATTAATACTAGTTCCACCAGAAAGTAAAAACTATAACCTCTTCTTCATATATTAGCTCAACTGGGAAACTGCGGCGGCTATGGCTTCTGTCCGGCCGCTCTTCTTTCTGGCTTTCTTCTTAGCAGGATTTCGTGTCATCTCCTCTTTCACTGACTTCAACGACGGTAATTCTATATATATATATATATATATATATAGTTCATTTGATCTTCATTCAATATTTCTCCTTTGATATACAACATGATCAGAGATCGAGGTTAGATTAATTGTATAACTTTGATTAGACAAATATATAATTTGTTATAAGGCTAGGGGCTACTGCTTTTGCTGACTGCCAAGCTGCTACTAGTTTAGTTCCATTAACAAAATTACTACTTCTAGATTAATACATTGTTTATGTCATCGATGACTTACATTTATATTCTTCACATTTCTGCTTGTTAACTAATGATGATGGATGTAATTCAATTCGTCACTTACTGTTCTGCTTAGCTGCTCAGCTTCAATTTATTGTACTTGAATGTCCTTTCGCGACTCCAGTTCCATTCTCAAACCTCCTTCTGAATCTGTGATATAATTGCAAAATTCATTCCAAAATTCTCGACTATACAAATTTATGTTTCCGCTACTCAACTTCCTTCTTCCGTTATTGTCGAGATTTTGGCCTTTTTTTTTTTTTTTTTTTTTTTAAATTTGTTTTAGAAAGGTCGAGATTTCTTGAATTCTCTTTATTATAGATATTTTATTGGATTATGTTGTGCCGGCCAAGAAAAATGTATTTTCCGAAGACAATTAACTTTGTTTGTGGTTGCAAAAGTTATTGAAGAGACTAATTAATTTGTGAGGTTTTATAATGTAAGGGAAAGGAGTGACAACATCATAGTAAAGGAAAATGACTAGCTACTTTGGTTTACAGCATTACAAATAGACCTTATTAAAAAACTTCTCTCTATCAAACGACTCTCTTTCTTATTCAGGAATTTAGGAAGTTAAACATTCATCCTCTTGTCACAGGTCAGGCGTGAAATCATTACTTATATTTTTTTTACCCGCTTTACTCGTGAAGAACATTAGAACATTCTGAGGACTAGCATATGAGATATATGATGAATCCAACATATGTCTCTTTACAAGCTTTATTTCAACCTAATTAAAAGTGTTCTTTTTTTTTTTTTTTTTTTTAAAAAAAAAAACAATTTTTTTGGTCCAAAATGTCTTGGTGCAGCTGCAGTGCTCCGATCTTTGAAAGAAAATTGGGAAAATGTACCACCAAGCTGGAAAAAATCAGACGATCCCTGTGGAACACACTGGGAGGGAGTCACGTGCAACAATTCTAGAGTGACTGCATTGTGAGCATGCATTATTAATTTATGTGATTGACATTATATAAATCTTTGATGGTTATTGGTTTCTAATTAAAATTTGACTGGGATCTCATCATGATCGTATATACACATTTACTTGCAGGGGATTGTCCACCATGAGTCTAAAAGGGAAACTAGAGGGTGACATTGGGGGGCTTACTGAATTGAGATCCTTGTGAGTTGAATTCTTATTTTTTGAGTGAAATTACCACTTATTTATTGCGGCAAATTACAAATTAGAGAAAAAGATTTTGGTTGCAGTGTTTGATACAGTTTGATCTTAGATAGCATTACCTGTTCTGTTCATTAAAGTTTTGAAGTTACTGCAGGGACTTGTCATTTAACCAAGATCTTACAGGTTCTCTCTCTCCACGTTTAGGGGATCTGCAAAAGTTGAATATTTTGTAAGAACTAATAATCAAGTAATTTGGACAGTTTCTATCTATTACTCTTGAATATGTGCTGAGTGTTCATTTTCCATCTAGAATCCTAGCCGGCTGTAGCTTCAGTGGTAGTATTCCAGAGCAGCTGGGAAATCTTAAGGAACTGTCCTTCTTGTAAGAATTTCCTTGATAAAAATAAGGCTAATTTACAGCATTAGTTCAAAGAATGAGATTTCTTTTTTTTTTCCTTCTCTCTTTCTGAATTTATTTACACTCTCTGTCCTCAGAGCTTTGAACTCAAATAACTTCACCGGTAGAATACCCCCTTCTTTGGGAAATCTCTCCAATCTCTACTGGCTGGACCTGGCAGACAATCAGCTTACTGGACCTCTCCCTATTTCAAGCCCTAACAGCTCTGGATTGAACCAACTTCTCAAGGCCAAACATTTGTGAGTATTTTACAGTTTCCTATCCCATCTATAAAGTGAAAGATGTGTTTGAAACTTCCCATTTTAGTAGGGAATAAGACCAATTAATGTTTCACAATATTATTTAAACTTTGTGAAATTGCAGCCATTTCAACAAGAACAAGCTTTCAGGTCCCATTCCACCTGAACTTTTTAGCCCTGAGATGGTATTAATACATATGTAAGTTGATACACCTCCGTCAGTATAGTTTCTATTTGTTTGTTCATATAACTGAATTATCATTCTTCACTGGCAGATTATTTGATGGAAATCAATTTACTGGGACTATTCCATCAACAATAGGACTTGTTCGGACACTTGAAGTTCTGTGAGTAAAAAATACCTTCATTTCATCTTTGGTTTTCTTGTAATTTGTCTTTTGAGATTACACTTTTTTTCAAAGAATGATGTACTTCTTGGAATTCATGGGAGTTAAACTGTTCTGATTGGAAACAGTCGACTTGATAGAAATTCTCTGGAAGGAAGAGTCCCATCAAATCTCAACAACCTTACAAATATCAATGAATTGTGGGTATTAATTTACCAAGCATGCACACTTCTATTTCCTATTTCTTTCTATTAGAAAGTCTTGTTCCTTACTAATTTTTGCATACTTTTCTGCTGTCTCAGAAACTTGGCCTACAATAAATTGTCGGGCCCTATACCGGACTTGCGTGGAATGGTTAACCTTGATTATGTGTAAGTAGATTCCATGCAGTTTCTATTTGCAGTTTCATGTGTAACATACTTTTCTTGTACTCATTAATCCGGACTATGTCTTCAGGGACCTGAGTAATAACTCATTTACACCATCTGAAGCTCCGCTTTGGTTCTCAACCTTACCATCACTCACCACTTTGTAAGTCATTTGGAGGTTACATAATTATTTCACCTGTAATTTCTATCTGAGTCCTAAAAGGGAATTGCTGAAACTTTTCCAACAATTTTATAACCATATACTCAAGTTCTTTGCACCACTTTGGCACCCAGGGTTATGGAGTTTGGATCACTACAAGGGCCTGTACCAGAAAAGCTTTTCAGCTTTCCACAGATAGAGCAAGTGTAAGTTTGATATTAGCACTGAAGTCTGCATTAAGTTCAATGCAAATTAAGGAAACATCAATCTATGTACCTTTAATGCTTGACAGGAAACTGAGAAATAATGCTTTCAACGAAACATTGAGCATGGGTACCAGCGTTGGGCCACAGCTGCAGCTTGTTGATTTGCAAAACAACCAGATTTCCTCAGTAACAGTTGGTTCAGAATACAAAAATACATTAATGTGAGAGTTCATGAGAAAAAAAAGAAAAAAGAAAAAAAAGAAAATGAGTTTGTTATTTCTTCTGATCACATTCTTATTCATCAGTTTCATTTCTAGACTTGTAGGAAATCCTGTGTGCACCACCGGTATCTCAAATACTAATTTCTGCCAACTTCAGCAACAATCTAAAAAGCCATATTCTACCAGCTTGGCTAATTGTGGAAGTAAATCATGCCCCGCGGAACAGAAGCTCAGCCCTCAGAGTTGTGATTGCGCGTATCCTTATGAAGGGACTTTGTATTTTAGAGCACCCTCGTTCAGGGAACTGACCAATGTTAATATTTTCCATTCCCTGGAAATGAGCCTGTGGACGAAACTAGACCTTACTCCTGGTTCAGTGTCTCTTCAAGACCCCTTGTTCAATGAAGATGACTATCTTCAGGTGCATCTAGCTCTCTTTCCGTCTACAGGAAAGTATTTTAATAGGTCAGAGATTCTGAGGATTGGGTTTGAATTGAGTAATCAAACTTACAAGCCACCAGAAGAGTTTGGACCATATTATTTCATTGCATCTCCTTATGTTTTCCAAGGTAATTAAATCAAAATCTTAGTTATAAGTAGAATCAATGAGCTTTAAATGATTGAACTGACAAGAAACAGCGACGAAAAATTGTTTTAACAGAACATAAAGGGGTTTCAATAAGCTCTGGTGTAGTTGCTGGGATTGCAATTGGCTGTACCTTTCTGGTTTTGGGCCTTGTGGTAGTAGTTGTATATGCCATTCGGCAAAAGAAACGTGCAGAAAAGGCCATTGGAATGAGCAAACCGTTTGGTAATAATATATGTAATTCTTATAATCATTTTTATTGCTAAAGATTTACTTTAATGTTTCAACATCCCCATGTCAAGGAGGTGCATGATTAAATTATTAGGAACTAGCTGAGATAGCTTGATATATAAGCTTCTATGTTTTCCAGCTTCCTGGGCACAAAGTGGAAAAGATAGTGGAGGTGCACCACAACTAAAGGGAGCAAGATGGTTCTCATATGATGAACTCAGAAAGTGCACCAATAATTTCTCTGAAAGTAATGAAATTGGATCTGGTGGCTATGGCAAGGTAAAATTTCAAGCCTGTTGTCTACTTTTATATATGTCTGGCAAGTTGCTGCAAGTTTCTCCTTTGTGATTACTTCGCATTCTCTAGGTTTACAGGGGTATCCTCTCTGATGGACAAGTAATCGCAATCAAAAGAGCTCAGCAAGGATCAATGCAGGGTGGGCTAGAGTTCAAGACTGAAATTGAGTTGCTTTCCCGTGTTCATCACAAAAATCTTGTCGGCCTTGTGGGATTTTGTTTTGAGCAAGGAGAACAGATGCTGGTTTATGAATTTATGCCTAATGGAACGCTTAGGGAAAGCCTGTCAGGTAATTAATTTCTGTTTATTCCATCTAGTCAAGTGGCAGATTTCTGGCAACACTTGTTTACAACTTTTTTAGGGGCAACTAGTGCTTAATTAGCTGGTTAGAAGCACTTTTTTGAAACTTAATAGTTTTAAGTATTATATATCTCTCTTGCTTATTATTATTATTTTCAGTTTCAATTGTATGCAGTTCAAATATTCATCTTGTACATCATGTAATTAAGTTACCAATTATTTTATCCCAAAAGCTTCAGCAACTATGCATATACATATATATACATCAAGCATACATATTTTCAATACATCACATCCTAGAGCTGACTATGTCATACTGATATGTCTAGTAGCATATATTTATATATGTATATATATATATATAGACCTCTTATTTTTACAATCAGTGAGAAATTATTTGTGCTGTAAATAGGGAAATCTGGGATTCATCTTGATTGGAAGAGGAGACTTCGTATTGCTCTTGGCTCAGCAAGAGGACTGGCTTATTTACATGAGCTTGCAAATCCACCTATAATTCACAGGGATGTCAAGTCGACCAATATTCTATTAGATGAGAATTTAGCAGCAAAGGTTGCAGATTTTGGCTTGTCTAAGCTTGTCTCTGACAGTTCGAAAGGCCACGTTTCAACTCAGGTTAAGGGTACATTGGTAAGTAGAACTAGCTGCTAGTGCAGCATATCTGTCTTAACTAATTAGGATGCTATATATATATATATATATATATGTATAAAAACTTTTTTCCCTTCCCCTTGTTTTTCTCATGCAAAGATCGATGGAATATTGGAGAAGAAAGTAATGTATATTTATTATTATACATATGCAGGGTTATTTGGATCCTGAGTACTATATGACTCAACAGCTGACTGAGAAAAGCGATGTGTACAGCTTTGGAGTAGTTATGCTGGAACTGATAACGGCAAAGCAACCGATTGAGAAAGGAAAGTATATTGTCCGGGAGGTTCGAATGGCAATGGATAAGAATGATGAAGAGCACTATGGAATGAGAGAACTAATGGATCCAGCCATTAGAAACACCACAGCACTTCATCTTATTGGGTTTGGAAGGTTCTTGGAGTTGGCCATGCAGTGTGTTGAAGAATCAGCTGCTGATCGACCAACTATGAGCGACGTTGTAAAAGCAATTGAAATCATTTTACAGAACGATGGAATGAATACAAACTCAACATCAGCCTCATCTTCTGCAACAGACTTTGGATCTTCAAAAGGGGCTCTTAGACATCCATATAATAATGATGCTTTACCAAAAAAGGATGTCAATGACAGTACTAATAATGCCTTCGATTACAGCGGTGGATACACCCTTTCGGCAAAAGTTGAACCCAAGTAGTAGCAATTCTAGTAGGAATTTTATTTCCCCATGTTTATTTCTTTTTTCCTTTTTCTTTTTCTTTTTCTTTTTCCTTTTTTTTTTTTTTTTTATTCCTTTCTAATTACCATTTTTCTTTTCTTCAAACAGAAAAAAAAAATATTATTGTTACCTTCTAAGTGCATATATATAGATATATGCATGCATGCATGCACTTTTCTATCTGTTTGTTGTCATTATATATAAGAAATTAATGTTACCAGAACCCAGATAGAAAGTTCGCATACCCCAGCTAACATGCATATATCCTCTATATACATACTTTACCTTTTATATTTAGACCTTATATATGTTTTATAGATATATTGTGACTGCATATTATAATTTTCTACCAATTAATTAATAGTTCTGCAACGAATAGCTAATCAATCGAAACAATAACAATTATATGAATTAATGAAACAAAGAGAAACCAGAATCGGACATATAAGCCAAAAAAAGAAAAAAAAAAAAAAGAAAAGAAAAAAAATAGTATATATAAACAATAAAACTATAACCAATTTATAATGACCAATATGAGTATCTAAGATTGTCGCGTCCATATGTTTAATTTATGGATTAAATATTGAATATAATATATATTTTTAAAATTTTTAATATTCTTTAATTTGGTTAAAATTTTGAAATTGTATTCCTATAGAATCCTAATTTATTAAAATAATAAATTATTATTCTTTTTAGAAATCTCTGTATTCCCTAACATGTTATTTAATTTTTATTTTTTCTCGCTTTCAAATTGTTTTGACCTTTTTTCCGTCATATTTTTTTGCACCTTTTTCCATTATCGTTGCCAAACTAAAGAATAGGAATAATTATCCTATTCCATCTTTTTTGTTTCTATAAATTATTAATTTTTGTTCTTTAAGAATAACCATTAATCCAACCAAATATGACCTAAGTATTAGTTTTAAATTCAATTGTCATCTTACAGTTTGGGTTGTCCCGTTCATTATAAAATTGTAAGATAATTTAGAAGACAATAAACAAAAAATTATATATAAAAGCTTGCTCATTAATTAGCATATGTTCTTTTTTTTTTTTGAAATAAATTATCATATGTATCTTTTAAAAAAAAATTTATATATAAAAGTTTGCTCATTAATTAGCATATGTTCTTTTTTTTTTTTTTTTTTGAAATAAATTATCATATGCATTTATAAATTAAAATATCATATGTATCCTCCTTTTTTTTTTTTTTTGAAATTATCATATACATTTATTAGGTGAACAAAACTATAGATTATCGTTATTCTATGAGAAGAGATTTAAAAATATTTTTTTAATTAACTATATAAGTTTGATGAAATATTAGAAAAGCTAAATGAGTTTTTCAATAACGTTTTAAGTTCGAAGTTAGGAGCTACCATAAGTGGTCATATCAATGGAAGCTTTTACCAAAAAATAATCATAAGTGAACATGATTTAAACTCATTTAAACCTTTAAATATATCTGTCTAATATATGTTGTTGGAGATTTTTTTCGACAAGTTGCTTAATTTTAGATGCCCATGTCATAGCAGGGGATACATGGTTTTATAGCAAAATTTGTATGTATAATATATATACACCCATGAAATACAATATGGCTAAATTTGCCAAACGAAAGGTATATATATTGTTAAACTTTATTAAGTTTCATTAATTTTAAAATTCTTTTTATTTATCGCTAATAACAAATTTGTTGTCCACGGGAATGCTTAGTTTACCGTTCATTATTAATATATATAACATATTATTGCGTCCCTTGCCGTACAATATTAATAAGCATCCATATATTAACTGAAAAAGAGAAAAAAAAAATATATATATATATATATATATATATAATTCAAAAAGAGAAAATTATAAAATTCCGAACCTTTTTTTTACATGTATTTGGATTTATCACTAATTTTTTTAAGCAATATATTTCCCACAGAATAAAGAATAAAGTATATATTGAATACTTTATCCTCCTATTCAATAAAGTAATTATCATTTTCCGTGGAAAAAAATCAAAAGTATAGAATAATATAGTAATAAAAAAAGCATTGCATATAAATAAAGATTATTTGGCACAAATAAAATGAAATGTAAGTAAGAAAAAAAAAAAAAGGAAAAAAGAAAGGGTAAAATGACATAGAAAAATATTCGTTTAAAAAAAAAAAAAAAAAGGAAAAAGTCCCGTAAAAGAAAATGAACTAAAAAGCCTTTTACAAATAAGAAATAATTATTTTTGGTTATTTTAGATAAAGAACAAAAAAAGGGAAATTGTGAATTGTGTAATGATATAGGGAATAGAAGGCGTGTAAGTACACATGTGAGGTAGATGTAGTGGATCTCAGCCAAAGAGCTGTGAAACCGGTGGTAATGGTAACGTACCGCGTTCAATCTCTGTTTCTTTTTTTCATCTTGATGTTGTTGGTGTGGTTATTGAGTTTGTGCGTAAGAATTACAACTGCTCGTGCCGTGTGATGGAACGCAATTGCAGTTGGTCGGATAGAAGATTCATAATAGGCTGATTGTGATTCGTTCATTCCCACTTTAGATTCGACTGCTACTAATTCCTAATTCACAAAGAAGTACAAAATCTATTTTCATTTCACCATCGTTTATGGGTTGGTTGTCGTTAATCCAATTACAATGACAACTAAATAATAAGGTTTTTTTTTTTTTTTTTTTTTTTTTTTTTTTTGTTTAAAGGAAAAAAATTATTAATTCAATTAATTCAAAGAGAGGGAGAGAGAAAGGAGAAATTTGGCATTGATGAAGAGCGGTGGTGGTGGTGGTGGAGGTGGTGGTGGTGGTGGTTATTCATCGAAGAAGAGATGGAGAGGGCTGGTAATTGGAGTCCTGGGGCTGGTCATACTTTCAATGTTGGTTCCACTCGTCTTCTTGCTCGGAGGTCTTCACAACGGCTTTCACTCTCCTGGTACTCTCATTCAGATCTGTCTCTGTCTTCTTCTATTACCTTCTCAGATCCCACACATTCAATTTTCTCTACTTCTCTCTCTTCTCTTCCATCACTCACATCAGATCTCTCTCTCTCTCTCTCTCTCCGCTTCCCTTCTCTTGTTCTGCAGGATATGCTTCCGAACAACAAGCTTCCTCCTCGGTAAGCCATGATTTCTCTCAACTATATTTTACTTTTCTGCTTTCCTACCTTCATCTTCTTCCCTCTTTTTACCTTCTGTTTTTTTATGTGTTCCAGAATGCGTTTCGAGGATATGATAAACTCGGCATCAATGATTCTTCCAATAACTCTGAGGTATTAATGCAATGCACTGCAATTTGTTTGCGAATTTCACTGCTAGATCTCATTAAGTTTATGAATTTTGCAACTTCTTAATTCGTCCCACAAAGCGAAAGAAATCCCTTTGCCCTTTTTTTTTTTTTTTTTTTTTTTTTTTCTGTCCTTCAGAAACACTAGCGCTAAAAAAAACAAAAAACTGATGCTTTTTTCTATTATAAATATGCAGGGGGGGGATCAATCAGGCCATGTTAATGCCCTTATAAGAAGATTGGGGCCGACTCTTTCAAAGGTTCATTGCATAACGCTCTGATGCCTAACTACTTTTTTAACTTCTTTTTTTCCTGTCAAAACATTCTAGTGCACGTTCCTATTTATTTGCTTGATGCTTTATCTAGTTAACGTTAATATTGATTAATTTGTCCATTCCCATATCTGCTATATAGCTACACATTGAGAACCGAGTTCAAAATAATTACGAACACAAAAGTTGGTTGATGCCATCATGGAGCCCAATCAAAAGTATTGGCATCTTGTAGTCGGTGATGATACAATGTGAAAACTAAACTTTTTGATGCTTCTGCATTGCCTCCTTCATTAGGTGCCAAACTGTATTTTTTTAAGTAGCATCTTTTATTTGGAAATACATATCCATTCCAAGATGTTTGAAAAAATATTGGCTGGATTGGGGAAAATTGTTTAGACATGAAGATCTTTGGTCAATATGGACCAAGATGATAAATGTTGGTAGCCATACAGATATAATTTGCAATCCATAACAGTTAGGGACAGGTCTCATATGAAGTCTGTAGATTTTTGACAGTTCCAAATATTAGTTTACCAGAAAAACATGCTGCTTAGATGATGATGAATTGGGTGGCGTAGCATTTCCTGTATGTTGATAATTTGGTTGCTCTTTTTTTCTCGTCTGCTACCCACTTTCTAATAATTTTTCTTCCAATTTGAGCCCTGACTTATCTTAATTTCTTTAAAAGCATTTTTTTAATCATACTTTTTATTTAATGGCTGGTATTTATACAACGATAAAACCAGTTAACCTAGTGAAACGAAAAAAAATTACTACTTGTCTAGTAATTTGATAAACTTTGCTTCTTAAACTCAAATTAAGATGATACGGCCATTGTTGAAAGATTGTCCATGGCACATGGAACTTCAAAATAAAAATGGATTTGATTCCAAGTTGCTCCACCGAATGTTTCATCTTAAGAAGGACTCACAAATTTTGGTAGTTTTGTGTGAATGGTGCTAGTATATTCTTTTGTGTAGTTTTCCTGTTGTTCAATGAGGGGATCAATGGATGCTACAGTCAACAAATATGAAAAAAATTTATTTACCCATTCAAAAGAGAGGAAAATTTCTAGTTCTCCCCTGCTCCACCATCTTGGACATTAGCATCTAACATCTTCCAATTAAACAGTTGTTGCTTTATTCTCTTTGGTCTCCTTGTTTTGATGGTATTTCTGATTAGGTCTTTTGTCCTGCCATCAACTTGTGTCTTTGGTCTATCTTCTAAGTTATGTCATTGCTTGCAGTGAGACAAATGTGTTTGGGAAACAGTATCAGTTCTATTTTCCTCATTGTATCGCAAACTTAGAGTCTTGTGATAATTTTGTTGAATATGATGTTTGTGGAACTTGTAGGTTCCAAATATTCCCAGCTTTTGTCATTTTGTCTCGTTTGCTGTCGATTATTCTTGTGTTACTTGTGTTTCTTGTTACAAGAAAGGTAAGAAGATGATAATGTGTTTTAAGATTTTTATAATGAAAAGAAGATTCAGTTCGTATTTATATTTTGTGCTTCATTTTAATGCTCTGGACTATAAAAATAGTGTATTGTCCTTTTTTTTTTTTTTAATTGTTTTGTTTGCTTTTTTGTTTGTTTTTATTTTTTACTTTTTTTCCTTGTGTGTGTGTGTGTGTGTGTGTGTGGTTGTTTCATTATTCTTGTCCTTTATTAATTGAGGAAAAAAAAAAAAGAAAAGAAATGGAAATAATTAAGAGGCATTGTAGCATGGTGCAAATGTTTACTTTTCATTATATGTACAAACTAGATGTGTAGGATACGAATGATTCTTGTGGCACTTTGTTTTG
Source organism: Ziziphus jujuba (assembly GCF_031755915.1). Lineage (NCBI taxonomy): Eukaryota > Viridiplantae > Streptophyta > Magnoliopsida > Rosales > Rhamnaceae > Ziziphus > Ziziphus jujuba. Next base: position 4,631,150 of record NC_083384.1, on the reverse strand, counting down.
TTGATTGGCACCAACAGTCCATGGGTGTAATCACAGCATTTGTTCATTTTTTCCTATTTATTTGGTAATAAAATGCACATTCCCTAACTTTGATGATCATCTGGCAGTGACAAGAGATGAATCGTCATTTTAATCATAGGGATTATCTTTTCAATGAGGGCTGGCATATAAGATTAATGATTTAAAATTTAGTACAGCCATTTGAAACCACAATTGACCTTCTGTTTACATTGTCTTAAATCTATGTGCCAGGATGTGTTTAAGAATTCTTCTCGTGAACCTAAAAATGGGACAATCAGTGTGGATTCTGTGCACAATAATGAATCAAAGAGAGGTTTGGTTTATACTCAATTTTTCTGAGCTTCTTAGAATTCCTCTTAAACATAAAAGATACCAGCTTGAATTTTCTTCTTTAAATACAGGATTTTCGGTGCCACATCAGGAAGTTCAACAGTCGTCCTCTGTTACAATTGTATGCATAAATCAGGCTTTGGCTGAAAAATTTGTAACGCTAACTGTTTGTTGGTGTTCATGTGGATTCTTTGACTAATCTGAAGTTTTGTGACAGAATACTATACTTAGCACTGTTGATGAAGCTGGAAAAGAATGTGAGCTGAAATATGGGAGCTACTGCCTCTGGCGTCATGTACATAGAGAAGATATTAAGGATTCTATGGTAAAAAAGCTGAAGGACCAACTATTTGTAGCAAGAGCATATTATCCTAGTATTGCAAAACTTCCAGCACAGGAAAAGTTGTCTCGAGAGTTGAAGCAAAATATTCAGGAATTGGAGCGTATTTTTAGTGAAAGTACCACAGATGCTGATCTGCCACCACGGTAAGTCATGTAAACTTTGATATGATTTTCCTATTACTAATTTGCTGTGGCATCCAGCATACTAAAAATTGACTTTTACATTTGTTGGGTGAGTTCATTATCAGATTTATGTAATGTAGCTGGTGAGTGGTGAATTGTACTTCTATGCATGATTATTATTAGGTACATCATGCTGCTGTCTTTCTTTAATGTTTTACTTGGTTTTTTATTACATTCATTTAAGATTTATAACACCAAAGAGTTTTTGTTGGTCACGTGACTGTAAGCGGGATAGGCAATTCTGTTTATTTATTTATTTATTTTTAAATTTCTTTGCTTTTCTTTTCTTTCCTGCCTCTATTACTGGCATTTGAGATCTGAAGCTTTTGTAATGCTGCTGCAACACCTTTAAAAGATAGTTACTTTTCCTTCTTGCATCCCCTTGTGGAGTTGTATTATAGTCTCAAATGAATTCAACTAGCTTATATTTGATTAAAATAGGTTGGCTTATGAAAGAGTTTATGTTAATAAAATTTTCCACAATTTTAGTCATCACCAGAGCCTTTCTATTTCTGCTTATTGTGCTAGTATTTTGGCCTTACCTCACTCTAATTAACTTCATTACTCTAAGTCAAATTGTTTTTTTTTCTGTGCTCGGTCACAAATTTTAATAACTCTCTTATACACCCCACTCTCTTTTTTTTTGGGGTACTTATTCATCTAATTTACATTAGTAACACATGGCAAACAATATTTAATTTAGAAAAAATTACTTGAATCCTTATCTAGGTGAGTTGGATGAATGAGCATGGCAACTAATCTATTCTAAGCATAGCAATACACTTCTGCAGTCAGTGTCGGTACTAATTATGACTGTTGACAGAGAGTATGAAAACTTTCACTATGGTAGTCATTTATTGCTGCACTACGTTATATGCTATAATAAACCTCATATAATTCTGCTCAAGTAGCTAAGCATGGTTAATTGTTTAATCAGGACTGGGAAGAAACTACAGAGGATTGAAGCTGCAATAGCCCGAGCTAAATCATTCTCTGTGGATTGTAATAATGTTGACAAGAAGCTGAGACAAATTTTTGATATGACTGAGGATGAAGCTAACTTCCACATGAAACAAAGTGCCTTCTTATACCAACTTGCTGTCCAGACCATGCCAAAGAGTCTCCATTGCCTGTCTATGAGACTGACAGTGGAATATTTTAAATCTCCTGTCCCTGATGTGGAGATCTCTCTCACTGAGAAATACATGGATCCGACATTGTACCACTATGTCATATTCTCCAATAATGTGCTTGCATCATCAGTGGTTATTAACTCTACTGTAATGCATGCCAGAGTACGTTCACATTTTTCAATGTGTTTTGGGCTTTTAATTTTGCTTCTGTACTTTTAATCCCTTTGTCACTGATTTTCATTATGACAATGTTTCAGGAAAGTGCAAATCTGGTTTTCCATGTGCTAACTAATGGACAGAATTACTTTGCGATGAAACTATGGTTCTTCAGAAATACTTACAAAGAAGCAACAGTTCAAGTGTTAAACATCGAAGATCTAAATCTAGAGAACCACGACTTATATCTATCATTGCCTGTAGAATTTCGTGTTTCCTTCCATAGCAATGATGGTCCACCTACAACCCACATTAGAACAGAATATTTATCTATTTTTTCTCATACACACTACCTTCTGCCTAAAATTTTTCAGAAGTTGAAGAAAGTTGTGGTTCTGGATGATGATGTTGTTGTCCAGCAGGATTTGTCAGAACTTTGGAGCCTTAACATGGAAGGGAAAGTTAATGGTGCTGTGCAACAGTGTTCGGTGAAGTTGAGTCTGCTGAAAAGATATCTGGGTGAGAGTAGTTTCAATGTTAATTCTTGTGCTTGGATGTCTGGATTGAATGTACTCGATCTGGACAGGTGGAGAGAGCTTGATCTGACTAAAACTTACCAAAGGCTGGTAAATGAGGTGAGTAATATTGAAGAATCCTTAAATATCTAATTAGTGCAGCTATGCTTTAAAGTAAGCAGTTTGACAATTCTTTTGAATTAACTTTTAAAACAGACAAGGATTGTTCTACCCTTTCTTTTAAAACAGACAAGGATTTACGAAATTTTTCAATGCCTATGTTGGCACAAGAATAGTTTCATTTAAAATAGATCCTTAATTTTCCATTTAACCGTGATTGCTAAATCTACCATATGTATATGATGCTCTTTGAATTTTCTGACCTATTTTCCTTGATAAACATGAATAGCTGAGCATGCAAGAGGATGTAAGTGAAGCTGTTGTATTGCGTGCAAGCTTGCTTACCTTTCAGGATTTGATTTTCTCACTTGATGAGGCTTGGAGTCTGTGTGGTCTAGGTCATGACTATGGGCTTGATTTACAAGCAATTACAAATGCTGCAGTTTTGCACTATAATGGAAATATGAAACCTTGGCTTGAGTTGGGAATTGCGAAATACAGGAATTACTGGAAGAAGTTTATGGGACGAGAAGATCAGTTCTTAAGTGACTGTAACATAAATTCATGATAAGCTGATGCCCCTGCTTAGAAACCTGCTAGCTATTCTTGGAAGAATGGGGAGCTCGGTTAGTGTTAATGTGGATATTCACTTTCAAGTTGATGAGAATTGCTCGTCAGAGCTTCCAAAGGATATTGAGTGAGTTTTGGGGAATTGATAACCATGCCGAATTTGACACAGTAAATTCTAATTTTTTGGTAAATATAAGGACTACAAAAAATTTATCCACTTTCTGGAAGAGCTCAAGGGATTGAGTTCCCTGATGGCTGCTAAAGTTCCAGTCATGAGTATTAGAGGATTAAATGCGAATTGATGAAACAAAATCCTGAAAGTGGTATGAGGAGCTTTTTGGCCTCTTAGTTTGGTTGCAGAAGAAGCATGCAAAATAATTCTGTGCACAGGAAGGTGAGAGTTTTTTTGTTTTTGTTTTTACTTGAAGAGATTCAATTGCCATTCATGATATAATGACTGCTGAGAAAGCTAATGGTCCTGTATGCCCTTCAAAGAAGCTATTGTCTTTTTGGGTTGTATTTTTATTTGATTTTATACTTCACATTTGTATCAATTTAATTGTAGTTTTTCTTAATGAGTCAATTGAATTGGCATTGGATTAGGCTGTGGCTTATCGGATTCCTGGGTTTTCATGGCACTGGTGTTTTATGTTCGGAGTTCGGAATCTATAGACACACACAAAAAAAAAAAGGAGAAAAAGAAAAAAAAAAAGAAAAAAAAGAAAGAACGCTTGTGGAGAAAAGGAAGGCAGTATTATGAAATGAAAATGAAGAAATACATACAGATTTGGAACTTCAGCATGTTATATTGTTTTTCTTTTGCGTATTCTTTAATTCATTTCAAGATTCAAGCGTTGGGTTAAGAGTAACTAGTGATAGATATTAAAATACGATATTTGGATTAAAGTTATGAACTTGTGACTATTTCGGTTGAAACTCCAATATAATTGATGGATCAGACACTTGGGGAAATGCATTGTATCGTAGCAGAAAACAAAGTATGTTCACGTTTAGACATCACAGACTCACTAGAAAGGACAAGTCCGTCAGTGTCCCAACGCCAAGCGACCAAAAGGCCCATGAGGGCCATGTCTGGATCTATGCTGTCCTGGAATCTCTTTTTTATAGTTTCAGATCATCTTCTGCTACATGCAGTAGAGCTTTTTACTGTTTAGCAGAGCCTGTACCAAGTTACTGTTATATATGGAAAAGCGTAATTCAAAATAACTATACTATCCTTACAAATAGAATTCCCATATCTGTTTTTTCTTTTTCTATAAAATATATATTATGAAAATTTAGATTAATTGTTTTTATAAGTTTTTAATCTCACATCAATTGATTAATATAATAGAAGAACTATTTTAGTAAAAATTTACATATATTAATTCCACGAATCATTTTAATTTCCATAATATTATTCATTTTTATATTTTCAAAATGTTGGATAGACTAGTATTATGATTATATATAGCAAATTAATAGACAATAGTTATCTTGTAGTTGATGTATATTATATGCCAAGTCTCAGAAACATGTGTTTAAATTTAACACATATAAATCCCTTAATTTAGTTTGATATACTGAAAATAAAAATACAGAGGAAGTGTCGTAGTTTTGCACGAGGCTGAAAAAGCCGAAATAAGCTTGAATGAGGAGATGCATAGTGTTTGTTCCCGGCCACAAAATGAATAAATAAAATTATAAAGGAAAAACGATATAAGGGGAGTAAATGATGAGAGAGAGAGAGAGAGAGAGAGAGTTAATAAAGAGTAGCAGTAGGAGTGGGAGTAGTGATTGCAGTAGTAGTATGAAAGGGTGATGGTGGTGGTCTCCAAGCAGAAGCAGTGAGCAAGCAAAGATCTTTCCAACCAAGCTTGAGGGTGCCACTGTCCTCCACCAAGGTGTAACCCTCGGAAGGGAACATCCCGAGAAGCAGCGTGGCCTGAGTGGCGGCATTACCAGCTAAAGAGATGCCCCTGAAGCCGCACTGCTGGAACTTTTCCCTCCAGTTGTGGAACTTGACATCTCCACTTCTCGAAGGACCTCCTACTGCCAGCACATTCCGTATCTCCCTCGACAGAAGCTGCTGCTCCACCACATGCCTCTCCTCGCTCTCCTCTCCGTAGCTCGCCCCAAGAGAGTCGAACAGTGCTGAGTAGTAGTGTATGGCCTCCACGAACCTTCCCAAGAATGACCCCGCGTGGCTCAAGTCCTGCTCCACTACCGTCACCACCTTGGGTGCCAATCTGATCCTCCATCATCCATATAACTCATAACTTAATAACTTCCAATATTATAAACTAAATACTACTTTTCTAACACTTCCAGTTTCAGTGTATATTTTTAGTTTATTTATTAAAAAAAAATGATCTATACATAATTCGATAGTCGTACAACTCCTATTGTCCTCCGTCTATATATATATATATATATATATCTATGTTAACATGTTTTGTCATTTGCTGATGAACAAAAAGAAAGAGAATTATAGCATTTTGCTTCATGAATTCGTATATATATTAATATATAAAATAACATAAGAACTGATCATAACTGGCATGCATATATGCTCTTTATATATGTTATAGCGAAACTTATATAATATATATATATATATATATAATTCAATCCCTCGCTCCTGCGCTAGCTAGTAATTAATTGCATGAAAATAAGAGGAGTTTTATCAACTGAAGTGAAGGTCATATAATTATCAAGAGATGAGGTGGGGTGGGCGACCGAGTTTGATTAATTATTCGGAGGCAATAGGCAGCTTTTAAAAGTTTATAACTAAGCATTGGTATAAATAGTGCATATATATATATATATATATATATATAGAGAGAGAGAGAGAGAGAGAGACAGCGAGAGCGAGAAAGAAGTTTAATAAAAATGAATTAGTACCTCTGCAAAAGCCACAGCGTATTGGTATCGGAGCCAGTGACATCGTAAAGAGAATGCTGCAGCCAATGGACGGCAACAGCCTCCCTCTTGCTGACGTTGAGCCTGTCGGGATCCAAATTGCCAACCTTGTCGGCGACGGGGAGGAACTCGAAGGGGAGGCCCAACTTGTCGGCGAAATCGGAGAGACGCTTGCCAGTGGCCTCAAGGGCGTCGACGGAGGTGCCGAGGCCGGTGAGGCGGACGAACGGAGGGCCCCCTGGCCTGGAAGCGAGGATGTGAAAGAGACCGGGCCATTGGAGGCCTTGCATGATATCCAGATCGATGATATGGACTCTCTCCTCCCTCTCGAAGGCCTCCTGGATGGCCTGGTTGGCAGTGAAGTGGGAGAACTTGACGAAGGGGCTGATTCCGTTGAACACCTGGAAGGCGGAAGCCATCTTCTGGATGTGGGTAATGGGAACGGAGGAAGGTGAGAGAGCCGCGTAAATCCCCAGGCAGGAGCTGACGAGCCTGGCGGACATTGCCTCGGAGAAATATGCAGCCACTCGTTGGGCGGATGTCCCGAATGGGGTGGACAGTTCCGCAATCTCCAGAAGCATCTTGTTGGCTTCCTCAAAATTATCGGCGGAGACTGCTTCCGCGCACTGCAGAAGAAGGGTCAGCAGATGTAAGCCTTGTTCGTCTCTCTTTTGCTGACGCATCTCTTCCTTCCTGCTTTCTCTCAATATTGCTGCATTTGCATTTGCTGGAGAAGGCGGTGGTGCTACAGTTGCAGTAGCTGTTGCTTCTGCTTCTGCTTCTGCCTCTTCAGGTGGGGAAGAGTTTTCTTGTTGCGGATCTTGGGGCTGCTGCTGCTGCTGTACCAGATCTAAAGACTGATGGTGATGATGATGATGATGGTGTTGTTCGTTGCTAGGAGTTAAGGATGATGGAGGTGGGGGCAGCACTGGAACTGTTAGTCCCCAGTGCAAGTATAAGTCTTGATTATTATTATTATTATTGTTGCTGTTGTTGTTGTTGTTGTTCATGATGGCATGCGTGGCGGCATGGGAAGCGGAGGCAGCACAACAAGAATCCGGCGGCGGAGGGAAAATAGCGAAGTTGTTTACCGTGGAATCTAGATTAATAACCTTATTGAGCCCGTTAGGCCCTTGTTGTACCTGTTGCTGTAGATGCTGATGCTGATACTGCTGCTGCTGCACTGAGAGAGGAGGAGCAGGAGCTTCCTTTCTTTTCCTGATGTCGGAGGAGGGGGAGGTGAACGTCGTTTCCGATATGGAACGGAGCCTGTACTCGAGGAGGGCGGCGAGGTTAGGATTACAAGGATAAATAATCTCCCTCACGTTGTGGATGAGCTGGGGAATAGAGACGTCGGTAGAGCTGTGAATGAGGTCCTTAATGATGCCGTCGATCCAAGCGGTGGCTGAAGACGAAGAAGAGGAACAAGTGTCCTCCATGGGCGAAACCCTAGTGCCGCAACCACCTGAAGAAGCAGAAATTGCAATAGGAAGATCGCTGCTGTTGGTGGTGGTTTCAGGTGGGAACAAAGGAAGACCCGAGAACCCACAAACGGCAGGGGCCTGAGGCTGAGGTTGAGATCCCTGATGAACTTGATGGAGGTGATAATGAAGTGGGTGGGAGGGGTCGATGATATGAGGAGGAGGACTTGGACTAGTGGAGTTGGCAGCAGGACAAGGAGAAGAAGATAAAACCCCAGACCCCGCACCTGACGTCAGCACGGTCAAATTGGCGGAAGATGGTAGCATTGGCATAGTGGAGTAGTTGGAAATTAGCTGCGTCGGCACCCTGGTGGTGGTCGGGTTGTTGTTGTTGTTTGTATAATTAGAATTATTAGGCATTGACATGTTTATGTTTATGTTAGTGGCGGCTGCTGCTGTTGCTGTTGGAAAACAGAAACCCATCATTGACATGGTGGTGCTGCTACTGCTATTGGTGTTGGGAGTGGCAACAGTGCCAGTGCGCCGCGAAAACCTCACATAATCAGTAATTGGCGACGCTGTGGCTGTGGCTGTGGCTGCAGTGGGGACCTGGACTTCCATCTCCGAGGCCATCCTCTTCCTCACCATCTTCAATTTCCAAATTTACCCAGAAGCTACCAGCTGGGCCGATATATATGGATGGAGTAGTTGTAATTCAAAATAAAAATTAAAAAAAAAAAAAAATCACTGCTCTGCTTTGCTGACTGCTCTGGCTCGCTAGTTAATTAGTAGGGTGGATAGCATTTTGCATTTGCATTTGCATTTGGAAGAAGAATAAAACGAATCAAGTTGAAGGTTTATGTGATGGATGAGCAGGGAATGGGGCTGGGACTGGAAGGGAGGGGTTCCAAGCAGAAAACGGTATGAGAATGGGGACAGTGGCTTGAGGATTCCTATAAGTCTCTTGCTCGCTCGAGAGTTTCAATTAAAAAACACGACCTCCCATGCCCCATGTCTTTAGATGAATATTGTATTACAATATAGTAAATATAATATAACTAGGCCTAAGCTATTGCTAATGCCTTTTTTAATTTGGATGCATCTGGCCTTTTTCACATCCGATCGAGAAGCTGCTACTACAGAGTGCTACTTTTCGAGCTCAAAAAGTGGGAATGAGAGAGATAGAGAGAGGGTGTTGCTGATTAGCTAGGATTGAAGCTCATCAAATATTACCCTATAATTATTAATAAAGCAAGGGGCTGGGGAAGAGGAAGGGGAACAGCGGGCGGATTGGGAGTGATGGGGCGTGTTGGTCTGTGGCTCTCTCCATCTCGTCGTTGCGTGTTTGACGTTTTCACTCTCTTTCCCACTTGTTAACGGTCATTACTATGCAAACTCCGCCTCCCACCAGGGAAATAAACCCCCCTCTCCCCTTTTAACATCTAATTAAATTTAATAATGTGGATTGATAATTTAATGACCCTCTTTTTATTATCATTATTATTATTATTATTAGTATTCTCCAAACAGAAAAATGTTTTTTTTTTTTTACGAATAATTATATATATATATATATATATAGAACAATTATCATCTCTTCATGCATCCATCTGATTCCTATACAAGCTTTATATTACCAAAAACTACAAATAAGATTTATTGTTCTAGCATTATCTCTACTTTTATTTATTTATTTATTTGTCAAAAAAAAAAAAAATCTGAACTTTTTGCGTCCAAACACTTTTAATATTGTCAATCTAACCTATTTCAAATTTAACAGGGATAAACATATAATTTGCAGAACTTTTTTTTAAATAAATTGGAAATGAGGATTTTAGCACAATATCTCATCAAATCCAAATTTATGGTTTTTAAAAAAATTTTTTTTCTTTCTTTTTTTTTAGACTAAGCATTTAAAATTAAGTCATATTACAGATATTGATTTGATGATTAAAGAATTATATTAGAAAACAGAAAAACTGGTAATTAATACAATAACAACAGTGCTTTTTCTTCGGAAGAAGAAAAAGGACGAGCGATTCCGTTGCATTTTACATAAGATTGACATGGTAAAGGTAAATTAATATTCTGCCAACTACATATTACATTATTTTTCAATATAGGGTTTGTTATTATTAAATGTACCGTTAAGGGCAAAGAAATATATAGATGGTGGCGTTAAAAAGTATAGCAAATCGATCACTCGTCGTCCCATTAATTAGTTACGAATCTAAAACGTACTGTCGACTTTGGTTGAAATATTTGTCATGTTCGATTAATAATTTAAGAATAAGACGATAACATAGACATATATAGAGCACGTTGTTGCTGGGGGTGGGGTTAGGAAAATGGAAAATGGAAAATTGAAAATGGGAAAAAAAAAAATGAAAAATGAAAAAAAATGAAAAATGAAAAACAAGAGGAAGCCGCAGCTAGCTAGCCAGCGTTGGGACCGAGGAGGAGAAAGAGAGCTGTCAAATTTCAGTTCCCGAAAAATGAAACCTAGTGTTTGACATTTTGCTTTCAACTGCATTCTACTTTTTTCTGCGTGATGTGATTATTTAATAATATAGGTAATATTAATAAGTTTTTATTTTTCTCTTTGTCTTTTTACGTTTATGGTATTAAGTATTTGGCCTTGTTTGACTCCTATCCTCCCCCACATCCACACCCGGTGTTGTCTCATATATATTGTTCTATATCTGTGTGTGGGGATGGACACAAGACAGAGAACTGGCAGCGAACCAAAAGAAGCACATTCCACGAGGACATAAATATAAAGTAGCCCTCTGCCTCTCTGCCTCTGCCTAGCCCAGCCTCCTCGTTTCTTTCTTCCTTTCTTTTTCAATTTTAAACTTTCGTTCTTTATTTTTAATCTTCCAAGATACGATACAAAAACAATATGAAGATGATGCAGATACATGTACAGTGGTTAAATATGGCGTGTAAAAAGTTGGACGTCTTTTTGTTTCAGATCATCGAACTTTTTCTCTCCATCGGTTCTGACAAACTCACTAACTCCAACACGTGAGAGAGAGACAATTGAGAACCTCATTAACATCAGATGCCAACGTCTCAACCACAATACTTCTTTCACATTAAATTAAATTATTGATTTTTACTACTCCCCTTTCTTTATTTTATTTTTCTTTAGATTGTTTATTTATTTATTTTTTTTCTTTTTATTGTATTCTGCTTGAGGAAGAGATAAATCTGTAAATATATATTAAATAGATATCCGTGTTATATTTTATTTAAGTTAAAAAAAAAAGATAAAATTTTACTTCATCATATTTAAAATTATCTGCTTTTTAACATGAAAAGATAAAAGAAACCATTACAGTTGCCGAAAAACTAAACCCGGAACAAAAATAAAGGATAAAATGTTAAGAGTTGTCGTAAAATGATTGGTACCTATTATTTATTGTTATATTAATATTTTAATTTGTTATAAAGATATCTTTTATATATATATATATAAACCATAGGGGTTAATTTTTATGAAAATATAATAAAATAATATATATATATATATATATATATATATTTATGAAATATATAATTAATTATTTAAGATCGATATTCAATAGTAATATGTACATCAATTTTCCAATTTGTAACTATGGACAAGATTGTTGGATGAGTGTCATGTTAGAGTTTGAAAACGGAGGCAGGGCAGGTCACGTGAAAGAGAAACCCACGCACTTGAAGTTAAAGTTAAAAAATATTGATGGAGAAGCGATAATTTGTATTTGATAGGAAAAAGACGCAGGAGATTGTACCAAACATTCGAGCTTTATGCAACAAAACAACGATATCCATATAAACTTTACACATAGAGAAATTGGGAAACGGCTAACAGCATGGGCCAAATTCCTCCTCCTCTAAAACACTTCTTATACATATAATAACCAAATCATGCATGCCATTTTCCATTTGCCATCCATTCCAACTTCCAAGATTTCAGTCTCTGTCCTCAAATCCATCCACTATCTCTTCTCTTCCTATCTCTTTATTTCAAAATTTCGACAATTTCTCTTTTTCTGATTGATTGATGTTGCCGCACGTATGCTGCCCATTATACTCCATGCAAATAAACCATCAATTTGCACATCTATTTGCCCTTTGTTTATAAAAAAAATTCTCTCTCTCTCTCTCTCTCTCTCTCTCTCTCTCTCTCTCTCTCTCTCTCTCCCCGTAGCTCTTTTTCTATTTGGATGTAACTTGTAAGATTAACATTTCATTAATCTCATCATATATTTTTGGCTTTTAAAATTCAAAAGCTGATTCTGAAAATAATAAGATAATTTTTCGAAAGCACCTCAATTCCTAAACAAATTTCTGTGAAAAATTTAACAACTAAAATAACCATTCAAATAATTTAACCAGTAAAAAAAAAAAAAAAAAAAAAGATTCACAGAAGAAAAATAAGATGAAAGAGCAAGAAGAAGAATAAAATACAACTTTTTAACGTGATTCAATTGTCAAGGTAAAAGCTTGCATCCACCAGGCAGTAAGAAAGTTCAGATTTATTAATCTTTAAGAGGAAATATAGATTCAAGCTTAAAACAACTTATCAATGGCATTTCATTGCAAAAGCTAAATGGAGGATCATTCTTTTAAGACAACTCTCACAAAAAAGAATGCATAGCTAATCCCAGCTCTCACGCACACACCTCCCTGCATAGTGCATATATATATATATATATATAGATATAAACCTATACGCTAGCCACATGCCACTTCAGTTATTACATTTAAGCACCAAATTTGTCTCGAAGTCAGCAATACTAATGAAAAGACTTCAGTACTGAATACAATGAAAGAAGTGTCACATCATCACAATTCTTCACCTCATCTTACTTCCTTGCCATGCTGCCAATTCATCAGTTTTTCAACACTTTAGTTAGGCTCATGCAGAGCCTAAGCTTTCCTGTTAAAATGGACTTGGTCAACATGTCAGCTGGATTTTCTACACCAACAATCTTTTCCAAATCAGCTTCACCTTACTCAATTTATACCTCTGATGAAATGAATCCTCATCCCAGTATGCTTTAAGTTTTCTAAGTAAGCTTCATTATTAGCCAAAATGACTGAACTCTAATTATCACAATTCACAATGACACGATGTTGACCATTATCAAGTTCATTGACAGTTCCTTCGACCATAATGCTTCCACGATAGCTTCTTTTGCTGCAATATGCCCTGCCTCTATTCAGAGAGTGCAAAGACTGACTGCAGCTTAGCTTCCAAATAATAGCATTTTTCCAGTCCATGAAGTTATAACCTGTTAGAGAATTTTTCTTGTCTCCATCACCACCATAATCAACATCCACGTAACCCAATATATTTTCAGAGTTGTGTTTACTTCTGTATACAAAAATCAAACATTCTTAGTACCCTTCAAGTACCTGAGAATCCATTTCAGCGTGCTTTCCAATGAATTTTTCCAGACTTACTCATGTATGTACTTGCTACACTCACTACATGAGCTATATCCAGGCTTGTACAAACCTTCATATACACTATACAGCCTACTGCACTTGCATATAGAACATTTGCCATATCTTCCATCCCTTGTTGGTCCTTAGGACATTGAGCTACTGACATTTGAAATAAGGTGCTAAAGGTGTAAGAATTGATCTAACACCACTCATTCTGAACTTCTCAAGGACCTTTTCAATATTCTTTTCTTGGGAAATAAAGATTTCCTATCTTTAGCACCACTCATTCTGAACTTCTCAAGGACCTTTTCAATATTCTTTTCTTGTGAAATAAAGATTTCCGATCTCTTTCTGTTTCTTTGTATATTGGTCCTTAAAAATTTCTTGGCCTCACCAGGATCCTTCATTTCAAATTCAGATTTCATCAAACTCTTCAACTTCTCAATTTCAAGTTTATGCTTGAAAGCTATCAACATTCAGAAAATAACTCATGCATCAACATTATCTGATTCTTTTTTATTTTTCTTCGCAACTTTATTATTACATTCCCTTGGAGTGTGTCCTTCCTTCTTACGGTGATAACATCGAATCTTTCTTCTAGATTTAGATCTACCTTTACTTTGACCATCCCTTTTCTCGTAACCAAATTTAGTTCTACATCTGCCTCTCACACTCAGCCCTCACCTTCATTTTGGGACTTGTCACTTGTCCTTTTTTCAATATCCTTGGCTATCATGGCAGCTAACACTTTCTTCAGTTCTGAAGTCTGCCTACCATACTTCAAAGTGTCCACAAAGTGTTCATTTCCTCCTGGCAATGAATTTAAAAGTATGATAATTTGATTTTCATTAGAAACACTTTCCAAATATTGATATATACGGTAATAAAATAAAATTTCAAGGGATAGATTAATAATGATATTGACCTATAAGAACTATTGCAACATTTTATGGCTTACTTTTACAAAAAGTTTAGAACGTGAAATTAGGATTTGTAAAACATGCTCTGAAGTGTCAATGTTAGAGACAATTCCAATTACATCAAAAGTAGTGTAATATAATAAGGTGGGACACGATCTCATTAGATGAAACCTTTGTGTTAAATAACTAAAAATTGATAATTACATTATTATCAGTGCTCATAAACAACCGAAGTGTATCGTTTGAAGGAAATTGATAACTTCGTATTCAAAGAACTAGATAGGATGGTGATGAACTGATGATAATAACTTCATAATAAAAAAGCTTCACGAATTGCTTTATAAAATAAGAAGTATATAAATTCACCATTCGTCAAAATATTGCATTATACACAAAAAATCAAAACCTCCCCCCTCTATTAGCATTTTTCACTTCACCCTTCTATACTCTCCATGTATGCTCTCTTTAATTTTTCTTTTGTTCTTCCTTTTAATTGTACTTACATGAATAATTTTAATTAATGTAATACTATTTTTTTTTTTAATCCTCGATTTGTATTTTAAGTCTGTTTCTTTATTTTGTATTTTTTCTTAAAAAAATATAAATAGTTTTTTCTCGACTTCTAGAAAAAAACGTAAGTATATTTTAAAAATTATCTTTTTTTAGGGTATATTTTTCTTCGTAGTGTTGTGTTTCCCTATTAAGTTTTAGTATTAATTTTTGTATGTTTAAAATTCATCACTACAAAAAAAAGGGAATTAGCGACTAATTTTTTAGTGTCCAAAATTTTTCAGTCACTAAAAGAGTCCATGAGCAACCAAATTTTGGTTTCTAAATATTTGGTAGCTGATGTAGAGAAAATGTTGGTTAACCACTTTTAGCGACCAAATAATTGGTTACTGATGATCATATTTTATGACCAATAAATATTTGGTCACTAAAGGTGAGGGCAGGAATTTGTTCCCGCTTTTTTTTTTTTTTTTGTTTTTCGCAGAGAAGATCTTTCATTGACTAAAATATTTGGTCGCTGATAGCTGTCATCAATGACCAATGATTTGGTCAATGATAGTCTAAAACAATATCAATATTTGACTACATATCAGTAACCAATCGGATGGTTTTTAATATTTTAAATAATAGAAAAATTGAAAAAGAAAACATACAGGTAAAAACCTTTAATGACTATTTAAATTTGGTCATTGACAAATCGGTGACCAAATATTGATGGTTGAACCTTCCAACTACTAAAATAATAAATAGGTAAAAAATTTAAAATGTAGATAAATTAGAAAAAAATATATATATAAGCAGATATTATAATATTCGGTAACTTTTAGTTTTTAACTAATTGTATTTAAAATTATAATTGTAATTAAATATAAATCATAATCAAATAAGGTATTATAATAGTAAATATTTATAAATAAATAGTTTTGGTTCTTTTAAATGATTGTAATCGGAGAAAAGTTGTGGATGAAATAAAGTAGATAAATGAAAAGTATTTAAAACTAGGAGAAAAAAAGAAAATTGAACAAGCCAATGGGAGAGAGAGAAATTGAGGAGCACAATTAATCTTTTACGAGTAAAATAATAAATAGATTAAACAAAAATTGAATCCATGTGGGTCAGCTATTGATTTTTTTTTTTTGTTGGAATTATATAATAGTATTATATAAACTAAAGGAAGGGAAGAATTTAACTTTAACTTCAAATTACAATCTTAAGAGAAATCTTATCAAGGTTACAACATAGAAAAATAATCATATAATAAAAAATTATATGTACAAAAAATTCTTATTTATTGATAATATATCTTTTTTTATAACAAAAAAATTGAAATAAATAATTAGAATGGTTCAACTAGTTAAAAAGTAAAAACTAAAATTTTATAAGTAAAAAACGATTTAACATACTTATTATTTTATTATGATTATTATTAAAATGTACATAAATTAATATATATATATATATATATATATATATATATATATATATATATATATATATATATTTGATTTTGCTATGAATAGGATCAATTTCACTTCATGTGGTGAGAATCTAATATCAAATATCATTTTGAAATGGTCAATTTTGTATCAAAGCAGACAAATTCACTATATAAGCTTGTTGTATGATAGAGTATTTATTCTGGAACAAAATTGACTCTTTCAAAATAATGTCTGACTTCAAATTCTCATTTTATAGAATTAATAATAATGTTTGACTTCAAATTCTCATTTTATACAATTAATGGTCTATGGGAAAAAACAAAAAATATATATATGTGTATATATGTGTTTTATAATATATTTTTTTTACAATATGTATTTATAGCAGTTAAAATATTTTTATAAAAGTAGACTTATATCAAAACTTCATTTATCCATAACCATTGTTTATTGATATTTAAAAACATATAGTTCATTGAATTTTTACAGTATTTTTTAAAAAAAAAAATAATTTTATTTTAATATGTTACTAAATTTATATTAGTCTATTTATTATTTTTAAAAATTAAATTTTGAAAGGATCTATGAGTTTTCTTTTTTGAATATAAAATCTAAGAATTTTAAAAAAATACCTAACTTGACTATAAAGTGTTTACCACATGATTTGGCATATGACAATATTTAATTAGTTTACTTTTTAAATTAACTTATATATTTAAGGATCACTACTTATATTTAGGTTATATGAATATGTCAACAATATTATTATATTAAAACGTGTCATTCGCTAAATATATTTGGTTAACATTTTGATATATGTAGCAATACTGATAAAATTATAAACGTATATTTATATATATATATACAGTCTGTCTATGGTGTGGACCACAGTATTGGTGACGGTTTTTCATAGTATTGGTGACAATTTTCTAAGAAATCGTCATTAATACTATGAAAAACCGTCACTAATACTGCGGTCCTCATGCGGACTGTCCTCACCATAGAATTTCCGTATATATATATATATATGTAGTGTTCCCTTTTTTTCTTTTTTTTTTTAAGATATATATATATATATATATATATTTATATTTAAAGCATCTTCAATGGGAAATGTGAAATGCTACTAATGTGGCATAAAAATTGACATCTTCTAAAGCTAGATAGCATAAATATAAAGTTAATTTTAAAATTATTTTTCAACAGCAATATGTATAATGATATTAATGGCTATTAAGTAATTATATATATTTTATTAAGTTTTTTGTTTTTTGAAAAATATTGACTTTATAATGATTAACAAATCCTCCAAAAGTAGGGATCAACTTAGCAGTATCTATTTTTTCTTGGCACATCAGCTTGATTAGTTTGATATATTAAAAATAATCTAGAAATATATTGAGTAATTTAAGATGCTCTTAATATTATCAAATAATACTTAATTATTTTGTTGACATATATGGATAATTTTATATTTACAATAATCTCTCTTTAGTGAGTAACTAACTTATAAAGCCAACATAACTTGATACATTGGCAATTTTACATGTATTGATTAATTTTACCTTTTGTTTTATAAAAATGATTAATTTTCAGTTGACTAATTATATTTTTCATCCAATCTACTTCTGTAGTAGTTTTAACTCTTAAAATTTATTTAGAAATAAAATCCATAGTATCTATATGTAACTATAGATATCATAGATAAAAAAAAAAAAATTTGATATTTGTAATATTAACTATAAATGTTTTCACTTTATACATAATAAAACTTTTATTTTTAGATTTATTTTGATTTTTTTTTAAACCAAAATTTTATTTTGACCTTTGGCGGGAAGATTGCCGCCTATGATTTTTGGCCCATTAATTAATGAAAATATTTGGCCTTCGATCTTCCATCTTCGTTTTCCGCGTTCTTCTTCTTCTTTTGCGTTTTTCTTCTTTGATTTTTCATCTTCTGCGTTTTTCTTCTTCTTTTCCCTCGATCTTCCAGCTTCTTATTCTTCTTCTTCTTCTGCGTTTTTCTTCTTCTTTTTCTTCGATCTTCCAGCTTCTTCTTCTTCTTTAGCATTTTTCTTCTTTGTTTTCTTCGATCTTCTAGCATCTTCTTCTTCTTCTTCTTCTTCTTCGTTTTTCATGTGATTTCTTTACCTACAAAATTAGGGCTTTGATTTGTTTTTATGTGATTTCTTTATCTGCAAAATTAGGGCTTTAATCTACAAAATTAGGGCTTTGATTCACAAGGAAGAAGTCTTAATTTCAGAGGCTTAAACTAGATCTACAGCATCGAGTTTGGAAGGTAAATTTTCTATTTTTTTCGTCTACCTATCGTTGATGTGTTGCTTATGTGTTGGACGAAATACTTGTGTTGGCTAGCTTAATAGAAACCATTTTTTGAGTTGCTTGTGTCTGTTTCAGATGCTGCTTTGAGAATTCTGCGTATGTTTCTGATGTTGCTTTGAGCATTCTGCATATGTTTCTGATGTTGCTGCATTCTTTACAGAATACTTTGGAGTAATATTTCTTGATAAAATTTACCGACAATTGCATTTTTTTCCCCCATGATGAAATGATTTGTTTGTGCAATTGTGTAATTAAATCTCCTGGAGAACAACTTAACTGTAAACATTAACCATATTTTTACAAGTTTTTTGAGAAATCCTCACTTTTTTCTGTGGACTGCATTTCATAAGCCCTTTCCTAAAATCATTATTCTTAACTTTTGCTTGAAAATTTTATTACTTCCTCTTTGCAATTTTTACAGAGTAAAACAGTAGGCTCAGTAGGGGCCTCATCCGCACAGGTACCGTTCTTACATATCCATTGCATCATCTTCTACTTCTTATGTTATATGTGTGTTAACTATATTGTACCTATATTTGACAGCCTGCTCCTACAAATACACCTACAACTCCGCCCAATTCAAATTATACTGCTGCACCTGACACATGTGTTGAAGCACCGTGAGTTTACTTGAAAACCACCTTTTCAATTGTGTTTTTCTTTTTCTTTTTTCCAATTTGTATCTGGTCTTTGGATTAGCTAATATTATATCGGAGATATGTATTATCGTGTAGGCCCCCCTAGAGCACCACAGCTGCTTCAAACACTGCTGAATATGTTTTTGTATTTATAATGATTTTATATCACAAATTGTTCAAATGGTTTAGTGATGAAACTTGTTTTTGTCGAGAAAGTTAAGAGTTGAACCATCTTTAGTTGGACCCCCTCTGCTCTTGTTCTTTCCCTTTTACTCTTCTACTTCTGCTTCTTATCTCTCCACTTGCTCTTGTCTTCCCCTTCTACCTTGCCTTTACCCACCCTTTGTTTATTCTTCCTCCCTTTTTCTTCTGCTACATCTATTGTTTAGATATTATTATTATTATTATTATTTTTTAAATAATTAGTTCCTAGGCATATCATAATATGCCAAAAAGAGCTTTGGATGACTGTAAGGATTTAATGACAGTGAGTTTGAAAAGAGCTTTGGATGGAATAAGGGCTTGGAGAGGTTGGAATCAAGCTTAAACTAGGAAATTTGGATAGCGTCAGTTGCTATTTCCTCAGATGAATTAAACATGATGAACCGCGTAATGGAACACTTGAATGTGATATGTCATTGGCTCTATCTGAATTTTTGCAAATAATGTTTACAGATGTTTATTTGTTACAGTTTTGTGAGGCAAGAAAATGAAATTTTGTTAAAGTGATGTTAACATCTGATAATTCTCCTCTTCCACTTGTTTATTTTAATTAGAAAATATATAATCTGGATTCTGCATTATGTTGTTTAAGTGTTGCAATGATTGAAATGGTATTATATTTTTGTTTCAGCATACAAACAGATACATATGGTCAAGCTGTTTTTTTTTACTTTTTTTGTATTCAATCTCAGTTTTGTAGGTGAAAGGATTATGATTCTCTACATGATTTATTTGACAGTTTTTTTTTTTATTTTCATCCACATATAAGTCATTATGTAATTGGTTATACATTTGATCTAAACTCCAACTTTTAGATATATACTTTTTTTTACCATCTATTTGTTTTAGATATTTTTAGGTGGTATATTACATTATGACACCTTAGCATTCGTCACTTGGTTTAAAACATTAGCATTGAAATTTTATATATGTAGTGGGCATTAGCATTCACGCCCATGATCACCATATCTGCATGCTGCATATTAAACAATTTAGGGGTAATTTGAAACTAAATCTTATAAGAAATTATCTGAAAAAAAACATTTAAAAAAAAAATATAAATCCAGCTTTATCAATTTAAAAACTTCACCACTACCAGAATATGGAACAAAATGTCATCCATGAAACGGACAATTTATCTTTGCATTTCAATGCCCTGTTTGTCTCAAATTTTGATACATTGGTTTTGGCTTTTGAGGCTTAAATGAACCTTCTAAATGAGTTTGAACTCTTTTATTAAAGAGCTTAAAAAACCAAACCCAATGAAGTGTAGTTTCTCATGAATGACACGATTGTATAAGTAGAAATTGTTAACGAAGCATAATCAGGAAATTATCTGTAATGCAGTTTTTTCTTGCTGTCATAGTGTTTGTTTCTCTGCATATTAATCCTTGCTTTTCTTGCCATAATCATCTCTATTATCAGCCAAAAGAGGAAAGCTGCATAGCCTTCCCAAAGCCACTCCTTACATTGCCAAAATATTGTAAACTATGTCTCTAACTTGAGCAATATAGGAAGATGCTGTGAAGGGATAGGAGAGATGACAACTTTTCCTCTGTTCCTTCCTGTTGCAGATTGGTTTTCATTGTTCCTAAGGCATACGTTATGTTAAGTTGGTAGTGACTATTCATTTTTGGCATTTGGTGGTTTAAAATTCCATACAGGTTAAAAGTTGCACCTAGAATTTTATCTTGAAGTTATTTTAGCAAATTGTTATAGTAGGTTGGTTTTTATTTGATATTAGGTATTCCATTTTTTCAGTCAAGTTTCTAAAGAGCAAGACCATGTTTGATGCAACAAGTTCAATGCAACATTCGTCTCCCACTTACACCGTTGCTCACCGGCACCGTTGTTATTTTTAGTTGCACTTGTTTATATATTTTTATTTTCTTATATTGTACACATTTGA
This sequence comes from Ziziphus jujuba, assembly GCF_031755915.1. Lineage (NCBI taxonomy): Eukaryota > Viridiplantae > Streptophyta > Magnoliopsida > Rosales > Rhamnaceae > Ziziphus > Ziziphus jujuba. The sequence continues at coordinate 4,610,011 of NC_083384.1, read as the reverse complement.
ATCATTTTTTTAATTTTGCCATGACTATTATATGTATGTAATGACATTGTTATTTTATAAATAATATTTACAATTTGGCTATTATAAATTTTTTTTTAATTTGCTTTTATATATTATGTACTTTTGCACCAATAGTAATTAATAAATTTATTTTAAAAAATATAAACAACTAAATTAATTGGCTTTTAGTGATCAACTTTTAGTTGCTAAAAGTCTACATATTGGTTGCTAAATATAGGAGTGTTCAGTGACAATAGACTGGTTGCTGAGTATGTAGCACAGTGACCAATATTTGGTGATTAAAAATATTTCAAAATATGTAAAGACCATAAGTGATCAAGATCTTGGTCACTGTCAATAGGTTTTAGCGACGAAAGCATTTGGTTCCAAAATCTTACTTGTCAGTGACCATATTAATAGTCGCTAATAATTATGATGTTGGTCACTAATATGACTTTAGGATATCAAATTTTGATGAAATTGGTGATTTTTTTCTGAGTTTTAGGGACTAAAATTTGGTCTCTAAAAATTCAAAAGTTGGTCGTCAAAATTCAGAGTTTTAATGACCAAAATTTTTAGATACTAAAAACAATCCGTTACAACGTTTATGCGACCACCTAGTGACCATTGTTTTTTGGTTGCTAATTTACTTTAGGAACCAAAAAATCAATGTTTAACAACCAAAAGGGTGGTCGCTGAAAATGATTTTTTAGTAGTGCATCTGTGCTTTATGAATGAAGAAAGTCATCTGCTTTTTTTTTATTTTATTTTTTTTCACGTTTTTTTTTTTATTTTTTAAATTTTGTTCCTTTGTTTTTTATTTTCATTTTAATTAATGAGTAATTATCAATTCCAATTGCATTGTTTTATTTATATAAATGTGTTTATTTTTAAGCTATCAAGGACATTAATGGAATTTTATAAAATTAGGCATACCCATAGGCAATAATAAGAAAGAAACCAGAGGGTGAAGAGAAATTTGAAAGAAAATAGAGAGAAAATCTGAAGAGAAAGTAAAAAGAGAAAATCAACAGATAAAAACATACAATGAGAAAATAGAGCATAAATCAGGGAGAAAGAAAAAGTGAAGGGGGGGGGGGGAGTAAAGTGAGAAACTAAGGAGAGAAATTAAAGAGATGGAACAAATAGAAAGTAAAAAAATAAAACAAAGAGAGAAATTAAAAGACAAGGAAGAAATATAAATTAAATAGAGAAAACAACGCAAAATAAAAAGAAATTAGAGACAAAAAAGAAATGCAGAAAATAGATAGGAAACGTGGAAATGGGAAATTAAGAGAAACATTGAAGAGGGAATGTTGAGAGGAAAAGAAATGAGAGAAAGAAAGCAACACACCGCTCATACACACACATAGGAAGAAATGCCTTGGGCCAATTCGATCTCGAGCAGTCTCTTCTCCCTAACAACAACTTGTACAAACGATGCTCTTATATACAAATAATTTACATTAATCACTATGCGAACATAGCGATACCAAGATTTCAATGTAATAAAAAAATACGCAAAAAAACGTCGTTTAATAAGACAATAAACAATGCACTTTCCATGGTGTTGCTAAATACAAGAAAATTGAGATCTGGCTGAAGGCAAATAAAAACAAAAATAAGCGACACTGATTTTCGGCGTCGCTGAATATATGACTCAACAGCTTCGGCTTTGGTTGTTTTATTCATTGTTTTTTTTATTAGTTATTTGATTGTATTTCAATGATAGTTTAATTGATATTACAAGTTGCAATCCTAATAAATTACTTTTTTCCCTATATTTTGAAGGAATAGGCGACACATCAATAGCATAAAAAGTCACCAGACATTTCAAGTGACTCATTCATTGAAAAAGAGTTTCTATATTCGTACTTTACATTGCCAATACTCATAAACATTTTTAATAACGATGACGCATTTAATCAAAACAGTGTCGCCTGTTATTTCTTTTCCTTTTGTCCTTTAATTATTTTACATATTTAATTTATCTACAAATAAATACTGAAAATATTTCTTAATACGTGAAGGAATATTATTTTTTCTTAAATAATTTGCAAGTCTTTAAATTGTATTTTTATTTTTTCAAAAAAAAAAAGGAACAAATTAAAAAAAAAAGGGAAAAAGCGAAGCAATTCTCTATGATTGCGTCGCCTGTTATTTTTATGATTATTTTTATTGATGTTCTCTAATTATTTTGTTTTTCAGGTACAATTTATTTTCTGTTTAAATTTGTAAGTCTTTAAATTGTATTTTTGTCTTTAAAAAAAAGGAGAACAAACTAAAAAAAATTGGAACAGGCGACGCAATTCCCCCTGATTGCGTTGCCTATTGCCTTTTATAATTATTTTTATTGTTGCTCTCTAATTTTTTTGTTTCTCAAGTATAGTTTATTTTCTGCGTAAATTGATAAGTCTTTAAATTATATTTTGGTTTTTTTAAAAAACAGAACCAAATTAAAAAAAAATAAAATTGGAACAGGCGATGCAATTGCCATTGATTGCGTCACTTATTGCCTTTTAGGATTATTTTTATTGTTGTTCTCTAATTATTTTGTTTCTCAAGTACAATTTATTTTCTACTTAAATTTGCAAGTTTTTAAATTTTATTTTCTTTAAAAAAAAAATTTGAACAGGAGACGCAATTCCCCTGATTACATCGCCTGTTGCCTGATATGATTTATTTTATTGTTGTTCTTTAATTATTTTGTTTCACAAGTGCAGTTTATTTTCTGTTTAAATTTGTAAGTATTTAAATTTTATTTTTTTCTTTAAAAAAAGGTGAACAAATTAAAAAAAAAATGGAACAGGAGATGCAACTCCCCCAGATTGCGTCGTCTATTGCCTTTAATAATTATTTTTACTATTACTCTCTAATTGTTTTGTTTCTCAAGTACAGTTTATTTTCTGTTTAAATTTACAAGTTTTTAAATTTTATTTTCTTCAAAAAAAAGGGAACAAATTAAAAAAAAAAGGGAATAAGCGGCACAATTGCCTCTGATTGCGTCGCCTGTTGCCTGATATAATTATTTTTATTGTTGTTGTCGAATTATTTTGTTTCTGAAGTGTGGTTTATTTTTTGCTTAAATTTGTATGTCTTTAAATTGTATTTTTATCTATAAAAAAAAAGGGGAACAAACTAAAAAAAAAAAATGGAACAGGCGACATAATTCCCCCTGATTGCATCGGTTGTTGCCTTTTATAATTTTATTTACTGGTGCTCTATAATTATTTTATTTTTCAAGTACAGTTTATTTTCTGTTTAAATTTAAAAGTTTTTAAATTTTATTTTCTTTAAAAAAAAGGGGAGTAAATTAAAAAAAAAAAAATTCTAAACAGGCGACGCAATTGCCCATGATTGCGTCGCCTGTCGTTTGACATGATTTTATTGTTGTTGTCTAATTATTTTGTTTCCTAAGTACAATTTATTTTCTGTTTAATTTTGTAAGTCTTTAAATTGTATTTTTGTCTACAAAAAAAAGGGAACAAATTAAAAAAAAAATGGAACAGGTGACACAATTTCCCCTCATTGCATCGTCTGTTGCCTTTTATAATTATTTTTATTGTTTCTCTATAATTATTTTATTTCTCAAGTACAGTTTATTTTCTGTTTAAATTTAAAAGTTCTTAAATTTTATTTTCTTTAAAAAAAGGGAGTAAATTAAAAAAAAATAAAATTGGAACAGGCGACGTAATTGCCCCTGATTGCATCGCCTGTTGCCTGATATGATTATTTTTATTGTTGTTGTCTAATTATTTTGTTTCTCAAATGCAGTTTACTTTTTGTTTAAATTTTTAAGTCTTTAAATTGTATTTTTGTCTTTGAAAAAAAGGGGAACAAATTAAAAAAAAAAATGGAACAGGCGACGCAATTCCTCCGGATTGCATTGTCTATTGCCTTTTATAATTATTTTTATTCTTGCTTTCTAATTATTTTACTTCTCAAGTACAATTTATTTTATGTTTAAATTTACAAGTTTTTAATTTTTATTTTCTTTAAAAAAAAGGGGAACAAATTTTAAAAACAAATTGGAACAAATTTTTAAAAAAAATTGGAACAAGCCACGCAATTGCCTCTGATTGCCTCGCTTGTTGCCTGATATGATTATTTTTATTGTTGTTGTCTAATTATTTAGTTTTTCAAGTATGGTTTATTTTCTGTTTAAATTTATACGTCTTTGAGTTGTATTTTTGTCTTTAAAAAAAAGGGGAATAGATTAAAAAAAAAAAAAATTGGAACAGGCGACGCAATTCCCTCTGATTGCGTCATCTGCTGCATTTTCTAATTATTTTTATTGTTGCTCTCTAATTATTTTGTTTTTCAAGTACAATTTATTTTTTGTTTGAATTTACAAGTTTTTAAATGTTATTTTCTTCAAAAAAAAGGGGAACAAATAAAAAAAAAATTGGAACAGGCGATGCAATTGCCCCTGATTGCGTCGCTGGTTGCCTGATATATTTATTTTTATTATTGTTGTCCAATTATTTTATTTCTCAAGTGCGGCTTATTTTCTGTTTAAATTTGTATATCTTTAAATTGTATTTTCGTCCTTAAAAAAAGGGAAACAAATAAAAAAAAAAATGGAACAGCAATGTAATTTGATGGAATTTGGTGTAGGTTTATGTTGTTGTACCCTAGAGCACAATCATTCAAGGTGTTAGTTAAGAATGATTGTTGTTGGTTCTTGGTTCTTGATTTTGTTTTTTTTTCTTTTTGGGTTTGTTAAGGTTTTGTTTCTGGTTTTAATGGAGGTTTAGGGTTCTTGAGAAGGTTGTTAGCTTTTGGGAAGAAGAAGAAACCAAAATGTAGTAGTTGAGAGAGAGAGAGCCAAAAATGTTGTTTTTCAAAATCTATTTTTTTGAATATTTTCTTTCTCAACGTTTTTCATTACAATTTTCATACTTTTAAATACATCAAAAAGACAATAAGGCATGCTGCCATATTGAGCAATAAATACAAAAGCATTAAAAGTAACCAATCAAGCCAAACTACCTCAACTAACTCTAATCAATGTGCTGGGCATGCAAGAAACCTTCTTTAATAGGCAGTTCAGCTTGTCTAAGGCATTTGAATTTGAAAACCAGCTCCATTTGACTTGAAAATTGAAGGGAAGCCTTTTTCAATATTAAACTATGTTCTAGCCTAAACCCAGATAAAAAAAAGTCCATTTACCCATTCAAAAGTAATCAAACCCGAGGCAGTTTTGCCCAGTTTTCTGGGCAACAAAACTGCATAAGGGTCAGATTGTTTTGGGCTTAACTCAACCTTCCCAGATCCAAATTGGGCCATTATTTTTGTTACTGCTTCATCTACATATCTAGTTTATCATATCCAAAATTCAAGTCCAAATCCCAAACCTACTTCAAACGGCATCCAAGGAAGTGGACTTATGTTGCTGGAGATACAATTTCAGCAACTAGACAAAAAAGGCCTTAAGCTAGATAATGAGCTTAGGGCATTACAAAAAGGATATTGTTCTTAAACATTACAAAATAAAATAAAATGTATAAACATAAATAATGTTTGGTCTTTGATGTTGCAAAACAAAGAGTGCAAGTGTAACCGAACTACCTTGCACATTGTGGCAAGATCACCACATTTCAACACTCCTCCTTGGTGTTCTTGCTTGAAATATTTAGAAGCTTCCTCAAGGTCTCAAATCTTGCTTTTGGAAGTGGCTTGGTGAAGAAATCTGCAAAGTTATCTTCGGTCTTGATATATTCCAAGCTTACTTCTCCATTTTCTTCAAACTCCCTCAAAAAGTGATACTTCACCGGTATGTGTTTTGTCCTTCCATGTTGAACGGGGTTCTTGGCTATTGATATGGCTGAAGTGTTGTCACATTTGATGATGGTTGAACCCTCTTGAGGATAACCAAGGTCCTCCAATAATTTCCTAAGCCAAATGCATTGATTTGCACATGAAGAGCAAGCAATGTACTCGGCTTTGGCAGTGCTTTGAGCGGTTGTTGCTTGCTTCTTTGCATTCCATGAGAATGGTCCACTACCAAGTGAGAAAAGATACCCCGAAGTGCTCTTCATATCATCCAAGCATCCAGCCCAATCACTATCCGAGTAGGCCATTAATCTCATCACATCTTGCCTATCATACCAAACTCCAAAGTCTTGTGTTCCTTTTAAGTATCTAAGAATTCTTTTAGCACCTACAAAATGGTTTTGGGATGGTGCTTGCATATATCTAGACAAAAGACATGTAGCATGCATAATATCCGGTCTTGATGAACATACATAGAGCAAACTTCCTATCATGCTTCTATATAGGGTCGGGTTTACCTTTGGTGTGCCATCCCCCTTTTTGTATTTGTCTCCTTGGCTCATTGGTGTTGACATTGCCTTGCATTCATCAAGGTTGAACTTTTTCAAAAGATCTTTGAAGTATTTCTCCTAAGATATGAAAATACCCCTAGAGCATTGCATCACTTCCACTCCAAGGAAGTAATTCATTTCACCAAGGCTTGACATGTCAAACTCCTTTTCAAGTTCATTTTTTAAAACTTCTACATTCTTTTCATTTTCACCTGTGACCAACAAATCATCCACATAGAGTGAGATAACAATCATGCCTTCTTCATTCCTTATGTATAGTGTTGGCTCATTTGGACTCCTCTTAAAGCCTTGGTAGGTCAAGTAACCATCAATCTTGCCATACCAAGCCCTAGGTGCTTGCTTTAACTCGTAAAATGCCTTATGTAGATGGGAGACTTTGTCCTCATGTCCTTGAACAATGAAGCCCTCGGGTTGCTTGACATAAACCTCCTCTTGAAGCACACCATTCAAGAAAGCCGACTTTACATCAAGGTGGTACACCTTCCATGACATTAAGGCCGAGATGGATAGGATGAGCCTTATGGTCTCCATTCTTGCAACTGGTGCAAATGTCTCTCCATAATCTACACCCGCTTGTTGTGCATAGTCTTTTGCCACAAGCCTTGCCTTGTGCTTGCATATTGTTCCATCCAGGTTGAACTTGGTCCTAAAGATCCACTTTACACCAATTGGTTTCTTGTTTTTAGGTTTAGAAACCAAAGACCAAGTTTCATTCTTTTCTATCATATCCATTTTGGTTTGCATGGCCTCCATCCACTCTTTCTTTTGCATAGCTTCTTGAGCATTGGTAGGATCACTCAAGGCAACATTGCACCTTTCATATATTTCGGACGATGGCCTTTCTCCTTTAACACCATCTTCAATCTCCAATTTGGCTCCAATGGTCTCAAGTGCATCCTCCTCATCATCTTCATTTTCTTCATTGTCATTGTCATTGGTTTCTTCTTCTTCATCATCCAACCGAGCATTATCTTCATGGACAAGAAGCTCCTCCTTTGTCCAATCCTAAACAGCAACTTCATCAATCCTCACATCCCTTGTTACCACAAGTTTCTTGGTTTCCAAGTTGAAAACCCTAAAACCTTTGGTAACCTCACTAAAGCCGACCAAGATGCCTACATTTGCCTTTTTGTCAAACTTGTCTCTCATGTGTGGATGAACATGGAGAAAATAAACACTTCCAAAGATTTTTATGTTGTCCAAAGATGGTTTTTCTCCATACAATATCTCATAGGGTGTCTTGGACTCATTGGCTTTGGTGTATGCTCGGTTTTGGATGTAGCTAGTTGTGTATATGGCTTCGGTCCAAAACTTCTTTGGCATGTTCTTCTCATGTATCATGCACCTTGCCATCTCCATCAAGGTCCTATTTTTCCTCTCACAAACACCATTTTGTTATGGTGTATATGGTGTTGTGAATTGATGCACCATTCCATTTTCTTTGCAAAAATCCTCCATAGCCAAGCTTTGCATTGCTTTGGGTTTCCACCATCTTCTTGAATTCCATGAACTTCTCAAGCACTTGTGACTTGGTTGTTAGAAAATATACCCAACACATCCTTGAGTAGTCATCAATGAAGGTTAGGAAGTACTTACGTCCTCGAATTGATGACAAACTCATCGGTCCACACACATTCGAATGGACTAGCTCAAGCTTCTCCTTAGCTCTCCATGAACCGGATTTAGGGAATGGAAGCCGTGTGGATTTCCCTAGTTGGCATACATCACATAGGCTTTTCATCTCCTCAATCTTTGGCATGTCCTTCACAATGGCATTGGTGTTTTTCATGGCACCATAGCTAGAATGCCCAAGCCTTTTATGCCAAAGTTGAGAAATGGACTCCACTTTGGTTTTTAAGGCTTGTTCATTCTTAACTAGGTCTAATCTATAGCTTTTGTCCTTCAATGGTACCTTAAACAGCTCATTACCACAAGCATCATATATGATACATCCATCTTTTGCAAAATTTAAAGCAAAGCCTCTTTCTACCAATTGTGCTACACTAAGCAAGTTTTCACACAAACTAGGAACATATAGCACATCTTTTATAATTTTGGTACCTTCCTTGGTGTTCAAGCATACATCTCCTTTGCCTTCTACTTTCATGAACTGGCCATCACCAATCTTCACTTTAGTTTTGTAGTTTCGTTCAAGCTCCATAAAGCCATCCTTTTGAAAACTCATGTGGTGTGAGCAACCACTATCCACAAGCCAACCGAGACCACTACTTGTGGCCTTAAGGCATGTGGCCACAAATAGGTTCTCGGCTTCTTCATTAACCACATTGGCTTGTTGTCTCCTTTGCTTGCATACTTTGGCAATGTGGTCTTTTCCTCCACATCTTTCACAAGATGCATCCGGCTTCCAAAAACACTTGGATGGTGGATGTCCAAGCTTCTTGCAATGAAGGCAAGGTGGATGCCCTCCTCGGTTTTGATGGCTTTGTTGTTGTTGTTGTTGATTCCATCCACTTTTGTTGTTGTTTGTGTTGTTGTTGGTTGTAAAATCGGTTTGGTTGGTGTTGTTGCTCTTCCTTCCTTTATTCTTCTTTTTGTTGCCGTGGCCACCATAGAATGCACTCTCTATAGTTTCCTCCTTTCTAATGGCTCTCCTTTGTTCGGTTGTTTGAAGAGCATTGATGAGCTCACTCAAGGTTATTTCACTAAGATTTCTAGATTCTTCAAGGGAGGAAATCTTAGCTTCAAACCTTTCGGGTAAGCTTACCAATACTTTCTTTACTACCCTTTGATCGGTCAATTGCTTACCAAGGACCCGAATTTGATTTACCACTTTGAGCATCCTTTCCGTGAAATTCTTGACAAGCTCATTCTCCTTCATCTTCAAGGTCTCAAACTCTCTTCTTAGGTTTAAAACTTGCATTTGCCGAGTTCTAGTATTTCCATGGAACTCCTCTTGAAGCTTTATCCAAACCTCTTTAGCATTTGTGCATGACATTATCCTTGTAAAAATGGAATCACTCATGGAGGAGTGCAAGGCAGTGAGGGCCTTGAACCCCTTGGCAACTTCGGCCTCATGTGCATTTCTTTGTGCTTGGGTTGCATTAGCTCTCAACTCTTCCACTACATAACCTTCTTCTATGACTTCCCATAAACCAAAGGCTTGAAGGTAGGCTTTCATTTTTATACTCCAAATGGAATAGTTTTGGCCTTCAAACTTAGGTGGTGTTGGGGTTGCAAAGGATTGTGAGGCCATTTGAAAAAATGGTTTTTGAAAAGTTTTAAAAAATGGACACAAGAACAAGCTCTCGGGTGGTGGTGTTTTAGTGAGTTTCAACTAGTTTTTTGGGAGGTTTTGGTTTCAGTTGGAAGGATTTAGGTGGGGGATCCTCTCACAAATAAAATGGTCTAGGTTGAAAGCTCACAAGGTGATGTGATTCCGCCCGAGCCCGCTCCACCGATAACCCCCTGGGGTGCTGACTTGACACGGATGAAGACTAGGCCAATCACAAGAGCTCAAATTAAGAGATTTAAGGGCAACCTGGGAGTATTTATACAGAGGGTAATCAATCTCAACAGAGCTTGTCCATACTTGAAGATACAAAGCCTATTCGAAGCATCCAAGTGGTGGAAGCCGATACGGACCCGGGTGACGGTTTTGGTACATTTTTGGAGTCCGAGAAGCCTGAAATGGTTCCAATGCTTTATGGGTTCAATACATATGCCTAAGAGGTCATGGAATCAAGTTAAATCAGCCTCAAATGCAATCAAAAAGGGCTTGTACGGACAGCTTCAACAATTTGGCCGAATTTGCTGTATTGCTTGCTGGCTTTACTGTATTTTACTGTATTAGCCTTTTCTTATTTTTCCAAGCATGGGCAACGTGTGGGCCTTCATATTCAGTTTATTTGGTATCCTACAAAGCATCTAGAAGCTGATTTGGAGCTCAATTTGGTCAAAGTCAACTTAGTCAAAAAAGCTAGTATTATAGTTTCCTAATTTGATTCTACTTTTTGTTTTAGGAAATTACCATTACTTTTTAGTTTTTATTTATTTATTTTCTGGAAAAATAAGTTTAGGAAAGTTATTATTTTATTATTTTCATTGTAAATTAATTAATTCCTAATTCAAAATAAAGGAATTAATTAATCCAAATTAGATTAGGAAAGGAGTGAGAATTTCAGCCACCATAGAACTCTTTATTGTGTGGCCTGTTTTACCTAGGGTTTTTAGGGTTTACTTTGTTTCTTTCAAAGCCTATTTAAAGGCTTATTTTTCAATATGAATAAAACTTTGATTTGATTAAGAAAATACTTGTGAGATTAATTATCTCTTTGTTCTTTGAGAACACCTAAAACACCATTAGAGAATTGGTTGTTTTAGCTTGACTTATCAATAGGTTTTCCATCCCCTATTGTGGCGTTTTCATTATACCAAGGTTTCTAACCACAAGTTGGTTAGGGGTTGAGGTCCATTCCATTAGAACTTGAACTTAATTAAAGATCCGGGCTAATATAATACGGGTTTAGGAGCAGGTCGTCCTAGGTTCGTATCATTTGGTATCAGAGCTAAGTTTTGTTCAGGTTTGATCTATCTTTATTTGCTTTATTTGTTTTTGTGTTATTCTGCAATTTTAGCATTAGGTTAAGGTTGCATCCATCCCATACACGTTCTGCATCTTATAAAAAAAAAAAAAATTCATTCCTAGTTGAATTAGGTTTCCTAGTTTTATCGTATTTTTGTTTCCTAATTTGTTGGTTGTCTTTTATCATTGTTCTTGATAATTTTGGTTTTTGTTGATTTTCCTTTGCTGTTTTAGTCCTAGAATTTGCATTCATATAATCAAAAAAAAAAAAAAAAAGAGTTTGTAGCAACATTTAAAAAAAAAAAAAAAAAAACTGCACATTTGTGATTATTTGGAGGTCACGGGTTTGGTGTTTGTTTTGGAGTTGGAATTGCAATTTTGGTAATTATTCTTGCTACTGAAGTTGTTTATGTTCTGTGAGTGAAAAAAAAAAAAAAAGGAAGAAGAGGTAAAGCCGAATAAAAAAATAAATAAAAAAAAAAGAGAAAAATACTTCGGTTTGTTGGAGTTTGATTTGTTTGCTGGAATCTTGTTGGAGCTGCTGGTTTTTTTTATTATTTATTCAATATTTGAGTTGCTGGAGAATTATTTTTGCTGCTGGATATTTGGATATTGGGTGCTTAAATTATTTGGATTAAAATTAGATAAAGGAATTGATACAAAACTTGAATTACAAGAACAACAACCAACACTTTTCTATAATTTTATTCTCTTTGATTCTTGTTCGTATTTGAATTTCTTTTTCTGGAATTTTATTCTTGAACTCATAATCTACTACCATCTGGTGCAGTTTTCAAAAATTCCAACGTTTTCCCATTATTTTGTGTTTTCTTGTCTAGAAAGCCGAAAAATTAGGATTTGTTGGATTCTTTCGGTATTGCCTACTCTTTGCTACTGCTTTATTGATAAGTTTAATTAAAACATACTAGTGATCTAATTGCTGTTTTGTGGGTGTTTTAATTAGAACTTTGAGATAATTCATTGAGTGGAAAAAGGCAAGAGTGTGAGAGCTTAAAAGAGGGTAAAAGCCGAAACTAGTGTACAAACACGAGTGTCGAGACCTTGTTTGAGTGAAACACGTGAGGGAGTGAATATTGTGAGGATTTATTTTATTTTTGCAGTATTTTACTAACATGTCAGATTCTAGAATAAGAAGAGGGGATCCACCCTTGAGGATCAATGAGGAAGAGTCCGTAGCATTCCATGGCGATGGCCGAGCTACCGGGAGTGGAGACCAAGTGGATATGAGAGCTGTCTTGGAATCAATACAGCGGGTTAGTGCTCAAGTTGAGCATGTGAATCAAAGAGTGGGAAGACTAGAAGCCTCACAAGGAAGGCCGAATACAAGAAATAGGCAAGAATTCCATGGAGGACGAGGCCGAGGACGAGGAGGTCGCGAGAGGCCGAGAGAGGAATTTGATGAGGAGCCATTCGACGGCAACTTTGAGGAAGGTATGGACGAAACCTTTGCTGTCCAAGATAGAGCTGGCCATGGGAGATATAGGAGGGAAGATACAGATGATGATTTGGTAAATATCAAGGTTAATATCCCATCTTTTATGGGTAAAAGTGATCCCGAAGCTTATTTGGAGTGGGAAGAAAAAATGGAGATGATCTTTGACTGCCACAACTATTCGGAAGGTAAGAAGGTGAAGTTGGCAGTAATGGAGTTTGGCCATTATGCACTCCAATGGTGGACAAATGAGCAAAGCACCCGAAGGAGAGTTGGTGATGACTTAATTACAACATGGCTTCAAATGAAAGGAGCCATGAGGAAGCGGTTTGTGCCATCCCATTACCATAGGTTGCTGCATCAAAGGCTTCAATCTTTGTCTCAAGGAAGTAAGTCCGTGGAGGATTATTACAAAGAGATGGAGATGTTAATGATGAGGCTGAATATGAATGAGGATAGGGAGGCAACCATGGCAAGATTTCTTGGAGGGTTAAACCGAGACATTGCCAACCAACTTGAATTACAACAATACTTGGAATTGGAGGAGATGTTGCATGTAGCAATTAAGCTTGAGAACCAATTCAAGAGGAGGGGTGTTAGTACACGGTTTGGAGGAGTTTGATATCATGATGGAATTTGGTGTAGGTTTATGTTGTTGTACCCCAGAGCACAATCATTCAAGGTGTTAGTCAAGAATGATTGTTGTTGGTTCTTGGTTCTTGATTTTGTTTTTTTTTTTTTGGGTTTGTTAAGGTTTTGTTTCTGGTTTTAATGGAGGTTTAGGGTTCTTGAGAAGGTTGTTAGCTTTTGGGAAGAAGAAGAAACCAAAATGTAGTAGTTGAGAGAGAGAGAGCCAAAAATGTTGTTTTTCAAAATCTATTTTTTTGAATATTTTCTTTCTCAACGTTTTTCATTACAATTTTCATACTTTTAAATACATCAAAAAGACAATAAGGCATGCTGCCATATTGAGCAATAAATACAAAAGCATTAAAAGTAACCAATCAAGCCAAACTACCTCAACTAACTCTAATCAATGTGCTGGGCATGCAAGAAACCTTCTTTAATGGGCAGTTCAGCTTGTCTAAGGCATTTGAATTTGAAAAACAGTTCCATTTGACTTGAAAATTGGAGGGAAGCCTTTTTGAATATTAAAACTATGTTCTAGCCAAAAACCATATAAAACAAAGTCCATTTACCCATTCAAAAGTAATCAAACCCGAGGTAGTTTTGCCCAGTTTTCTGGGCAACAAAACTGCACAAGGGTCAGATTGTTTTGGGCTTAACTCAGCCTTTCCAGCTCCAAATTGGGCCATTATTTTTGCTGCTGCTTCCTCTGCATATCTAGTTTATCATATCCAAAATTCAAGTCCAAATCCCAAACCTACTTCAAACGGCATCCAAGGAAGTGGACTTATGTTGCTGGAAATATAATTCCAGCAACTAGACAAAAAAGGCCTTAAGCTAGATAATGAGCTTAGGGCATTACAAAAAGGATATTGTTCTTAAACATTACAAGATAAAATAAAATGCATAAGCATAAATAATGTTTGGTCTTTGATGTTGCAAAACAAAGAGTGCAAGTGTAACCGAACTACCTTGCACATTGTGGCAAGATCACCACATTTCAACACAATTCCCCCTGATTGCGTCGCCTGTTGCCTGTTGCCTCTAATTACTTCGCCTGTTGTCTATTTAATTTTATATGTCTTTAAATTGTATTTTTTTTCTTTAAAAAAAGGGGAATAGATTAAAAAAAAAAAGTGGAATAGGCGACGCAATTCCCTCTGATTGTGTCATCTGCTGCCTTATATAATTACTTTTTGTTGTTGTTCTCTAATTATTTTGTTTTTCAGGTACAGTTTTTTTTCGGTTTAAATTTACAAGTTTTGAAATTTTATTTTCTTCAACAAAAAAAGGGGAACAAATAAAAAAAAAATTGGAATAGGCGACACAATTGCCCCTGATTGCGTCATCAATTGCCTAGTATGTTTGTTTTTATTGTTGTTGTCTAATTATTATATTTCTCAAGCACGGCTTATTTTTTGTTTAAATTTTGATATCTTTAAATTGTATTTTTGTCTTTAAAAAAAAGGGGAACAAATTAAAAAAAAAAAGAATAGGCGATGCAATTCCCCCTGATTGCGTCGTCTGTTGCCTTTTATAATTATTTTTATTCTTGCTTTCTAATTATTTTATTTCTCAAGTACAGTTTATTTTATGTTTAAATTTATAAGTTTTTATATTTTATTTTCTTTAAAAAAAAGGGGAACAAATTTAAAATAAAAAATTAGAATAGGCGACGCAAATTGCCTGTGATTGCGTCGCCTGATGCCTGATATGATTATTTTTATTGTTGTTGTCTAATTATTTTGTTTCTCAAGTGCGGTTTATTTTCTGTTTAATTTTATATGTCTTTAAATTGTATTTTTTTCCTTAAAAAAAAGGGGAATAGATTAAAAAAAAAAAAATTGGAATAGGCGACGCAATTCCCTCTGATTGTGTCATTTGCTGCCTTTTATAATTACTTTTGTTGTTGTTCTCTAATTATTTTATTTTTCAAGTACAGTTTATTTTTTGTTTAAATTTACAGGTTTTGAAATTTTATTTTCTTCAACAAAAAAAGGGGAACAAATAAAAAAAAAAATGGAATAGGCGACGCAATTGCCCCTGATTGAGTCGTCTGTTGCCTGGTATGTTTGTTTTTATTGTTGTTGTCTAATTATTATGTCTCTCAAGCACATCTTATTTTTGTTTAAATTTTGATGTCTTTAAATTGTATTTTTTTCTTTAAAAAAAAGGGGAACAAATTAGAAAAAAGAAAGAATAGGCGATGCAATTCCCCCTGATTGCGTCGTCTGTTGCCTTTTATAATTATTTTTATTCTTGCTTTCTAATTATTTTATTTCTCAAGTACAGTTTATTTTTTGTTTAAATTTACAAGTTTTTAAATTTTATTTTCTTCAAAAAAAGGGGAACAAATAAAAAAAAAAATTGGAATAGATGATGCAATTGCCCCTGATTGCGTCGTCTGTTGCCCGATATGTTTGTTTTTATTGTTATTATCTAATTATTTTGTTTCTCAAGTGCAGTTTATTCTCTGTTTAAATTTGTATGTCTTTAAATTGTATTTTTGTCCTTAAAAAAAAAGGGGAATAGAGTAAAAAAAAGAAGAAGGTACAGGCGACGCAATTCCCCTTGATTGCATCGTCTGCTACCTTTTATAATTATTTTTATTGTTGCTTTCTAATTATTTTGTTTCTTAAGTACAATTTATTTTACTTTAAATTTACAAGTTTTTAAATTTTATTTTCTTTCAAAAAAAGGGTAACAAATTAATAAAAAAAAATTGCAATAGGCAACGCATTTCCCTCGGCTTGCGTCACCTGTTGCTTGATATGATTATTTTTATTTTTTTTTCTAATTATTTTGTTTTTCAAGTGCGGCTTATTTTCTGTTTAAATTTATATGTCTTTAAATTGTATTTTTGTCTTTAAAAAAAAAGGGGAACAAATTAAGAAATAAATGGAACAGGCGATGCAATTACCCTTGATTGCGTCGCCTTTTGTCTGATATGTTTATTTTTATTGTTGTTGTCTAACTATTTTGTTTCTCAAGTGCGCATTATTTTATGTTTAAATTGTATTTTTTTCTTTAGAAAAAAGGAGAACAGATTAAAAAAAAAATGGAACAGGGGACGCAATTCCCCCTGATTGCGTCGTCTACTGCCTTTTATAATTATTTTTATTGTTGCTCTCTAATTATTTTGTTTCTCAAGTGCAGTTTATTTTTTGTTGAAATTTACAAGTTTTTAAATTTTATTTTCTTAAAAAAAATTGGAACAAGCGATGCAATCAGGGGAAATTGCTTCTCCTGTTGCCTGATATGATTATTTTTATTGTTGTTGCCTAATTATTTTGTTTCTCAAGCGCGGTTTATTTTCTGTTTAAATTTGTATGTCTTTAAATTGCATTTTTGTCTTAAAAAAAAATGGGAATAGATTAAAAAAAAGTGGAACAGGCGACATAATTCCCCCTGATTGCCTCGTTTGGTGCCTTTTATCATTATTTTTATTGTTGCTCTCTAATTATTCTGTTTTTCATGTACAGTTTATTTTCAGTATAAATTTACAAGTGTTTAAATTTTCTTTTCTTAAAAAAAAAGGGTAACAAATTCAGAAAAAAAAATTGGAACAGGCGACCCAATTCCCTCGGATTGCATCGTCCGTTGCATATATGATTATTTTTAATGTTGTTATCTAATTATTTTGTTTCTGAAGTGCCCTTTATTGTCTGTTTAAATTTTTAAGTTTTTAAATTTTATTTTCCTTAAAAAAATGGGGAACAAATAAAAAAAAATAAAAAAAATGCAATAGGCGTTGCAATTCTTCCAGATTGGGTCATCTGTTGTCTTTTATAATTATTTTTATACTTGCACTCTAATTATTTTATTGCTAAAGTACAGTTGATTTTCTATTTAAATTTAAAAGTTTTTAAATTTTATTTTGTTAAAAAAAAAGGGGAACAAATTGAAAAAAAGAAAAATTAGAACATGCGATGCAATATCCCCTGATTGCCTCGCCTGATGCCTGATATGATTATTTTATTGTTGTTCTCTAATTACTTTGTGTCTCAAGTATGACTTATTTTCTATTTAAATTTGTAAGTATTTAAATTGTATTTTTGTCTTTAAAAAAAAGGACAAAAAATTAAAAAAAAATGGAACAGTCGACGCAATTCCCTTTGATTGCGTCATCTGTTACCTTTTATAAATATTTTTATTGTTGCTTTCTAATTATTTTATTTCTTAGGTACAATTTATTTTATGCTTAAATTTATGAATTTTTAAATGTTATTTTCTTTAAAAAAAAGGGGAACAAATGAAAAAAAAAAATTGAAACAAGCGACTCAATTCCCCCAGATTGCGTCGCTTGTTACCTGATATGATTCTTTTTATAGTTGTTCTTAAATTATTTTGTTTCTCAAGTGTAGTTTATTTTCTGTTTAAATTTGTAGGTCTTTAAGTTGTACTTTTGTCTCTAAATAAAAGGGGACCAAACTAAAAAAAATGGAACGGGCGATGCAATTCCGCCTGATTGTATCTTCTGTAGCCTTTTATAATTGTTTGTATTATTGCTTTCTAATTATTTTGTCTCTCGAGCACAATTTATTTTATGTTTAAATTAACAAGTTTTAAATTTTATTTTCTTTAAAAAAATGGCGAACAAATAAAAAAAATAAAAAAAAATGGAATAGGCGACGAAAGTCCTCTTGATTGCGTCGCCTGTTGCTTGATATGATTATTTTTATGGTTGTTCTCTAATTATTTTGTTTCTCAAGTGCAGTTTATTTTTTGTTTAAATTTACCAACTTTTAAATTTTATTTTCTTTAAAAAGGGGAACAAATTAAGAAAAAAATTGGAACATGCGATGCAATTCCCCCTGATTGCTTCCCGTGTTGCCTGATATGATAATTTTTGTTGCTGCTCTCTAATTGTTTTGTTTTTCAAGTGCAGCTTATTTTCTGTTTAAATTTCTAAGTCTTTAAATTGTATTTTTGTCTTTAAAAAAAAAGGAGAACAAATTAAATAAAAAAATGGAACAGGGACGTAATTCCCCCTGATTGCATCGCTTGTCGCCTAATATGATTTTTTTTTTTATAGTTGTTCTCTAATTATTTTTTTTCTCAAGTGTAGTTTATTTTCTGTCTAAATTTGTAAGTCTTTAAGTTATATTTTTGTCTCTAAAAAAAAGGGGAACAAATTAAAAAAAAATGGAACAGGTGACGCAATTCCCTCTGATTGCGTCGCCTGTTGGCTGGTATGATTATTTTTACTGTTATCCTCTAATTATTTTTTTTTCTCATGTGTAGTTTATTTTCTTTTTAAATTTACAAGTTTTTAAATTTTATTTTTTTTCAAAAAAAGGGGGAACAAATGAAAAAATTAAAAATTGGAACAAGCGACGCAATTCCCCCAGATTGCGTCGCTTGTTGCCTGATATGATTCTTTTTATAGTTGTTCATAAATTATTTTGTTTCTCAAGTGCAGTTTATTTTCTGTTTAAATTTGTAGGTCTTTAAGTTGTACTTTTGTCTCTAAATAAATGGGGAACAAACTAAAAAAAATGGCACAGGCGATGCAATTCCGCCTGATTGCATCTTCTGTTGCCTTTTATAATTGTTTTTATTATTGCTTTCTAATTATTTTGTCTCACGAGCACAATTTATTTATGTTTAAATTAACAAGTTTTAAATTTTATTTTCTTTAAAAAAATGGGAAACAAATAAAAAAAAATAAAAATTGAATAGGCGACGAAAGTCCTCTTGATTGCGTCGCCTGTTGCTTGATATGATTATTTTTATTGTTGTTCTCTAATTATTTTATTTCTCAAGTGCAATTTATTTTTTGTTTAAATTTATCAGCTTTTAAATTTTATTTTCTTTAAAAAGGGGAACAAATTAAGAAAAAAATTGGAACAGGCAATGCAATTCCCCCTGATTGCTTCCCGTGTTGCCTGATATGATAATTTTTATTGCTGCTCTCTAATTGTTTTGTTTTTCAAGTGCAGTTTATTTTCTCTTTAAATTTCTAAGTCTTTAAATTGTATTTTTGTCTTTAAAAAAAAGGAGAACAAATTAAATAAAAAAATGGAACAGGCGAAGTCATTCCCCCTGATTGTGTTGTCTGTTGCCTTTTATAATTATTTTTATTTTTCTCTCTAGTTATTTTGTTTCTCAAGTACAGTTTATTTTCTATTTAAATTTACAAGTTTTTAAATTTTATTTTCTTTAAAAAAAAGGGGAACAAATGAAAAAAAAAATTGGAACAGGGACGTAATTCCCCCTGATTGCATCGCTTGTCGCCTAATATGATTTGTGTTTATAGTTGTTCTCTAATTATTTTGTTTCTCAAGTGCAGTTTATTTTCTGTCTAAATTTGTAAGTCTTTAGGTTATATTTTTGTCTCTAAAAAAAAGGGGAACAAATTAAAAAAAAATGGAACAGGCGACGCAATTCCCTTTGATTGCGTCGCCTGTTGCCTGATATGATTATTTTTACTGTTGTCCTCTAATTATTTTTTTTTTCTCATGTGTAGTTTATTTTCTTTTTAAATTTTATTTTTTTTCAAAAAAAGGGGGAACAAATTAAAAAGAAAAAAATTGGAATAGGCGATGGCAGTCCCCTTGATTGCGTCGCCTGTTGCTTGATATGGTTATTTTTATTGTTGCTGTCTAACTATTTTGTTTCTCAAGTACAATTTATTTTCTGTTTAAATTTGTATATCTTTAAATTGCATTTTTGTCTTAAAAAAAAAGGGAAAAAAAAAGGAACATGCGACGCAATCCCCCTTGATTGCGTTGCCTGTTGCCTAATATGATTACTTTTATTGTTGTTCCCTAATTATTTTGTTTCTCATGTGCGGTTTACTTTCTGTTTAAATTTGTATGTCCTTAAATTGTAATTTTGTCTTTAAAAAAAAGGGGAATAGATTAAAAAAAAATTGGAACAGGCGATGCAATTCTTCCTGATTGTTTCATCTGTTACCTTTCATAATTATTTTTATTGTTGCTTTCTAATTATTTTGTTTTTCAAGTACAGTTTATTTTTTGTTTAAATTTTTAAGTTTTTAAATTTTATTTTCCTGAAAAAAATGGGGATCAAATCAAAAAAGAAAAAAAATGCAATAGGCGATGCAATTCCCCCTGATTGCGTCGCCTGTTGCCTGATATGATTATTTGTGTTGTTGTTCTCTAACTATTTTGTTTCTCAAATGTAGTTTATTTTTTGTTTAAATTTGTGAGTCTTTAAATTGGATTTTTGATTTTAAAAAGAAGGGGAACAAGTTAAAAAAAAAATGGAACAGGCGACGCAATTCTGTTTGATTGCGTCGCCTATTGCCTTTCATAAATATTTTTATAGTTGCTTTCTAATTATTTTGTTTCTCAAGTGCAATTTATTTTATGTTTAAAGTTACAAGTTTTTAAATGTTATTCGCTTTGAAAAAATGGGAAACAAATGAAAAAAAAAAAAATTGGAACAAGCGACGCAATTCCTCCAGATTGCATTGCTTGTTACCTGATATGATTATTTTTATAGTTGTTCTCTAATTATTTTGTTTCTCAAGTGTAGTTTATTTTCTGTTTAAATTTGTAAGTCTTTAAGTTGTACTTTTGTCTCTAAATAAAAGGGGAATAAATTAAAAAAATGGAACAGGCGACGCAATTCCGCATGATTGCGTCTTCTGTTGCCTTTTATTATTGTTTTTATTGTTGCTTTCTAATTATTTTGTTTCTCAAGTACAGTTTATTTTATGTTTAAATTAACAAGTTTTTAAATTTTATTTCTTTAAAAAAATGGGGAACAAATAAAAAAAAAATGGAATAGGTGACGAAATCCCTTATAATTATAGAGCCTGTTGCCTCGTATGATTATTTTTACTGTTGTTGTCTAACTATTTTGTTTTTCAAGTACAGTTTATTTTCTTTTTAAATTTATATGTCTTTAAATTGTATTTTTCTCTTAAAAGAAAAGGGGAACAAACAAAAAAAAAAATGGAACATGCGACGCAATTCCTCATGATTGCGTTGCCTGCGGCCTGATATGATTACTTTTATTGTTGTTCTCTAATTATTTTGTTTCTCAAGTACTGTTTATTTTCTGTTTAAATTTACAAGTTTTTAAATTTTCTTTTCTTAAAAAAAAAGGGGGAATAAAAAAAAAAGGGAACAGGTGATGCAATCGCCCCTGATTGCTTTGCTTGTTGCCTGATATGTTTATTTTTATTGTTGTTGTCTAATTATTTTGTTTTTCAAATGCGGCTTATTTTATGTTTGAATTGGTATGTCTTTAAATTGTATTTTTGTCTTTAAAAAAATGGAGAATAGATTAAAAAAAAATGGAACAGGTGACGCAATTCCCCCTGATTGCGTCGTCTGTTGCCTTTTATAATTATTTTTATTTTTTCTCTCTAATTTTTTTGTTTGGCAAGTACAGTTTATTTTTTGTTTAAATTTGTATGTCTTTAAATTTAATTTTTGTCATTAAAAAAAAGGCAAATAGATTAAAAAAAAAGGAACAGACGAGGCAATTCCCCCTTATTGTGCCGTCTTCTGCCTTTTATAATTATTTTTTTTGTTGCCCTCTAATTATTTTGTTTTTTAAGTACAGTTTATTTTCTGCTAAAATTTACAAGTTTTTAAATTTTATTTTCTCCAAAAAAACAGGGAAACAAATTGAAAAAAAAAATTGGAACATGCGATGCAATTGCCCCTGATTGCGTGGCCTGTTGCCTGATATGGTTATTTTTATTGTTGTTCTCTAATTATTTTGTTTCTCAAGTGCAGTTTATTTTCTGTTTAAATTTGTAATTCTTTAAATTGTATTTTTTTCATTAAAAAATAGGGGAACAAATTAAAAAAAAATTAAACAGGCGAAGCAATTCCTTCTGATTGCGTCGTCTGTTGCGTTTTACAATTATTTTTGTTGTTCTTTTCTAATTATTTTGTTTCTCAAGTGTAGTTTCTTTTCTGCTTAAATTTACAATTTTTAAATTTATTTTCTTGGAAAAAAGGGGGAACAAATTAGAAACAAATTTGGAACAGACGACGCAATTCCCCCTGATCGCTTAGGTTGTTTCCTGATATGATTATATTTACTGCGGGTCTCTAATTATTTTGTTTTTCATGTGCAGTTTATTTTCTGTTTAAATTTGTAAGTTTTTAAACTGTACTTTTGTCTTTAATAAAAAGGTGAACAAATTAAAAAAAAAAAAATGGAATAGGCAACGCAATGCCCTTTGATTGCATTGTCTGTTGCCTTTTATAATTATTTTTATTGTTGCTCTCTAATTATTTTGTTTCTCAAGTACAGTTTATTTTCTATTGAAATTTACAAGTTTTTAAGTTTTATTTTTTTTAAAAAGAGGAGAACAAATTAAAAAAAAAAAAATTGAAACAGGCGATGCAATTCCCTCTGATTGCGTCGCCTGTTGCCTGATATGATTATTTTTATCGTTGTTCTCTAATTATTTTGTTTCGTAAATGCAGTTTATTTTCTGCTTAACTTCGTTAGTCTTTAAATTGTATTTTTGTCTTGAAAAAAAAAGGGGAACAAATATAAAAAAAAAAAATGGAAAAGACGATACAATGTCCCCTGATTGCTTCATCTGTTGCCTTTCACAATTATTTCTATTGTTGCTCTCAACTTATTTTGTTTCTCAAGTCCATATTATTATCTGCTTAAATTTACAAGTTTTTAAATTTTATTTTCTTTAAATAAAAGGGGAAGAAATTAAAAAAAATAATTGGAACAGGCAACGCAACTCTTTTTGATTGCATCGTTTATTGCCTGATATGATTATTTTTATTTTTGTTCTGCAATTAATTTTTTTTCAAGTGCAATTTATTTTCTGTTTAAATTTTTAAGTCTTGAAATTGTATTTTTATCTTTAAAAAAAAGGGGGAACAAAGTAAAAAAAAAATGGAATAGACGGTGCAATTCCCCCAGATTGCATCGTCCATTACCTTTTATAATTATTTTTACTGCTGCTTTCTAATTATTCTATTTCTAAAGTATAGTTTATTTTCCATTTAAATTTACATATGTTTAAATCTTATTTTCTTTAAAAAAAATGGGGAACAAATTAAAAAAAATAAAAATTGGAACAGGCGACGCAATTCCCCTTGATTCGCTGCATGTTGCCTGATATAATTATTTTTATTGTTGTTCTCTAATTATTTTGTTTTACAAGTGCAGTTTATTTTCTGTTTAAATTTGTAAGTCCTTAAATTGTATTTTTGTCTTGAAAAAAAAGGGAACCAAATTAAAAAAAAAAGATTGAACAGATGATGGAATTTCCCTTGATAGTGTCGCCTGTTGCCTTTTATAATTATTTCTATTATTGCTCTCTAATTATTTTGTTTCTCAGGTCCAGTTTATGTTGTGTTTGAATTTGCAAGTTTTTAAATTTTATTGTCTTCAAAAAAAAGGGGAACAAATTAAAAAACAAAAAATTGGTACAGGCTACGCAATTCCCCCTGATTGCGTCGCCTGTTGCCTGATGTGAATATTTTTATCGTTGTTTTCTAATTGTTTGGTTTCTCAAGTGCAGTTTATTTTCTATTGAAGTTTACAAGTTTTTAAATTTTATTTTCTTCAAAAAAAAGGGGAACAAATTAAAAAACAAAAAATTGGAACAGGCTACGCAATTCCCCCAGATTTCATCGCCTGTTGCCTGATGTGAATATTTTTATCGTTGTTCTCTAAGTGTAGTTGATTTTCTATTTAAGTTTACAAGTTTTTAAATTTTATTTTCTTTAAAAAAAAGGGGAACAAATTAAATAAAATAATTACAACAGGCAACGCAATTCCCCCTGATTTTGTCACCTTTTGCGTGCTGTGAATATTTTTATCGTTGTTCTCTAATTGTTTTGTTTCTCAAGTGTAGTTTATTTTCTGTTTAAATTTAACGATTTTTACATTTTATTTTCTCTAATAAAAAGTGGAACAACTAAAAAAAAAAAAAAAGGAACACGCGGCGCAATTCCCCTTGATTGCATCGTCTGTTGCCTTTTATAATTATTTTTATTGTTGTTCTCTAATTATTTTATTTCCTAAGTGCAGTTTATTTTCTGTTTAAATTGACAAGTTTTTAAATTTTAATTTCTTTAAAAAATGGGGAACAAAATAAAAAAAAATGGAAGAGGCGAGAAATTTCCTCTTATTGAGTCGTCTGTTGCCTTTTACAATTATTTTTATTCTTGCTCTCTAATTATTTTATTTCTTAAGTACAATTAATTTTTTGTTTAAATTGAGAAGTTTTTAAATATTATTTTCTTTTAAAAAAGGGAAACAACTGAAAAAAAAAAAATTGGAACAGCCGACGTAATTCCCCCTAATTGCGTCGCCTGTTGCCTGATATGATTATTTTTATTGTCGTTCATTGATTATTTTGTTTCCCAAGTACAATTTATTTTTCGTGTAAATTTGTAAGTCTTAAAATTGTATTTTTGTCTTTTAAAAAAAGGGGAACAAATAAAAAAAAATGGAACAGGCGACGCAATTTCCTTAGATTGCTTTGCCTGTTTCCTTTTGTAATTATTTTTATTTTTGTCCTCTAATTATTTTGTTTCTGAAGTGTAGTTTATTTTCTGTTTAAATTTACAAGTTTTCAAATTTTATTTTCTTTAAGAAAAAAAGGGAACAAAATTATAAAAAAAATGGAACAAGCGATGCAATTTCCCTAGATTGAGTCGTTTGTTCCCTTTTATAGTTATTTTTATTGTTGCTCTCTAATTATTTTATTTCTTAAGTACAGTTTATCTTTTCTTTAAATTTACAAGTTTTTAGATTTTATTTTCTTTAAAAAAAGGGGAAGAAATTTAAAAAAAAATGGAACAGGCGATGCAATTTCCCCATATTGCGTCGTCTGTTGCCTTTTATAATTATTTTTGTTGTTGTTCTCTAATTATTTTGTTTTCTAATGCAGTTTATTTTCTGTTTAAATTTACAAGTTTTTAAATTTTATTTTCTTTAAAAAAAGGGGAACAAATTAAAAAAAAAATAAATTTGAGCAGCCGACACAATTGCCCACTTCACCTGTTGCCTGATATGATTACTTTTATTGTTGTTCCCTAATTATTTTGTTTCTCAAGTGTAGTTAATTTTCTGTTTAAATTTGTAATCTTTTAAATTGTATTTTCATCTTTAAAAAAGAGGGTAACAAATAAAAAAAAAAAAAGGAACAGGCAATGCAATTCCACCTGATTACCTCGTCTATTGCCTTTTATCATTATTTTTATTGTTGCATTCTAATTATATTGTTTCTAAAGTACAGTTTATTTATTGCTTAAATAGACAAGTTTTTAAGTTTTATTTTCTTTAAACAAAAAAGGAACAAATTAAAAAAAAAAAATTGGAACAGGTGACACAATTCCCCTTGATTGCATCACCTATTGCCTAATACGGTTATTTTTATTGCTGTTCTCTAATTATGTTGCTTCTCAAGTGCAGTTTATTTTCTGTTTAAATTTGTAAATCTTTAAAATTTATTTTTATCCCTAAAAAAAAGGGGAACAAATTAAAGAATAATTGGAACAATGGATGCAAATCCCCCTGATTGCGTCTTCTGTTGCCTTTTATAATTACTTTTACTGTTGCTCTCTAATTATTTTGTTTCTCAATTACAATTTATTTTCTATTTAAATTTATAGGTTGTGAAATTTTACTTTCTTTTAAAAAAAAAAGGAGAACAAATTAAAAAAAAAAATTGGAACAGGGGACACAATTCCCCTTTATTGCATCGTCTGTTGCCTGATATGATTGTTTTTATTGTTATTCTTTAATTATTTTATTTCTCAAGCATAGTTTATTTTCTGTTTAAATTTGTAAGCCTTTAAATTTTGTTTTTATCTTTAAAAAAAAGGGGAACAAATTAAGAAAAAAAATGGAACAGGCAATGCAATTCCCCCTGATTGCATCGTCTGTTGCCTTTTATAAATAATTTTATTGTTGCTCTCAAATCATTTTGTTTTTCAAGTACGGTTTATTTTTTCTTTAAATTAACAAGTTTTTACATTATATTTTTCTTAAAAAAAAGGGGAACAAATTTAAAAAAAATAAAATTGGAACATGCGACACAATTCCACTTGATTGCGTGGCCTGTTGCCTGATATGATTATTTTTGTTGTTGTTCTCTAATTATTTTGTTTTTCAAGTTCTTTTTATTTTCTATTCAAATTTGTATGTCTTGTATTTTTGTCTTTAAAAAAAACAGGGGAACAAATTAAAAAAAAATGGAATCGGCGATGCAATTCCACCTGATTACCTTCGTCTGTTGCCTTTTATAATTATTTTTTTTTGTTGCTTTCAAATTATATTGTTTCTCAAGTACAGTTTATTTTCTGCTTAAATTTACAAGTTTTTAAATTTTATTTTCTTTAAAAAAAGGGGAAATAAATTTAAAAAAAAAATGGTACGGGTGACATAATTCCCTATGATTGCATCACCTCTTGCCTGATATGATTATTGTTATTATTATTTTTTAATTGTTTTGTTTCCCAAGTGCAGTTTATTTTCTGTTTAAATTTGTAAGTCTCTAAATTACAGTTTTATCTTTAAAAAAAAGGGGCAACAAATTAAAAAAATAAAATGGAACAGGCGATACAATTCCCCCTGATTACCTCGTTTGTTTCCTTTTATAATTATTTTTATTTCTAATTAAATTGTTTCTCAAGTAAAGTTTTTTTTTTCTGCTTAAATTTACAAGTTTTTAAATTATATTTTCTTTAAAAAAAAAGGGGAACAAATTAAAAAAAAATAAATTGGAATAGGCGACACAATTGCCTTTGGTTGCATCACTTGTAGCCTGGTATGATTATTTTTATTGTTGCCTGTTGCCTGATATGATTATTTTTGTTGTTGTTCTCTAATTAGTGTGTTTCTCAAGTTCTGTTTATTTTCTGTTCAAATTTCTAAGTCTTTAAATTGTATTTTTGTCTTTAAAAAAAAGGGGAACAATTTAAGAAAAAAATGGCACAAGCGACGCAATTCCCGCTGATCACGTGTCCGTTGCCTTTTAAAATTATTTTTACTGTTGCTCTCTAATTATTTTTTTTTTCAAGTTCAGTTTATTTTTTGTTTAAATTCACAAGTTTGTAAATTATATTTTCTTCAAAAAAAGGGGGAACAAAATAAAAGAAAAGAATTGGAAAAAGCGACCCAATTGCACTTGATTGCTTCGCCTATTGTCTGATATGATTATTTTTGTCGTTGTTCTCTAATTAGTTTGTTTCTCAAGTTCTGTTCATTTTCGGTTTAAATTTGTAAGTCTTTAAATTGTATTTTTGTCTTTAAAAAATGAGGGGAACAAATTAAAAAAAAAAAATTGGAACAGGCGATGCAATCCCCCCTGATTGGGTTGCCTGTTGCCTGACATGATTATTTTTAACGTTGTTCTCAAATTATTTTGCTTCTCAAGTGCTGTTTATTTTCTATTTAACTTTGTAAGCCTTTAAATTGTATTTTTGTCTTTAAAGAAAAGGTGAACAAATTAAAAAAAAAAAAATGGAACAGGCGATCGAATTCCCCCTGATTACTTCGTTTGTTGCCTTTTATAATTATTTTTATTGTTGCTCTTTAATTATTTTGTTTAACAAGTATGGTTTATTTTCTATTTAAATTTACAAGTTTTTAAATTATATTTTCGTTAAAAAAATGGGGAACAAATTAAAAAAAAAAAATTGGAACAGGCGGCATAATTCCACTCGATTGCATCGCTTGTTGCTTGATATGATTATTTTTGTTGTTGTTCTCTAATTAGTTTATTTCTCAAGTTATTTTTATTTTCTGTTTAAATTTGTAAGTCTTTAAATTGTACTTTTGTCTTTAAAAAAAAGGGGCAAAATTACAAAAAAAATTGGAACAGGCGACGCATTTCCCCTTGATTGAGTTGCCTGTTGCCTGATATGATTATTTTTTTTTTATCTTTGTTCTCAAATAATTTTGTTCCTCAAGTGGTTTTTCTTTTCTCTTCAAATTTGTAAGTCTTTAAATTTTATTTTTGTCATTAAAAAAATGGTGAAAGAATTAAAAAAAACAGGAACAAGCGATCCAATTCCGCTTGATTACGTCATCTGTTTACTTTTATAATTATTTTTATTTCGCTCTTGTTGCCATTTAAATTTATAGGTTTTTAAATTTTATTTTCTTTAAAAAAAGGGAACAAATTAAGATAAAAAATTGGAACAGGTGACACAATTCGACTTGATTCCGTCGCTTGTTGCCTGATATGATTATTTTTCTTGTTGTTCTGTAATTAGTTTGTTTCTCAAGTTCTATGTATTTTCTGTTTAAATTTGTAAGTCTTGAAATTGTATTTTTGTCTTTAAATAAAAAGGGAACAAATTAAAAAAAAAAAATGGAACATGCGATGCAATTCCCCTTGATTACCGCATCTGTTGCCCTTTGTAATTATTTTTATTGTTGCTTTCTAATTAAATTGTTTCTCAAGTGCAGTTTATTTTCTGCTTAAATTTACAAGTTTTTAAACTTTATTTTCTTTAAAAAAAAGTGGGAACAAATTAAAAAAAAAAATTGGAGCAGGCGGCATAATTGCCTTTGATTGCATCACCTGTTGCCTGATATGATTATTTTTATTGTTGTTCTCTAATTAATTTGTTTCTCAAGTGTAGTTTATTTTTTGTTTAAATTTTTAAGTATTTAAATTGTTGTTTTATTTTAAAGAAAAAGGGGAACAAATTGAAAAAAAATTGGAACAGGGGACGCAATTCCCCCCGGATTGCATTGTCTGTTGCGTTTTATTGCTATTTTTATTGTTGCTCTCTAATTATTTTGTTTCTCAACCATAGTTTATTTTATGTTTAAAATTAAAAGTTTTTGAATTTTATTTTCTTTTAAAAAAAGGGGAACAAATTAAAAAACAAAATTGGAATGGCCGATGCAATTCCCCCTGATTGCGTCTTCTGTTGCCTTTTATCATTTTTTTTTTATTGTTGCTCTCAAATTATTTTCTTTCTCAAGTATGGGTTATTTTCTGCTTAAATTTACCGATTTTAAATTTTCTTCTCTTAAAAAGAAAAGGGGTACAAATTAAAAAAAAATTCGGAACAGGCGACGCAATTCCCAGTGATTGCGTTGCCTGTTACCTCATATGATTATTTTTATCGTTGTTTTCGAATTATTTTATTTCTCAAGTACTCTTTATTTTCTGTTTAATCTTTTAAGTCTTTAAATTATATTTTTGTCTTTAGAAAAAAGGTGAATGGATTAAAAAAAAAAAGGGAACAGGCGATCGAATTCCCCCTGATTACGTTATCTGTTGCCTTTTATAAGTATTTTAATTGTTGCTCTTTAATTATTTTTTTTAACAAGTACGATTTATTTGTTGTTTAAATTTACAAGTTTTTAAATTATATTGTCGTTAAAAAAAAAGGGGAACAAATTAAAAAAGAAAATTGGAACAGGCGACACAATTCCACTTGATTGTGTTGCTTGTTGCCTGATATGATTATTTTTGTTGTTTTTCTCCAATTAGTTTGTTTCTTAAGTTCTGTGTATTTTCTGTTTAAATTTTTAAGTCTTGAATTTGTATTTTTGTCCTTAAAAAAAGGGGGAACAAATTTAGAAAAAAAGGGGACAGGCAATGGAATTCCCCATGATTACCTCGTCTGTTGCCCTTTGTAATTATTTTTATTGTTGCTTTCTAATTAAATTGTTTCTCAAGTACAGTTTATTTTCTGCTTAAATTTACATGTTTTAAAATTTATTTTCTTGAAAAATAAAAAGGGGAACAAATTAAAAAAAAAGTTGGCACAGGCGATGCAATTCCCCATGATTGCATCCCCTGTTGCTTGATCTGACTATTTTTATCGTTGTTCTCCAATTCTTTTGTTTCTCAAGTGCTGTTTATATTCTGTTTAATTTTGTAAGTCTTTAAATTGTAATTTTGTCTTTAAAAAAAAGGTGAACAAATAAAAAAAAAGTGGAACAGGCAATCCAATTACCGTTCATTACGTCGTCTGTTGCCTTTTATAGTTATTTTTATTGTTGCTCTTTAATTATTTTGTTTAACAAGTACGGTTTATTTTCTGTTTAAATTTATAAGTTTTTAAATTATATTTTCGTTAAAAAAAAGGGGAACAAATTAAAAAAAAAACAAATGGAACAGGTGACACAATTCCACTTGATTGTGTTGCTTGTTGCCTAATATGATTATTTTTGTTGTTGTTCTCTAATTAGTTTGTTTTTCAAGTTCTATTCATTTTCTGTTTAAATTTGTAAGTCTTTAAAATGTATTTTTGTCTTTAAAAAACGAGGGGAAGAAATAAAAAAAAAATATTGGAACAGGCGACGCAATCCCCCCTGATTGTTTTGCCTGTTGCCTGATATGATTATTTTTAACGTTGTTCTCAAATTATTTTGCTTCTCAAGTACTGTTTATTTTCTGTTTAAATTTGTAAGTCTTTAAATTGTATTTTTGTCTTTAAAAAAAAGGTGAACGAATTAAAAAAAAAAAATGGAACAGGCGATCGAATTCCCACTGATTACGTCGTCTGTTGCCTTTTATAATTATTTTATTGTTGCTCTTTAATTGTTTTGTTTAACAAGTTTGGTTTATTTTCTATTTAAATTTACAAGTTTTTAAATTATATTTTTGTTCAAAAAATGGGGAACAAATTAAAAAAAAAAATTGGAACAGGTGGCACAATTCCACTTGATTGCATCTCTTGTTGCCTGATGTGATTATTTTTGTTGTTGTTCTCTAATTAGTGTATTTCTCAAGTTATGTTTATTTTCTGTTTAAATTTGTAAGTGTTTAAATTGTATTTTTGTCTTCAAAAAAAAGGGAAAAAATTACAAAAAAAATTGGAACAGGTGAAGCATTTCCCCTTGATTGAGTTGCTTGTTGCCTGATATGATTATTTTTATCTTTGTTCTCAAATAATTTTGTTCCTCAAGTGGTGTTTCTTTTCTCTTTAAATTGTATTTTTGTCATTAAAAAAAAGGTGAAAGAATTAAAAAAAATGGGAACAAGCGTTCCAATTCTGTTTGATTACGTTGTCTGTTTCCTTTTATAACTATTTTTATTGTTTCTCTTTAATTATTTTGTTTAACAAGTACGGTTTATTTGCCATTTAAATTTATAGGTTTTTAAATTTTATTTTCTTTTAAAAAAAATAAAAATTGGAACAGGTGACACAATTTATAGGTTATTTGCCATTCGACTTGATTCCGTCGCTTGTTGCCTGATATGGTTATTTTTCTTGTTGTTCTTTAATTAGTTTGTTTCTCAAGTTCTATTTATTTTCTGTTTAAATTTGTAAGTCTTGAAATTGTATTTTTGTCTTTAAATAAAAGGGGAACAAATTTAAAAAAAATGGAACATGCGATGCAATTCCCCTTCATTACCACGTCTATTGCCCTTTGTAATTATTTTTATTGTTGCTTTCTAATTAAATTGTTTCTCAAGTGTAGTTTATTTTATGCTCAAATTTACAAGTTTTTAAACTTTATTTTCTTTAAAAAAAAGGTGGGAACAAATTAAAAAAAATAAAAATTGGAACAGGTGACACAATTCCACTTGATTGTGTAGCTTGTTGCCTGATATGATTATTTTTGTTGTTGTTCTCTAATTAGTTTGTTTCTCAAGGTACAGTTTATCTTTTGTTTAAATTTAACGGTTTTTAAATTTTATTTTCTTCAAAAAAAGGGAAACAAATTGAAAGAAAAAAAAAATGGAACAGGGATGCAATTTCCCCTGATTGCGTCGCTTGTTGCTTGATATAATTATTTTTGTTGTCGTTTTGTCATTTTGTTTCTCAAGTGCTATTTATTTTCTGTTTAAATTTGTAAATCTTTAAATTGTATTTTTGCCTCTAAAAAAATGGGGAACAAATTAAAACAAAATGGACTAGGCGACGCAATTCCCCCTGATTGCGTTGTGTGTTGCCTTTTATAATTATTTTTAGTGTTGCTCTATAATTAGTTTTTTTTTTAGTGTTTCAAATTTTCTCTTCTTTGAAAAGAAGGGGAATAAATTAAAAAAGAATGGAACAGGCGATGAAATTCCCCCTGATTAGGTCGTCTAATGCCTTTTATAATTATTTTATTATTGCTTCCTAATTTTTTTTGTTTTCCAAGTACAGTTTTTTTTGTTTAAATTTAGAAGTTTCAAATTTTATTTTCTTTAAAAAAAAGGGGGAACAAATTAAAAAGAAAAAAATTGGAACAGGGGACGCAATTCCCCTTGATTGCATCACATGTTGCCTGATATGATTATTTTTATTGTTGTTTTCTAATTAATTTGTTTCTTAAGTGTAGTTTATTTTTTGTTTAAATTTGTAAGTACTTAAATTGTAGTTTTATTTAAAAAAAAAAGGGGCACAAATTGAAAAAAAACTTAGAACAGAGGACGCAATTCCCCCTGATTGCATCGTCTGTTGCCTTTTATTACTATTTTTATTGTTGCTCTCTAATTATTTTGTTTCTCAACCATAGTTTATTTTATGTTTTAAATTAAAAGTTTTTGAATTTTATTTTCTTTAAAATAAGGGGAACAAATTAAAAAACAAAAATTGGAACAGCCGATGGAATTCCTCCTGATTGCGTCGCTTGTTGCCTTTGATAATTATTTTTATGTTGCTCCCCAATTATTTTTTTTTTCTCAAGTACAATTTATTTTTTGTTTAAGTTTATAAATTTTTAGATTTTATTTTCTTTAAGAAAAAGGGGAACAAATTAAAAAAAGAAAATTGGAACAGCCGATGTAATTCCCCCTGATTGCGTTGGATGTTGCCTGATATGATTATTTTCATTGTTGTTCTCTATTAGGGGAACAAATTTAAAAAAAAAATTGGAACAGCCAACGCAAATTCCCCCTAATTGCGTTGGCTGTTGCCTGATATGATTATTTTCGTTGTTGTTCTCGAATTATTTTGTTTTCATGTGCAGTTTATTTTCTGTTTAAATTTATAAGTCTTGAAATTGTATTTTTGTCTTAAAAAAAAGGGGAACAAATTAAAAAAAAAAATGGAACAGGCAACGCAATTTCCCCTGATTGAATCGTTTGTTGCCTTGTATCATTTTTTTTTTTATTGTTGCTCTCTAATTATTTTATTTCTGAAGTACAGTTTATTTTCTGTTTAAATTTAATGGTGTTTAAATTTTATGTTTTTTTTTAAAAAAAGGGAAACAAATTGAAAAAAAAATTTAGAACAGCGGACGCAATCCCCCCTGATTACGTTGCCTGTTGCCTGATATGATTATTATTTTTGTTGTTGTTCTCTTATTATTTTATTTCTCAAGTGCAATTTATTATCTATTTAAATTTATAAGTTTTAAAACTTTGCTTTTGTCTTTAAAAAAATGGGGAACGAATTAGAAAAAAAGTGGAACAGGCAACGCAATGCCCCATGATTACGTTGTCTATTGCCTTTTATCATTTTTTTATTGTTGCTCTCTAATTATTTTGTTTCTCATGGTCTAGTTTATCTTCTATGTAAATTTAACTGTTTTTAAATTTTATTTTCTTCAAAAAAAGGGGAAAAAATTGAAAGAAAAAAAAATTGGAACAGGGGATGCAATTTCCCCTAATTGCGTCGTCTATTGCCTTTTATAATTATTGTTTTGTTTTTCAAGAATAGCTTAGTTTCTATTTAAATTGAAAAGTTTTTGAATTTTATTTTCTTAAAATAAAAAGAGAAAAAATAAAAAAAAATAAATTGGAACAGGTGACGCAATTCCCCTTAATTGCATCGCCTGTTGCCTTTTATAATTATTTTTATTGTTGCTCTATAATTATGTTGTTTCTAAAGTACAGTTTAGTTTTTGTGTAAATTTAAAGGTTTTTAAATTTTATTTTCCTTAGAAAAAAGGGAAACAAATTGAAAAAAAAAAAAAATTGGAACAGCCGATGCAATTCCCCCTGATTGCGTCGCTTGTTGCTTGATATAATTATTTTTATTGTCGTTTTGTCATTTTGTTTCTCAAGTGCTGTTTATTTTCTGTTTAAATTTGTAAGTCTTTAAATTGTATTTTTGCCTTTAAAAAAATGGACTAGGCGACGCAATTCCCCCTGATTGCGTTGTGTGTTGCCTTTTATAATTATTTTTAGTGTTGCTCTATAATTAGTTTGTTTCTCAAGTACAGTTTATTTTCTGTTGAAATTTACAAGTTTTGAAATTTTCTTTTCTTTGAAAAGAAGGGGAATAAATTAAAAAAGAATGGAACAGGCGATGAAATTCCCCCTGATTAGGTCGTCTAATGCCTTTTATAATTATTTTATTATTGCTTCCTAATTTTTTTGTTTTCCAAGTACAGTTTTTTTTTGTTTAAATTTAGAAGTTTCAAATTTTATTTTCTTTAAAAAAAAGGGGGAACAAATTAAAAAGAAAAAAATTTGAACAGGGGATGCAATTCCCCCTGCTTACATCGTCTGTTGCCTTTTATCATTTTTTTTCTTGTTGCTCTCTAATTATTTTGTTTCTCAAGTATAGTTTATTGTCTGTTTAAATTTATAAGTTTTTTAATTTTATTTTCTTTTAAAAAAAAGGGAACAAATTGAAAAAAAATAAAATTGGAAGAGGCGACCCAATTTCCCTTGATTGCGTCGCTTGTTGCTTGATATGATTATTTTTATTGTTCTCTAATTATTTTGTTTCTCAAGTGCACTTTATTTTTTGTTTAAATTTGTAAGTCTTTAAATTATATTTTTGTCTTTAAAAAAAAGAGGAATAGATTGGAAAAAAAAATGGAACAGGGGACGCAATTCCCCCTGATTGCATCATCTGTTGTCTTTGACAATTATTTTTATTGTTGCTCTCTAATTATTTTGTTTCTCAAGTATAGTTTATTTTCTGTTTAAATTTAACAGTTTTAAATTTTATTTTGTTTAAAAAAAGGGGAACAAATTGAAAAAAAAATTGGAACAAGCGATGCAATTCCCTCTGATTGCGTCGTCTATTACTGATATGATTATTTTTATCGTTGTTCTCAGATTATTTTGTTTCTCAGATGCTGTTTATTTTCTGTTTAAATTTGTAAGTCTTTAAATTGTATTTTTGTTTTTAAAAAAAAGGTGAACGAATTAAAAAAAAGATGGAACAGGCGATGCAATTCCTTCTGATTATGTCGTCTATTGCCCTCTATAATTAATTTTATTGTTGCTTTCTAATTATTTTGTTTCTCAAGTACAGTTTATTATCTATTTAAATTTACAAGTTTTTAAATTTTATTTTATTTAAAAAAAAAGGGAACAAATTGAAAAAAAATAAAATTGGAACAGGCTACCCAATTCCCCTTGATTGCGTCGCCTGTTGCTTGATATGATTATTTTTATTGTTCTCTAATTATTTTGTTTTTCAAGTGCACTTTATTTTTTGTTTAAATTTGTAAGTCTTTAAATTGTATTTTTGTATTTAAAAAAAAAAGGAATAGATTGGAAAAAAAAATGGAACAGGGGATGCAATTCCCCCTGATTGCATCATCTGTTGGCTTTTACAATTATTTTTATTGTTACTCTCTAAATATTTTGTTTCTCAATATAGTTTAGATTCTGTTTAAATTTGCAAGTTTTTAAATGTTATTTTCTTGAAAGAAAAGGAAAAAAATTACCCAAAAAAAAAAAAAATTGGAACAGGCGCCGCAATTGCCCTTGATTGCGTCGCCTATTGCGTAATATGATTAGTTTTGTTTTTTTTCTCTAATTATTTTGCTTCTCAAGCATAGTTTATTTTCTGTGTAATTTGGCAAGTCTTTTAATTGTATTTTTGTGTTTAGAAAAAAGGGGAACAAATTAAAAAAAGAAAAGAGAACACACGACCTCCTTACTGCGTCGTCTGTTGCCATTTATAATTATTTTTATTGTTGCTCTCTAATTATTTTTTTTTAAGTACAGTTTATTTTCTGTTTAAATTTACAGGTTTTTAATTTTTATGTTCTTTTAAAAAAAGGGAAACAAATTAAAAAAAAAATTGGAATAGGCGACGTAATTCCTCTTGATTGCTTCGCCTGTTGCTTGATATGATTATTTTTATTGTTGTTCTTTAATTATTTTGTTTGTCAAGTACAATTTATTTTGCATTTAAATTTGTAAGTCTTTAAATTGTATTTTTGTCTTTAAAAAAAGGGGAACAAATTAAAAAAAAAAAATGGAACAGGCGATGCAATTCCCCCTGATTGCGTCGTCTGTTGCCTTTTATAATTATTTTTATTGTTGCTCTCTAATTATTTTGTTTTTCAAGCACGGTTTATTTTCTGTTTAAATTTTCTAGTTTTTAAATTATAGTTTTTTTGAAAAAAAGGGGAACAAATTAAAAAAAAAAATTGGAGCAGGCGACACAATTCCCCTTGATTGCGTCACCTGTTGCCTGATATGATTATT
Organism: Ziziphus jujuba; assembly: GCF_031755915.1. NCBI lineage: Eukaryota > Viridiplantae > Streptophyta > Magnoliopsida > Rosales > Rhamnaceae > Ziziphus > Ziziphus jujuba. The sequence goes on along the minus strand of NC_083384.1, from coordinate 4,573,769 downwards.
TTTATTGATGTTCTCTAATTATTTTGTTTCTCAAGTGCAATTTATTTTCTATTTTAATTTGTATGTGTTTAAATTGTATTTTTGTCTTTAAAAAAAAGGGGAACAAATTAAAAAAAAAATTGGAACGGGAGACGCAATTCCCCCTGATTGCTTTGTCTGCTGCCTTTTATAATTATTTTTATTATTGCTCTCTAATTATTTTGTTTCTCAAGTACAGTTTATTTTCTGTTTAAATTTATAAGTTTTTAAATTTTTTTTAAAACAAAAGGGGAACAAATTACAAACAAAAATTGGAACAGGCAACGCAATTCCCCTTGATTGCATCCCCTCTTTCCTCATATAATAATTTTATTTTTTTAATAATAATAATTTAATAAATAGTTAATGTATATTTAATTGATAGGAAATAAAAATGTGATAAATTTAATTATTTTGAAAATTTTACTAGATAGAAATATGAGGAAAAATTATTAAGCAATTCCTTTAATTTATTTGTTCTTCTATGACAAGTTACTTGTTATACTTCTATGACATAATGTGTAAACTAATAATATATCAATTGTTTATGCTTATAAAAATAATTTTATAAATAAAAATTACTTTTAAGAGATTTCTTCTCAATAATTGTGTCATTAAAGACTTGAAAAATTATTTAAAAAGCTTTTTTATGTTAAAGAGGTAATAAAAAATTATTTAAAAAACTTTTTTATGTTTAAAAACTGAGAAAAGACTTTTTTTTTTAACGATGCGTCGTTTTTTATTGCATTTAGCGACTCTTTTTTAAAAATGTGTCGCTTATTCCTACATTTAGCTACAAATCTGGAAATTATAACCTCAGAAAAACGTCGTCTATTCCAAACTTTAGCGACGTTTTTTTTTTCCAACTTGAAAGTTACTTTTTAGTTTTGTCAAATTAATATTATTTGATAGATAAATTCATAAAAAATAATTGATAGATAATAAAATTCAAATAAATATTGGCATAAGAATATAATATTTCAAATAAATGAAATATTAACTCATATAATAATTTTATTATTTGAAAATTAATAATATAATAAATAGTTTATATATATTTAATAGATAGGAAATAAAAATATTTTGATAAATTGAATTATTTTGAAAATTTTAATAGAGACTTAATAAAAATATGAATCAAATATAATAAAATATTAATTAAATATATCAATTATTTTCTTATTAAATTTCCAAGTATTTTAAATAGTATTTTTGTTACTTGAAAAAGAGAACAGGCGACGCAATGTTTTACGAATGCATCGCCTGTTTCTCTCTTTTTTTTTTTGACTTTTATTCTTTAACTATTTTTTTTATATTTTTATTCTTTAACTATTTTCATTGTTTATTTGTAGATGAAAAATAAAAAAATAACCAAAGAAAAAAATGAAATTGAGAGAAAGACGTCGTTTTTAATTGTAAATGCATCTCCTATTCTCTTAATTTAAAAAAAATATATTTTTATAATTGCAACTTTGAAAAGGAAATAAACTATACTTCAAAAGCAAATTAATAACTATTAAAAAAGGAAAAAAATAAAAAGTATCTGGCGACTCTTTTTTGCTTTTTATGCATCGACTGTTCCATCAAATTAAGGAACAAAAAATAAAACTTAGAACAGGATTTTAAAGTAAATAAACTGTACTTGGCAAACAAAATAATTAAACTACCACTTTGGTAATTTTGTTTCATATATATAAGAAATATTTTCAGTATTTATTTTTAGATGAAGAATGAAAACTAATTAAAAAAAAATAATAATAATGACGTTGATGGAGCAAGTGACGCTTTAAGATGTAAATGCGTCACCGGTTCTCTTAATTTTAAAAAGAAAAAAAAGAATCTTAAAAAGGATTTTAAAATTTTACTTGCCTGTTCTAAAAATTTTTGGCGCATTTTAAAATTTTTATGTGCGCCTTTGAATCCCTTTTCTTTTATAAAACTACATTAAGTACACTACCAAATAGATGTTATATTTGGAAGCAATCTAAGAGAGACTTGAAAAGTGGGATATTTCGGGTTTTATTTTTCATTTGCCTACGTTGCTTTCGGGAAGCTGGGTTTCTCTATTTCGCCCTCATGGTTAGCTGGGTTTCTTGTTTCTTCATCTCCATCATTTAGGTGAGTTTCTTTTTTCTTTGTGGTTGGTGGTGACATGTGGTGGGTTGGATTTTTTTTTTTCTTCATTTTAACCGCAGGTTAGGTTTGTTGGGTTTTCTTAATCTTGCTTTTGTAGATATTTTGTTTATGATATTGCTTGACATTATTTTGTTAAGTTCAACAAGTATTTTATGTTGAAGATCTTCGAGATGGTCTGTTGTTTCAACTCCACCACAACATCATACTTTTGTTGAAGAAGAGTTGGTTGAAGAAGATATTCTTGACGATACTATGATGGCTCACAATCCATTTGTCATGCAATTGCCAAGTATCGATGAAAATAATAATGAGGATGAATGTGAGGGTAACTATGTTCGTAATATGCCTCACCAAATCTTAATACCAATGGTAATAGTTCTTAAATTTTCATTTACTAAATTAATTTTTAATAATTAATATTAATTTATTTATTTTGCATAAGTGTTTATAATTTTTTTTAATTTTTTCATATGTAATATGAGGGTATAATATCGTCAACAAGAGGATGCCAACTTCCATCTCAATGACTATGCATTCATGGAAGTTTAATTAATATTGCTTTTGCTTTTGCATATACAATAGTTTACCAAATTGTAAAAATTTTTCATGAGATACTATTTAATTTATTTGATAATTATTTTGTTATGAGAATGTTTACTTTAAATTTTTGTATTCTAATTATTTTGAATAAAGCTAATTTTAATTTTTTTTATAATTATCATTATTTACTAAATGTTAACAAAATTACAACAAGCAAATTAAAAAAAAAGAAACGGCGACGTACAAGAAGAAAATTGATGCTAAAAAGACTTGTAGCGACACATAATAACAACATGATCGCCATGTTCGACCTTTAGCGACGCTCTAGACTTACGTTCCTGTTTTTAGTGACGCTTTTATTTAAATATATAGCGACGCAAAAAAAAGAGTCGCTAAAGGTTAAACATATATGAAATTAGCGACATGTAGTTGTAAGTAAATGGTGACGTATAACTACACAAGTCGCTAGAAATTCACAAATTAGCGATGCACATGTTTACATAAAACAGCGACGAAGTGTAACAAGTGGCATAAATGTAGCGTCGCTGTTTCTTCCATATTAGTGATGTATGACTTTACATAAAACAGCGACGAAGTTTAGACGTGTCGCTGAAAATGCTAAAAAGTAGTGACGTAGAGATTTAGAGTTGCGGATTCCTCTATGTTTAGCATCGCAAGTCTCTTTACATTTAGCGACTTTGTTTTGCACTGTGTCGCCGTTGGTATAATGTTTTTAGCGACACAACGTTAGGCGATGTGGTGAACTGTATCTCTGTTTATTTCATTTAACACGTTTAATTACGTCACTAATCAGCGCGATTCGCGTAGTGAATTAACACAAACCACACCATGAATCCCTTGTTGTACAAGTAATTCAAGCCCTTGAAGAAGCTTTTCAATATACTAAGATTCATAACCAAAGCAAATGATGCACTGCACAATAAAAAATATGAGAGTTAATGATTAAGCGTACTCCTGGAGTTAAGAAACTGTTATATCTATTGAAAATGCATTTGATTGTCAAAAGGTTAAGAGGCAAATAACATCTCTTGAATTTACTTCACTGATTTTTGTTATCTAATTTTAATTTATGCTCTATATACCCTTCTAGAAATTACCAAAATTCACCAACTTTGCCTATATCATGTGTCAATAGGTAGATACATTGTTCTTTAGATGTTTACATTATGCATGTATGTATATAATACATGTATGTTGTTATTTACAAGGCATGAATTAGAGTACCTAAAGTTTAGTATATTCATTTCATACTAAATACATATACAATCTAAAGCAGTACTTATTTAAATTTCAATAATATAGTAAAGTGGTAGTCATGTTTTTGGACATTCATTAAAGAAAAGTAATGGTGCAAAGAATGTAAGTTTCAATCGCTTAATATCATAAAAAATCAAGTGATGAGAATGGGACCTTGGATGCTTCCTTGTGAGAGATCATTTGGGATTATTTTTTATTTCGTTGGTTTGAAAGAGCATGAAATTCCTGCCAACCAAAAGAAGGAAAGTATGTGAGATATACATGACAGAAAAGAGGGGTAAAAAGCCAAAAAAGAAAAAAAAAAATTTGTTCAGCATGGTCTTAGGAAAATTACAGGTAGAAAATACAACAAACACCTTGTCTACAATCATCAACGAAAGAAAACTGAAAATTAGCATCGAGAGAGATGATTAATCTAATAATATGTGGAAGATTCAATAAACACCATGCATATATATATATATATATATATAAACACATAGATTTTAATCTTAAAATAGATTTTCAGATTTTAAAAATGTTACCTTTAAAATTAACATTTTTTTAAATTTCCCCCTGAACTTGAATTTCCCCTACTATTTTTCTTTAATTATATTTATTCACTTCTTTCAAGAATTTTACCTATAAAGTTTACAATAAAGTATTCCGGAACAAATATATCAGTTTAGACTTCTGAAACTAACTTTAATAAATTTTTATCAAATTTCCTCATAAACTAGAAACTTCCACCGACTCTTTTTCAAAACTAATTTTATTCAATTCCTTAGAGGCTTTGAATTTCAAAGTTTACGACAATGTATTCAAAATGGTTTTCTTGAACAGATATATGAATTTAGACATATGAAATTAACCTTATCAAATTTTTATAAAATTTCCCCCTACTATTTTTCTTTAATTATATTTATTCACTTCTTTAGAGATTTTTAACAATAAAGTTTACAATGAAGTATTCAACAATGTATTCTTCAACAAATATATCAATTTATACTTTTGAAATTTGCTTTAATAAATTTTTATCAAATTGCTCCCGAAACTAGAAAATTCCACCGACTCTTTTTTCAAAATTAATTTTATTCAATTCTTTAGAGGCTTTGAATTTCAAAATTTACAATCATGTATTCAAAATGGTTTTCGTGAACAAATATATGAATTATTAGACATTTAAAATTAACTTTTATTAATTTTTTTACCAAATTTCCCCTTAAACTCGGAATTTCCCCTACTAATTTTCTTTAATTATATTTATTAATTTCTTTCGAGAATTTTTTTAAATTTTACAATAAACTATTCAACATTGCTTTTTGAACAAATATATCAATTTATACTTCTGAAATTAACTTTAATAAATTTTTATACAATTTCCTCCTAAACTAGAAATTTCCACCGACTCTTTTTCAAAGTTAATTTTATTAAATTCGTTAAAGCCATTGAATTTCAAAGTTTACAACAATGTATTTAAAATGGTTTTGTCGAACAAATATAGGAATAAACATTTTTGAAATTAACTTTTCAGAATTTTTATCAAATTTCCCCCTCAAATTGGAATTCCCCCACACTTTTTTTTTTAGTTATATTTATTTATTTCTTTCAAGAGTTTGAACTCTAAAGTTTACAATAAAGTTTTCAAAATGGTTTTATGATCAAGTATATGAATTTAGACTTCAAAATTATCCTTATCAAAATTTTATCAAATTTCCCCCTAAACTTGGAATTCATAAGGATGTAGATGAGTTGTCAATCACATCATCAACGGCCAACAGATAAGGGAAGAAACATCCAAGGATTCATATCCACAACCAAGGAAAGAAATCTTTCGAACAAAGACAAGAATATGATATAATTGCAAAGAGCCGTTGGTTGACTTGCTGAACAAGGAAATCTTATTTGTATAAGGAAATTTTGTAAAATACCTTCATTAACTTTTCCTTTTTGGTGTTCTTTGTTTTGTATAAGTATGCTGCACATCAGTGTATAAAACGACACCACATTCCGAAATTTCCTCAACAACATATGTCCAAACTGAACCTATTCTCACAATTCAAGCCTTTCATCAGTGTACAAGTTTAGTTTTAGTGAAACTAAACAACTCAAATTTTCTTCTTTGGCGGTCACAGATCCTCCTTTTAGTTCAGAATCTTGGTATTTCACATCATCTTACTAGTTCTGAACCACTGTGTAAGTTCTTGTTGGATGAAAAAGAAATATTGGTGTTTAATCCAAATCACAGCAACTGGATTAACAACGATGGGCTATTGACAACCTGGTTGCTTAGTGCAATGTCAAATGACATTTTGAGCTTGAATGTGGGAATAGATAATGCCCACTCCCTGTGGAAATCAATAGAAGATCAGTTGCTTCCTACAACAAAGGAACAAGAGCATCTTCTCAAGGATCGGCTTGCTTCCATGAAAAAGGGTTCTTCCTTAATTGATGAATACCAATGTAAGTTTAAACAAGTTTGTGATAACCTTAGTGCTATTAATGCTCTTGTTTCGGATGTGGACAAAGTATTCTCCTTTGCTAGAGGTCTTGGACCAAGCTATGAGGACTTCAAGATAGCTATGCTAACAAAACCACCTTATCCCTCTTTCAATCAATTGGTTATGGTGTTACAAAGTCATGAACAAATGATTGAAAATGAAAATGAAGCTAGAAAACAAGAGTTAGACCAAAATCATGCTTTCTTTGGTCAGCGTGGTAGAGGGAAAGGACATTGAAATTATGGTGACAGATTCAATTCAAAGGGAAAAGGATGTACACCAGTAGAAAGGTATGTTGGAGTTGCAGATAGAAGAAAACCAGACTAGCAAACATCCAACAGCCATGACATGCACCAGAAACTTGAAGGTAAGGTTTTCTATCAAATATGTGATAAACCAAATCACATTGCTCTCGATTGCTGACACAGATTTGATCATCTCTACACTGAAAAGGACATACCAGAAGCACTGGCAGCTCTAAAACTCACCAAGAATGATGAAAAATCTATGCAAACTCAGTGCCACAACTCACATGACCAATGATGCTGGGAAGGTTCACAACTTACTCCCATATAAAGGTATTGATAATATATTTATAGGAGATGGAAGTGGACTCCTAATAACACATATTGGTAACTCAACTATCAAAACTAGCAACGGTAATTTAAATCTTAAAAATGTTTTGGTGGTCCGTAAATTAAAGAAAAATCTTTTTTCTATCAGCCAACTAACCAAAGATAATGACTGTATCTTTGAATTTTCTTCTGATGGTTTTTTCCTAAAAGATTGCAGCAACAAAGTCCTAGCAATGGGCCATAAAAAAGGGAAGCTTTATGTCCTTGATGGAGAAGAAATTCAAGCTTAGAATACAATAAAGGTATCCTCAGAGACTTGGCATTAAAGAATGGGACATCCAAATTACCATTTTTTAAAAAGTTTACAGTCAAAGAATAATACTAATGTTTCTAGTTGGGCAAAAAGCTTTAGAATTTGTAAGAGTTGTCAACTAGGAAAGAATTGCAAACTTTCTTTTAGTTTATTGAATAAAATATCTGAGTTTCATTTACAAAAAAGTCCACTGTGATTTATGGAGAACTGCCCTAACAATTTCTTCTCAAAAGATTCGGTTCTATGCTGTGCTTGTTGATGATTTTTCCAAGTATACATGGCTATATCTATTAAAGAAGAAATCAGATTTCTTTGAGCGCTTTCTTAAGTTCCAAAAACTTATCGAAAATCAGTTTGATCATAAAATAAAAATTTTCCAAAGCGATGGAGGTGGTGAGTTTAAATCAGCTAGTTTTCAACAACATTTACATAAAAGCGGAATCTTGCATTAAATGTCTTGCCCAAGTACAAAAGAACAGAATGGAGTTGCAGAAAGAAAACATAGGAGCATTATTGAAATGTGACTCACTATGATGTTCCATGCTCATGTTCCTTTAAAACTTTGGGTTGAAGCTTTTATAACTGTCATATATCTTCTAAATTGGTTGCCTACAATTACTTTAAGACATGACACACCATACTATCAATTATTTAAAAAGCATCCTAACTATGTATATTTGCGAGTATTTGGTTGTAGGTGTTATCCCTATCTGCAAGACTATGCTAAGAATAAATTTTCACAAAAAACATTACCATGTGTATTTGTTGGTTATAACTTTCAACATAAAGGGTTTAGGTGCTTACATTCTTCTACAAACAGAATTTATATTTCTAGATATGTAGTGTTTGATGAAACACATTTACACTGTAAATTTTCTGATAGAAACCAGCATCTATAGATTGAATTAGTTAATTTTCGAGAGTTGGAAAATAAGTTGTCGCATCAAGACACTCGGGATCCTACACAATCTGAACAACCATCCAATTATTTACAATCTGATGAATGTGTCTGTGAAGAATCAGCTGGAAATCAGGTATCATAACCAGTTGAAAATTAGGAAACACAACTCCACATAACACCAGAATGTTTACAATTTGGTGACCGAGTTTGTGCAGAACCAATTGCGCATTAGGACATGGTTTCAACCGTTTCTACCAATGATTCCATAGTAGAGTTTCACAGTTCCACCATCGAGCATCACCAACCAGCTGTTGGGGGTTCAGAAACCATCTCAAGTAATGACAATGCAGTAGCACATCAAGTCACCATTAACAATCCTGAAGGTATTCATAATAATCTTTTTGTTGACTTACAGATCCCAGCTGCTGTACCAGCAGATACGGAACCAGCGGACAACACTCACCATATGATAGCAAGATGAAAACGTTAGGACAATCCTACTCTAGCCTTTCAAATGGCTTTACTCATTACAACCATTGAACCATGCTCTCTTAAAATAGCTCTCAAACATCCACAATGGCTTGCAGCTATGCAGGAGGAGATTACTCCCTTACATAAGAATGACACCTGGATACTTGTCCCACGGCCACACCAAAATAATGTAATTGGGTCCAAATGAGTGTAGAAAATGAAGTTTAAGGAAGATGGTTCCATAGAACATTTTAAGGCATGATTGGTGGCCAGAGGGTTTACTCAAATCGAGGGCCAAGACTTTGAAGAAACCTATAGTCCTATGATCAACCATACCACAGTAAGACTCATTATTTCAATTGCTGTCACTTGTAAATGGTCAATTAGATAATTGGACATTTAAAATGCCTTCTTACATGGCCAACTCAAGAAAATGGTCTACATGGAACAACCACCCAGTTTTATCTCTCCAACTCTTCCAAATCATGCTTATCTTTTGAAATGATCTCTGTATGGGCTTAGGAATGCCAACGGGGTGGGGTGGGGCCTGTTTTTAAAATTCCATCCTTGTCCTCGAGGGGAACTTTCCATCCCATCTTGCAGTTTTTTCCGTTTCTTTAGACGTGGGGTGGGGATGGGGATTCCCCTATCGGGAACAGGACAGGGCGGTTTTTCCTCGTTGTTTTATAATTGATATATATTTTTTGAAATATTTATATAAAAGAATTTTCTTGTAAATAAAATATAAATAAAGTGACTAAAATGCCTCAAGGTCCAAAATAAATATACAATAAAATACATCAAAGTCTAAATTTAAAATTATAATAAAATACATTCTTAAAAAAATACAATGCAATATATAAACATAAAGTTTATAAAAATACACACACAAAATAAAATTTTACTTTTTATTTCCTAAAGTCTCCATGGAAGAATGTTACGTAAGAGTTGATTGCTACAAAAATAAACAAAAGTATTAATAATGTCCGTAATTTTTTTAACAATTAAATGTTCACATTTTTTGTAATAAATAAATTCAATTTACCTCCTCATCAATTTCTATATCACTCATAGTAGAAGAACAAGCTCCACCATATGATGAAGAAGATGAAGCTAACAAAAATTAGACAAATTAGTTAACAATAAATACAAAAACTATTTAAGATGAAAAAATGTAAAATTTAATTTTTCATAACATTAATTTCAGCCCATAACCAATATTGTGCACACATCAAAGCTTCTAAAGGTTTAAGATGAAGTCTACTTTGATGCGGACTCACAAATCTTCCATCGATACTGAGTGCAGACTCAGATGCAATAGTAGATACTAGAATAGCTAAAATATCTCTCTCAATATTATGCAAAGTAGGATACTTCATTGCATTTATTTTCTACCATGCAAGTATATCAAAGTTATGAGATCTAGGCAAAACCAACTCCTCCCAGTAATGGTCAATTTCAGATTTAACATGATCAATATTAGTGGTACTTGAAACAAATAAATCAATTTTTCCCAAACGATCTTTTTTTTCTAGATGGAAGCACATTGGGTTGGGAAGATGAAACATTTGGAACATTTGCACTCAAATTGCTCTTTAATTGATATTCTTTCACCAAATCACAGCAAATTTGACGTACAATAGATATCTTATGCACACTTTCATCCCCATAGATCAAAGGAAAATAATATTCTATCACTTTCATTTTATACCTTTGATCTAAAAGAGTTTCTACAACCATTATTCCATGTGTTTCACTCCAATATTTTTCAAATTTAGATATCATACCCGAGGCCATCAATCTAATTTCCTTATAAGAAGATGTTAGCCAATCACAAATTGACATCCTAATCTCACAAATATGTGGAAAAAAAAGATTAGTTGTAGGATACTTTATTTTTGAAAATATTTCAATCATTCATAAAACAATTCTAGCCTTTCACAAATCTCCTTGGCTAAATCCCAATCTTGATCACTAGGCAAACATTTATATGGTGACTCTCATTGTTTCAAATGAGGAAAAACAGTCATATATTTCAAAGTAGTGGCAAGCATCAAATATGTAGAATTCCATCTTTTACAATCAAGTACCAACTTTCTATCACAAGAAATTTTCAATTGACGAACATGTTCTAAGAAATTTTTCTCTCTTTTTTGTGTTGCTGTCCAAAAATAAACACTTTCATGAATTTTTTCAATACTTCCACAAATTATTTCCAAACCATCTTTAACAATTAAATTCAATATATGTGCACCACACCGCATATGAAAAAAATGACCATTTAACAAAAGCGAAGAATTAGGAAGCTTATCCAAAATAAGATTGACCAAAGCATCATTTGTGCTACAATTGTCTAAGGTCAAAGTGGAAAGCCTACCATCTATATTCCAATCCAATATGAAATCCATGAAAACATCACAAAGAACCTTGGAAGTATATGGACAAGGCACATATACAAACCTACAAAAAATAATAATAGATAGTTATAATAAACTAAACTAATTTGACTTCTATATATATAAAATAATCTAATAAATATATAAACTTTTAAAATACCTAATAATTCGACTTTGAAGTGTCCAATTATCATAAATGAAATGTGCCGTAATAGCCATGAAGCCTCTATTTTGGTTGGATGTCCACATATCCGCAGTAATTGCAACTCTACCATAATTCTTCTCTAACAAATCCATTGTTTTGGATTTTTCGTAATTATATAGTTTAAAGATATCACTCCTAATTGTGTTACGAGAAACCACTTTAAATAATGGTTGACCCGTATTCATAAACCTCCTAAATCCATAATGCTCAACTATTGAAAGAGGATACTCATGCAAAACTATCATGTTTGCAAGTTCCTTTCTAGAACTCTCTTGGTCAAAAGTGTATGTGCCAACATTAACTTTCCCACTGACATCTTTAGTAGGATTCAATATTGATTGCCTAATATCCTTTTGTGTTCGAAGAGGACACCTTTTAAAATGATCAAGTAAATGTTTTGTTGCATTTTTACTCTCTACTCCTAGTTTCTTACTACAATAATTACATAGGCCTTTTCCACCCCATCTATCTTTACCTTTTTAAAATGATTCCCACAACCAAAATCAATTTTCTTTTTCCAATTACTTGACTATTATCCTCATCACATACCTCTATTGGAGTTTACTTTTCTTGACTAGATATTTCTTGAGGAGTATTAATTGGAGTCGAACTGTTTTTAACAGGTGTTGATTGTGCTTGATCCTTGTCATGTGGATTGCTTCCAATTGAAGGTGGATTGATATTTCCTATCGAACCACTAGCTTCGACCATAATTTACCTTAAAAAAAAATAGCATAATGAGTAAATATGCACTACACCGGATGAAAATGGCTTGCTCAACTTGTTCTTAAAGAAAACTCTTTTTCTTTTATTTCTTTTTTTTTTAATTTTTATATTTTATTGATAAACACTCCAGCAAAGATGGGCCTTGAGGGTTCCACACTCTTGCAAGTTGGGTCACATATGGTTGGGTCAAACATTAATTTCCTAGTTTGGTGACAGCAAAGGTAAAGAGTTTCAGACATCTATGTAATGAGTAAATATGCAACAGACTAGATGAAAATGGCTTGTTCTATTTGTTCTTAAAGAAAAGTCTTTTTCTTTTATTTATTTTTTTTTTTGAATTTTTATATTTTATTGATAAACACTCTAGCAAAGATGGCCTTGAAAGTTCCACACTCTTGCAAGTTGGGTCACATATGTTTGGGTCAAACATTAATTTCATAGTTTGGTGATAGCAAAGGTAAAGAGTTCCAGACTTATATATAATGAGTAAATATGCAACAGACCGGATGAAAATGGCTTGCTCTACTTGTTCTTAAAGAAAACTCTTTTTCTTTTATTTTTCTTTTTTTAATTTTTATATTTTTATTGATAAACACTTTGGCAAAGATGGGCCTTGAGAGTTTTAGACTTTTGGTGACAGCAAAGGTAAAGAACTTCTATGTGCACAGAGAACTAAAAAGACCCCTCTATGGTCTGAAAATGAAGAATAATAAACTAAAATCAAAGCCAAACAAAGAACTATCTATGCAAATGAAACCATGATGGCATCGTAAAAAGGATGTAGGGATATTTAATGAATTTGAAAAAAAAAATCAGAAAGATTATTCATTTTAATTACTCAATCATTTTAAGCAGAAAGTCATATTTATTATTTACACATATTTATTATTTTCTTTTTCTCATTTATTCTAAGGCCCGAATTCTAAGAAATTTTTTGAAGGTGGGGTGAGGATCAGCCAGGAATTGAGGTTGTGGCAAATAAAAAGGCTACTTGAATATCATTCAAAAAAATTTTGGAGTGTCTAGTATGCCACCAATTAGTAACCCAAGAGTCCATACTTTTATTAAATGAGAGAGAGATCCACCAAGGCAAAAATACTATAAATGAAAGATATATAAGGGAAATGAATGCTTTCTTTTTTGCCATTTTTTCGTATGGGAATTTTTAAATGAACTCGCCTCATTTGTTGACTCAATACTACTATTTCTATCAAGCATCGGTTATATTACTTTAAAAGTTATAGAGCCCATGAATCTATTTCCTATTTTTTATTTGTGATTTAGTTAAGCGGTTAGTCCTTGGATTTAGAAAGAATACAGAAAAACAATACCAAAATACAATAAGAAAGAGTGCACTTCAAATAAAAAAGAAAAAGAAAAAAAGAAGCAATTTCATTTTATGATTGTTCCTTGTTCGTTTGCGTTTAGCTCGAATGAGCGTTCTGAAGAATCTTCAGTTAAGTTGTGCTATATAAAAAAGAGGATTCTTGAGTTTTTGTTTTTTCCCTCTCGCTAAGAAAGCTGTCATTCTCCAAATCCGAAGTAACTTTCATCAACTAGCACTGTTATGATGTGAACTTTTAGGAGTTATTCATTGAGTTGCCTAGATCTAAACTAAAATACGAACATCCCTTTCATATGATTTCTTATAGATATCCACATACATATATTGAAATTACATTTCAGAAGTTCATCGCGATATTGATCCATTTGAAAATAGCTCTAATTCAGTTACTCATATATCATGTTTACAATTCATACGAGCTTATGCTCGAAAGAAGCCACATGTTATACCATATTCTAATAAATCGATATCCGTGATATGATTTACGTAAGTCTTGAAAAAAAAAATTTGATAGATTTTTCCCCATCGTATTTAAAAAAAATTGTTTTTTTGATCATGAAGAGATAAAGAAACCATTGCAATTGCCGGAAAAACTAAGCCCACTAGATGCACCAAAATAGAGGGTAAGGTGTTAAGAATTGTCATAGAATGGGTACCTCGATTTAATATTTGATTTCTACCTGTTATTTGTTGTTATATTAATCTTTTAACCTGTTATAAAGATATCTTATAATTCATATAATAATTATACTATTATATTGTGTATACATGGAAAAACTAAGCCCACAAAGGCACAAAAATAGAGGGTAAGGTGTTAAGAATTGTCATAGAATGGGTACCTTGATTTAATGTTTGATTTGCAGTTGTTGTTTATTGTTATATTAATCTTTTAACCTGTTATAAAGATATCTTATAATTCATATAATAATTATACTATTATACTGAGTATACCTAAGTGAGTATATACAGTAATTAATATTAATTATTAGGAATCTACAATGTAGGAGTCTACAGACTAATATATATATATTTTTAATATATTTAATATATATTAAAAAAAAGAAAAAAATTATTATAAGTCTGTAAAGTATATAATAGACTAGAATATACTAAGTACGTATATAATATAATTAATGTAAATCAAAAATGTAAATATGTAAATAAAATAAGTAAATAAATAGGCTTATTCATCTTTCTACATGTATGATAATTCACTTTTTTATTATGTTCATTATTTATTTTTATTATTCTTGATTTTTGTTTTTCCCTTCGCAAAAGAATTCATTATAATACGATCTGACAAAAGAGATTCTTAGTAAAATTAGGGATTCTTGAGGGATATAGAAAGATGCAGGATCCTCTCGCCCAATTTCATGGACGAAAGAGACAAAATTCACTCTTTTTATTTTGTTTGATAGAGATTTCCTGACCTGATTAGTAATCAGGGCTATCGATAAAAAAAAAAGTATCCGCATGATTCTTTTTCCAATTTAATCTTATGTTACCAAAGAAAAATCCATTCTTGGAATTTTGACTTTGCTTCTTATAAATTAAATAACTACTTGGTTACTATAAAACAAGTAATAAATTTAAAACAAGTAATAAAATTTTCAATTTATTAAATTTAATAATTTATTAAATATTAAATTAAGGATAAGGATATATGGCTCTCCTTAATTTTATTTTTGATTTCATTGTTCGATTCAAAGGAAAGAAAGTATGGAGTTGAAATAACTCACTCAGAACACATTTTAAAGGATTACATGGTACGATTGGATCAAATAAGCCCTTATGGAATAAATATTCAGCCGCATGTGCACCCTCGGGTATTGTCTTATTCAATGTTTGTTCAATTACTCTCGTACCCGTAAATGCAACGTAGGCATTTGGTTCGGAAATAATGATATCTCCCAACATACCAAAACTTGCTGTCACCCCACTCATAGTAGGAGATGAAAGGATTGATACATAGAATAACTTATTATTTGATTGATAATAATATAAAGCAAAATATATTTTAACCATTTGCATCAAGCTCAAACTTCCTTCTTGCATACATGCTCTTCCAGAAGCACACACTAAAATAAGAGGTAAAAATTTATTGGTAGTATGTTCGATCAAATATGTGATTTTCTCGCCCACTACCAATCCCATACTACCCCCCATAAATTGAAAATCCATAACCTCGATTGCTACAGGAATACCATTTAGTTGACTTATGCTTGCTCGAACAACATCAGTTAATCGTGTCATTCTTTGATTAAAATCAATACGATCTTTATACAGCTCCTCCCGCAAATGAAATTTTATGGGATCCCTAGAGACCATATCTTCATCCAAAGGCTCCCAAGTACCTGGATCAACCGAACTTATTCTATCTGAACTAGTCATTTTCAAATGACATCCACAATGTTCATAAATATTCATTTGAAATTAAAAAAATTTCTTATAATTTAATCCATAACAATTTTCGCTTTGCACCCACAAATATTTGTATTTTTCAGTTATCTCTAAGTCACTTTTTCTGTCTTTTATTTGTATTTGATTTAGAGGAAATGCCAAATCATTTTTCTTTCTCTCATTTCAGCTAGAGCTTTCTTTAATTTTTTTTTCTTTTAAAATTTTATTTAATTTTAATTAGTTTTCTTTTAGTTGAGTTAGAGCTCTCTCTAAATCCCCTTTTCTTTTTCTTATTTCAGTTGGAGCTATCTCAAACTCTATTTTTCTTAGAGTTTTTGCACTATCATTCGTACTAGTTCGTATACTGGAACTCCCGCTTTTACTACTCTTATCACTTTTGCCACGAATGTAACTATAAATGTAGCTGTCATTGGAATTGACACCACTACTTAAAATATAAAGATCAATACTGATTTGAGAATGAAGTTGATTGTCAATGCAACTAGTAATGTGATTATTCCAACTATATTTAGTATCATACATGTAACGGTAATAGTGAGGATCATCATCTTAGATACATTATTGGGATAACTAGAATTCTGATAACTATAAATAGTACTTTTTGGTGCACTTAGAAAAGAACGATCGGTATCAGTCTCAAAAATTTGATTTTCAATATCAAAATATATGGAGTAATGGTCCTTATTACTATCCCTAAAGAAAAAGGTTTGATCAGATATGAAATTTCAAATGTACCTCCTGATGTCGACTAAATGATCAATATTACTGTAACTATAATTGTTAATCTTAATTCCATTAAGAATTTTTTTATTCATATGATTTATAATCGGATCTTTATTTACACTGGTATTTTCGTTTTCAATAGGACCACAAAAACTATCCATTGATTTACTTAACCCACACCTGTATTCTAACCCTTTCCTAAACAACATCGAATTGAACCGACATTTTTCCATAGAGCTTTCTTGCCCCTATTTACATGAAAATACAATAAATGAATAGTCATTTGATAAAAATCATTTGAATATTCCGATTAGAATTTAGAATCAGAATAAGCATGTAAATCCAATCGCTAGGATTATTAACTAATAGCAAGTAGATATTGAAAAAAAAAGTGATTATCCCTTGCGAGAATTCAGAGTATCTCTTCTCTACATATGATAAAATAGGATGAAACCTTTTTTCAATTCAAAATAATTGAAAAAAGATTTTTTTTTATTATAAATAGCAAATAGCGGGTTCTTCCATGTTGTGTCAAATTCACATCGAAAAAAGAAAAAGTTGTTTTCTCGTATGAATATGAAGAACCTCTTTTTCATAAAATCTTGCCTACTAATCAGTTTCTATTCTAACACAGAATGAAAAGGATAATATACAAGATGGGTAGAAGAAATTGTGATACTCAACTCGATCCATGATCCGAAATGGTAAGATATAAGAATATATAAAACAAAAATATAATTAAGAAATGATAATTAAAATATATAATATAAAAAGTACAAAAATACACCAATCCTAAGGATCCATAGGATTAATTGTGGATCCAACACAACAATAGAAATGTTTAAGTTGTTTCGCCTTGTATTTTGTTCAAGAGCACTTGCCCATACCCAAAGATCCAAGACCTATTTTGAGCATATAAGTGGTGGAAGCCGATACGAACCCGAGTAGTGGTTTTGGTGCATTTATGGAGTTCGAGCAGTAAGAAATGGTTCTAACTCTTTACAGATTCAATAAATATCACTAAGAGGTCATGGAAACAAGTCAAGGCAGAAGTAAAACCAACTTGTATAGACTTGTATGGACATCTTCAAAATTTGGCCGAAAATGTGTTGTTTAGCCGCTGACATTGACTTTTCTTTTTCTTTGACTTATTCCAATCAAGGGGCAACGTGTGGGAATCATTATTAATCATATTTGGCACCCTAAATGACATATGGAAGCTGATTTGGAGGCCAAACAAGCTGGAGATTGATCAAAGATACCTTAGTAGTCAAACTAGTCAACTAGTTTCCTAATTTGATTTTGACTTTTTGTTTTAGGAAATTAGTCCTTTATTTGGTTTCTATTTATTCATTTGCTCAACAAATCAACTTAGGAAAGTTATTTTTTTATTATTTTAATTGTTAATTAGTTAATTCCTAATTCAAAATAAAAGAATTAATTAATTAAAATTAGATTAGGAAAGGAGGAGACTTTCGGCCATATTAGGAATCTTCATTGCATGGCCGGTTTTACCTATTGTAATTAGGGTTTATTTTATTTTCTCTTAGCCTATAAAAGGGCTTGTTTTTTAGGAAGAAACACCATTAATAATATTCAGAATTTATTTTGTGAGACTGAATTTCTCTTTGTTCTTTTGAACACCTAAAACACCATTAGTGAGTGAGTGTTTGAGTTTGACTTATCAATAGAAAATCCATCACCCATTGTGGCGTCTTCGATATACCAAAGTTTTTAATCACAATTTGGTTAGGGGTTGAGGTGACCATTAGATCTTGAACATAATTGTAACACCCCGTCCCAAATCGCACCGGAATCCGTGCATGTTGACCGAGGTTGACCGTTGACCGAAGGGGTCAAAAGTTGACTTTTTGACTCGGTGAGAATTTCGAGTTGACCAGGGTACCGTGGCGAAGTGCACGATGCCACGAGTTCGTAGACTGGTAGCACGTCGAAAAACGGAGCTACGGTTTGAAAGTTATGGGCAAAACAAGTTGAAGTGTAAACTGTCCAAAAGGTGCCGGGAGTTGACTTTTTCTTGTAATGTAATTTTGAGTTGACTCTTGTATGGTTGTAAAGTACTCGTCGATACGAGTTCATACACTAGCGGCACGCTTAAATCGGACATTTGGTTAAAAAGTTACGGACGTTTGAAATTCGCCGGGTACCGTATTATTTTAATATATCTGACTTAAGTGCACAGTAACGCCACGTGTCAGCTTCTGATTGGTTCACGTGGCATGAACAGTGTCACGCAGGGGTTTTATTTGTTAAAACACTCGGGGAAGAGAGAGAAAGAGAGAGAGGAGAGAGAGAGAGAGAGTCACCGACCGCCGATCATTTTCACGTTTTCCGGCCTATTTACTGTACACGCGCCGGCCAACCAGGTTGCCCACCTCATTTCCGGCAAAACCTCCAAATTTCATGGCGAACGGCCGCCGGACGCGCCCGGATCGGACGTCCGAAGTTTGGCGGCGATTTTTCCCCCTCCACCGCCGGCCACCGCGAAGCGGCACTGTTTCGGCCGATCTACAGTACACGCGCCAGCTAGCCTTGATCCTCTCCTCAAGTCCGGCCTACCCACCAAAAATCACGGCCATCGGACCACCGACGCGCCGGGATCGGAGCGTTTTCCGGCGAGGGGTCGGAAATCTTCAAACGGTGATTTCTCCGCCATCCGACCTCCGTTTTGCTCACCGCCGGTCCCGTTGGATTGCTCTCCTCACGATCTACGAGTCTGCAAAATTTCACAGCCAACGGCCACCGCACGCGCCGCCGCCAGCGACGGTTGCCGGTGACCGCGGTGGCTCGCCGGAAAATACTATTCCGGCGAGTACCCGAAATTCCGGCCAGCTCCAGTCCGCAGTGTTCGAGCTCCTGAACCCAAATCCGGCATCCGTTTCCGCCAATTCGTGATGGTTTGGGAGAATTGCGGAGCCGAAACCCGAAAAGCTTCCCGATAAAATTCCGATCCCGTCGGGTACGATCATCGGAAATTGAGACCGAATCTGTGATCAGCATCACTCGAGCTTCGATTCGGTATATAACTCGTAAATTCTAGATATCGTTTGTGTTTTGACCCCCCGGGTACCGGGTATTATTTACCCGAATAAAATATTAATTTATTTGATTGTTTGTGAATTTTGTTCTAGGAGCACCGGTGAGTCGTAGAATTGATCCCGTAGTGGATCATGGGTTAATTGCGTGCTCCAGGTGAGTGACCCACCTTCAAATTAATTTTGGGGAATTTAATTGATGAATATATTATGTGTGAATTAAATATTTGGAATTTAATTTCTATGTGCCAAATATTTATTGGATTTATTGTAGAATTATTTATGAATTTATTGGATTTAAGAAAATGCGAATTCTACAAATTTATGCCGCGTGGAATTATTTTATGGTTTTGAGGATTTTGAAATTGGTGTGGTTTTAATGGTAAATTGGGCATGATTTGATTTTCAAATATTTCAAAGAAAATATTTGGTTATATTGGTGATTTCAATTTTTATAAAATATGCCCATGGAATATTATGAGATTTGATTATGATATTTCGAGAAATTATTTATGCTTGGAAAAATATGGATATTTGAATTGATGGATTTGGAAGTTGGTGGATTTGAAAATCATGGAATTTATGGTATGGATTATAAGGAAATTATGGAGAATTTCCGGGTTCAAGCGGATGGACTATGCCCGCTATGTTTATGAAAAATGTGAAATTTGTTATATAATTTAAATATGTGGATTTTATGATTTTTAGATGCACCGTGCACATACTGGTGTTCTGATTATGTGATATGGATATTGTGCACACGGATATGATTAGCGCGCAGGTGGGTATGAGTAGCGCGCAGGTGATATTATGAGGGTGTCCTGTGGATGCCATCGGAGAGGGCGGCCACCCCCCTTTGGCCGGGACACTAGGTTAGCAGCGGCGCAGTGGGACGCCACGCGACCGTATGCCGGTTTCTCTCTATAACCTCCTGTCTGGCAGTACCTCGGGACGCTGGGTACTCTGGCGCCACTGGTATATAGTGGGTGCATCAAATGATTTCAGAACTGTGTTTTAAAAATAAAATGTTTTGAATCTGTATTGGAATTAAAAATATAATTATTACTGTTCTGGTATTTATTTGATGTCTTGATTTTCGGGGAATATGAATCAAGGGTTTTATGAAAAGGTTTTAAAAGGGGAACTTTTCCAACTGAGAGAATTGTAAGGGTTTTGAGAGAAATTATTATTTTCCAATTAATTATTATCTATCTACTGTATTACCGTGGTATTATATTGTATAGTAGATATGGTCACTCACTGAGATGATTAGCATCTCACACTCTTAAATTCCGTTCCTCTAGGTTCCAGGTTGTCGGTGTTCATTCGGAGCGGACTTGATCTTCCTCGCTGTTTTACTTCGTGAAGTACCCTGTTCATCTTTATTGCAGTTGTACTATTTCTTTCATTCTTGTTGTATTTATTATGCACTGGATTACTGTATTTATTTTGAAGTGCTGAAAATTGTGGAACCAATTTGTAGTATTGTGGGAGGAATAAGGGGATATTTTTTAAGTGTGTTTTCAGTGCAGGTAAATTTATGGTAAGTAAATCCCTTAGGGGAGGTGCTGCTGGATTTTCCGTTAGAAGGTTCGGTGGTATTTCCCTGGGATCAGGGCTTGTTTAGGGTTCCGGGGAGGTATTCTGGACGGGACCTGACAGTTGGTATCAGAGCATAGGTTCTTGTAATCCTAAGGGACTGTGCATTGTTATGTGTCCCATCCGTGTCTAGTCTCTCGTTTTACCCGCGTGAAAGCGTTCTTTCCGTTTGTCTCGAAGTAAATTCGTTGCTCGAGTTTGAATAGCTCTAATCTTCGAGGGTGTCAATTAGGATCATTTAGCCTAACGGGGAATTTCTATGGCCTAGTCGATGGTCGAGGATGCCTTTTCTTTTTGAAGGTCAAGCTTATCATCGTGAATGGTATCCATTTTGTTCATGGAGAAGAAGGATGATTGCCTAAGGATGTGTGTCGATCGATTTCAAGGCGTAAAAATATTTTTTCCGATCGTTTATCAAAAATTAAATGCTTTTCAAAGTGGTATTTAAATTTAAAAGTGTTTTATTCAAGTATTTTTGGTTTGTGCTCGTACGTGTATTTGTATGTTATATTGTTTGATATTATACTGCACCATATGGAGGCGGCGAACCAATTTGGTCCATGTAGAGCTAGCCCCATGATCATGTTGCCTACGAGCCCGGGGAATTGGACAGCCAATATAGGCAACCACCCTGGTTTGTATTGGTAGCAGAGTGTCGGCGATAGTTGGAATCATGGATTACGTAACATGTAGAAGATGTCGTACGTACCTCCATTACAAGCGTGCATATTTTATTTTATGCTATGGATTTTAAGATATGATTTTGTGCACTTATTCATGTTTTTATTATTATTTCAATGTGGAGTTTTAACAATTGCCTATGCAAGTTAGGTATATTTGAAAAATATATTTTATTATTTGTTTTATGTTATGGTTTTTCCAAGAGCGACTTAAGGGTTAAATATCGCCAGTCGAGAATCCAAAGCAGGGTATCGTTGAGTTCAAAAGGGAGATCCTAAAGAAAGCACGCGATTCAAGGTATGCGATACACCCCAAGGGTACCAAGACGTATGGAATGCTCACTAGATGACATTGTGGTTTGGCACGATAAAGGAAGTTGCAAGATCCGAATAAAGGTACTTAGGTCACCGATAAGTAAAAGTAGGGAGATGTAAATATGGATTTCGTGCTTAAACTATCATTCACAAAGAGAAGGTACGACAGCGTTTAGAGAATCAAGCAAGATCCGGATAGCGACTAAAGTTCTACTTGGTGGTTGATGAGGTTAATGAGATGAGGATGATTCCTTAGGCATGGTTGGATGTTTAAGCATGATTATTTTTCATTCTAGAAGCTAAGATCTTGATATCTTATTTCCTTGGAGATTTAAGGTTCGTATTGGTGGTGCTTTATCGATTCAAGGTGGTTGATATTGGTGGTGATAATTTACAATGATAAGGAGTATGATTTTTGGGACGGAGTTAGAATTTAAGAAGTGTGGAATACTTTATTGGGTTAAGGATCTAGTGATTTGTTCATAGTATTGGTGGTGATGCTAGAATTAAGATTTAAATTTCTTATTGCTTGAGGTATGGATTCATGGAATTTATTTGAAATGGGGGAAACTTAGGGTTTTCAAGAATGGTATTTGGATGTTGAGAATTTTATTCATGACCTTGATGAATTTAGTTAAAAGAAAGATTGATGTTTGTCGAGGTTAAGACTATTGGTTAATCAATGAGGAGCAAGGGTTTTATAATTGTAAGTACTAGGAGGGTAATCGAAGACAAGTGAATTAATCTCAATCTTAACTTGGTGATACCAGTATTTGAGGAAATTAGACTTAAGTTCTAATCTTACCTTTTAAAGTGCTGATCGAGTCACGAGAGTTGGTTGTTGGTTTAAGGATGCATGCTTTAGAAGCACCTTATGGTTAGCGTTCGACTATGACCAAGACTTGCAGATCGTGTTCTCGTGGACCAATTTGAATATCCTTAATTAGTGGGCATGAGAATGAAAGTTGCACAAGAGGAAAGTTAAAGTCACTATTAGGCGTGATGGTAGTGTAGTGATAGTGGATAAGGCCTCTAGTATACTTGCTAAGTTACGCTGCCAACAAGTGGAAGCGGGAAAGCAGACATCGGCATGCAGCGTAATTCATGTGTTGTTGCTACAAAAGAACATCGAATACCTGTCAGTCGAGGAAGCGATGTGGAAACTCGAGGCACTACTTGTATGGAGCCACATGCCAAATCTATACCGACCACAAGAGCCTCAAGTATATTTTCACACAGAAGGAGTTAAATATGAGGCAAAGGCGATGGATGGAGTTGTTAAAGGATTATGACTGTGTGATTGATTATCACCCGGGTAAGGCGAATGTAGTGGCAGATGCTTTGAGTAGGAAGGCTACTGGATCCCTTGCTCACGTCCAAGTCGTCCAACTACCTCTCATGGTGGAGTTGAAGAAGATGGGGGTGTTAATGCATATGCACCCTTCAGGAGTTCTTATGGCTAGCTTCCAGGTACGACCGGTGTTGGTGGATCGTATAGTAGAGACCCAAATGGAAGATCCTAAGTTGAGGACAATTAAGGGCAAGGTACAAGAAGGTCTTGATCCGAATTTTCAATAAGGAGGGATGGAGCCCTCGTGTATAAAGGACGACTTTGCGTTCCGGATATCTCAGGACTCAAGGAGATTTTAGAGGAGGCGCACAGCTCGATGTATGCGATGCATCCGGGAAGTACCAAGATGTACCGGACGCTTGTTAAGTATTATTGGTGGATTGGTATGAAGAGAGAAGTGGCAGACTTCGTATCAAAGTGTTTGATTTGTCAACAAGTGAAAGCAGAAAGACAGAAGCCTTTGGGACTACTCCAATCCTTACCGATTCCCGTGTGGAAGTGGGAAGAACTCAACATGGACTTCGTATTCAAGCTTCCTTCCACACCTAGAAGGTACGACGGCATTTGGGTAATCATTGATCGTCTCACCAAGTCGGCACACTTCCTACCGGTACGAGAACGTTTTTCACCCGAGAAGTTAGCCCAGTTGTTCGTGCAAGGCATACGTGGGATCAGTTCAAGATGGCCTTCTCTACTGAGTTTTGTCCTCCTGCCTACCGTGAAGCAAGAAGGAGAGAGTTCGAGGAACTACGACAGGGGAACATGACGGTGACAGAGTACGAGAGGAGATTCCGAGAACTATCAGAATTCTACATGCACCTAATTCCCGACGATCACACGAAGAAGGTGAGGTTCATAGACGGATTGAAAGAGAGCATCGGCTACACCCTTTCTGGATCAGTACATCCCACCTATCAGTCCGCCAGGGATGCAGCGCTCGAGCTAGAGAGACAGGAGGAGATACACAGACCCTCGAGGCGTAGATCATTCGAAGGTTCGTATAGCGGAGTACCTCGACAGGGGGCAGCTAAGAAGAGCCATAGCTCAGGCTCAGACAGTGATGGGTTAAGCCCACGAGGCATATTCCAGAGGAGAGATAGTTATCGCATGCCCCAGCCAGCTCGCCATTCGATCAGTGTGGATGCAAGCTCGTATCAGCAGTCACGCATTGGTTCTCCGCGGATTTGTCCACTTTGTAGGGGGAATCATTCTGGGCAGTGTCAGATGGATGGTTTATGCTTTCGGTGTGGGCAGCCAGGCCACATAAGGAGGGATTGCCCTTATGGTAGCGGCAGTGTGCTAGAAGCAGGTCGACGGACACAGCATACGGGGATATTTCTAGGACAGAGTTCCCAGGGGAGTCAGCCAGTAGGAGTTTCTTCGGGATCAGTCCAGCCGTCTGCAGGATCCAGTCGAGGTAGAGGAAGGAGACCCCAGCAGACAAGTCAAGGCCGGGTGTTTGCTATGACGCAGCAGGGAGCCAGGACTACGCCCAATGATTTCACAGATCAAGTGATGGAAGCAGACCTGATCTTGTTTGATCTATCCGGACTTGAAGTAGTGTTGGGCATGGATTGGTTGGCAAGGAACTACTTAGTCGAGGAAGCGACATGGGAGCCCGAAGCGCAGGTGCGTGATCAGAACCCTTGTTTGTTCCAGTGACGCGCGGAAATTTCGAGGACGAAATTTTTGTAAGGGGGGAAGGCTGTAACACCCCGTCCCAAATCGAACTGGAATCCGTGCACGTTGACCGAGGTTGACCGTTGACGGTTGACCGAAGGGGTCAAAAGTTGACTTTTTGACTCGGTGAGAATTTCGAGTTGACCAGGGTACCGTGGCGAAGTGCACGATGCCACGAGTTCGTAGACTGGTAGCACGTCGAAAACGGAGCTACGGTTTGAAAGTTATGGGCAAAACAAGTTGAAGTGTAAACTGTCCAAAAGGTGCCGGGAGTTGACTTTTTCTTGTAATGTAATTTTGAGTTGACTCTTGTATGGTTGTAAAGTACTCGTCGATACGAGTTCATACACTAGCGGCACGCTTAAATCGGACATTTGGTTAAAAAGTTACGGACGTTTAAAATTCGCCGGGTACCGTATTATTTTAATATATCTGACTTAAGTGCACAGTAACGCCATGTGTCAGCTTCTGATTGGTTCACGTGGCATGAACAGTGTCACGCAGGGGTTTTATTTGTTAAAACACTCGGGGAAGAGAGAGAAAGAGAGAGAGGAGAGAGAAAGAGAGAGAGGAGAGAGAGAGAGAGAGTCACCGGCCGTCGATCATTTTCACGTTTTCCGGCCTATTTACTGTACACGCACCAGCCAGCCAGGTTGCCCACCTCATTTCCGGCAAAACCTCCAAATTTCATGGCGAACGGCCGCCGAACGCGCCCGGATCGGACGTCCGAAGTTTGGCGGCGATTTTTCCCCCTCCACCGCCGGCCACAGCGAAGCGGCACTGTTCGGGCCGATATACAGTACACGCGCCTACTAGCCTTGATCCTCTCCTCAAGTCCGGCCTACCCACCAAAAATCACGGCCATCGGACCACCGACGCACCGGGATCGGAGCGTTTTCCGGCGAGGGGTCGGAAATCTTCAAACGGTGGATATTATGAGATTTGATTATGATATTTCGAGAAATTATTTATGCTTGGAAAAATATGGATATTTGAATTGATGGATTTGGAAGTTGGTGGATTTGAAAATCATGGAATTTATGGTATGGATTATAAGGAAATTATGGAGAATTTCCGGGTTCAAGCGGATGGACTATGCCCGCTATGTTTATGAAAAATGTGAAATTTGTTATATAATTTAAATATGTGGATTTTATGATTTTTAGATGCACCGTGCACGTACTGGTGTTCTGATTATGTGATATGGATATTGTGCACACGGATATGATTAGCGCGCAGGTGGGTATGAGTAGCGCGCAGGTGATATTATGAGGGTGTCCTGTGGATGCCATCGGAGAGGGCGGCCACCCCCCTTTGGCCGGGACACTAGGTTAGCAGCGGCGCAGTGGGACGCCACGCGACCGTATGCCGGTTTCTCTCTATAACCTCTTGTCTGGCAGTACCTCGGGACGCTGGGTACTCTGGCGCCACTGGTATATAGTGGGTGCATCAAATGATTTCAGAACTGTGTTTTAAAAATAAAATGTTTTGAATCTGTATTGGAATTAAAAATATAATTATTACTGTTCTGGTATTTATTTGATGTCTTGATTTTCGGGGAATATGAATCAAGGGTTTTATGAAAAGGTTTTAAAAGGGGAACTTTTCCAACTGAGAGAATTGTAAGGGTTTTGAGAGAAATTATTATTTTCCAATTAATTATTATCTATCTACTGTATTACCGTGGTATTATATTGTATAGTAGATATGGTCACTCACTGAGATGATTAGCATCTCACACTCTTAAATTCCGTTCCTCTAGGTTCCAGGTTGTCGGTGTTCATTCGGAGCGGACTTGATCTTCCTAGCTGTTTTACTTCGTGAAGTACCCTGTTCGTCTTTATTGCAGTTGTACTATTTCTTTCATTCTTGTTGTATTTATTATGCACTGGATTACTGTATTTATTTTGAAGTGCTGAAAATTGTGGAACCAATTTGTAGTATTGTGGGAGGAATAAGGGGATATTTTTGAAGTGTGTTTTCAGTGCAGGTAAATTTATGGTAAGTAAATCCCTTAGGGGAGGTGCTGCCGGATTTTCCATTAGAAGGTTCGGTGGTATTTCCCTGGGATCAGGGCTTGTCTAGGGTTCCGGGGAGGAATTCTGGACGGGACCTGACATAATTTAGATTTGGGCTAATATAATATGGGTTTAGGCGCAGGTCATCCTAGGTTCGTATTAGTTACGAGCTTGTACACATGCTTTTAAAGCTACTCGATTAGCTATGGCATCGGGCGCATTTCCCCAGGGGTGTCCTAAAGTTCTTCTACCTAACTGTAGTATGGAATCATCTCCAAAGATCTCGATCAGAGTGGGCATATGCTAAACATGAATACCCCCTGAAGGCACAGGGATAACACCTGGTAGAGAGACCCAATCTTCTATGAAATAAATATCGTGGCTTCGATCTTTTTCAATAAAATCATCTCATAGTAAATCAATAAAGCCTAAAGTGATGTCTCTTTGCCCTTCAAGTTTACCTACTACAGTACCAACGTGAATAGGACCTCCACTAGATAGACGTAACACTTTAGCTAGTACACGAAAGTGCATACCATGATTTTTCTATCTATCAACAACTGCATGCATTGCACGGTGGATGTGAAGAAGTAGACCATTATCTCAGCAATAATTAACCAAGCTAGTATTTGCAGTGAATCCCCATGTTAAGTAATGATGCATTATAATAGGAACTCCCAATTCTTTGGCAAATAGAGCCGTTTTAATAATTTCTTCGCATGTACCTACAGTAGCATTCAAGTAATGATCTTTGGTTTCACATGTTTCAGCCTTTGCTTTATAAATGACTTCAGCACAAAATAAGAAATGGTCTCTCCAATGCATAAATGGTTCAGAATTCACGTTCTCATCATCTTTGGTAAAATCAAGTCCACCATGAAGAATTCATAAACTGCTCTACCATAATTCTTAGTAGATAACCTTAATTTAAGTTTAATAGTACATCCTAATAGGGGGCAGCCATACTTGTTCAATTTATCTCTTTCAACCTAGATGTCATGAGGCGATCTTTGGAAAGTTTTAGTATAAGAAGGAGGGATTCGCAAATCCTCCAAATGTGGAGTGCGCAGGGCCTTGAACCCAAAAACATTATCCACAATGGAAGTAAACATGTTAGTAACAAAACCTTCTTCAAAAAGGTCTAAGGTGTAAGCTACATAAGCAATATATTGATTTTCTTCTCCAGGAACGGGATCAAGGCCATAGCATTGACCTTTGTAATGATCAAGATAGGTAAGCCTGTTAGTCCATATAGTTGTCCATGTACCAGTAGAAGATTCAGCAGCTACCGTAGCCCCTGCTTCCTCAGGTGGAACTCCAGGTTGAGGAGTTACTTGAAACACTGCCAAGATATCAGTATCTTTGGTTTCATAGTCAGGAGTACAATAAGTCAATTTATAATCTTTAACATTGGCTTTGAATCCAACACTTGCTTTAGTCTCTGTTTGTGGTGACATAAGTCCCTCCCTACAACTCATGAATTAAGAATTCTTGCAATACCAAGGTCTACTCTACATGAATTAGGAGTTAATGAAACCTTTCATAGGAATCTTTCATAAAATTATCAACTAATCAGAATGGTTCGTTATTAGACTATGGTATTTGATTCGCCAAATACATCATTATTGTATACTCTTTCATATGTATGGTGTAACCCGCTCTTTGTTTTTAAAAGTTTCTAATCTCTTACCTTTTTTTTAATCGAAATATCTAAGAAATTCGCTCTTGACAATAATATATGTTGTCTATGTAAATCCTAGATGTAAAAATACGCAAAATTCATTCATGAATAGAAAAAAAGGGCATAGGTATAAAAAAGAAAAATAATATTAATATAATAAATAATATAAAATAATATAATAAATATGTAACAAATAACTGGCTAGGCGTAAATCAATATGCTGACATAGGAAATAGGACATGAAATAAAGGTCGATGAGATAGAAAAAAGGAATCATAAATAGAATAGAGTTCGGGTTCAAATTCCATAGATAATATGGTTCGTATTGTCTATAATGATAGGCAAATGAAAGACTTTCTCAAGCTCTTTATTCATCATATTTTGAAAATGGATTTTGGTTGAACTTGAAAATTGACTCATTGAAATTGAATAAGTAAACAATTGGATTGCATTTGGTTGGACGGCCCTAACAAAGTCGAGTGCCAGCGCCCATTTTTTATTTCTTATTGAAATATTGAATTAACCGATTAACTTAACTTACTATCGAACATTTATTTTTGATTTCAATAATTTTTGCAAAAAATTTCGACATATTTTTATTTTATTATAAGAATCAATCCTACTACTTCTGGTCATGAGGTTCCCGTGCATGAAAAAGACAACCTGGGGCATATTGCTTAAATCATTGGTCCAGTATTGGATGTAGCTTTTCCACCGGGCAAGATGCCTAATATTTACAATGCTCTGGTAGTTAAAGGCCAAGATTCTATTGGTCAAAAAATTAATGTGACTTGTGAAGTACAGCAATTATTAAGAAATAATAGAGGTAGAGTGGTAGCTATGAGTGCTGCAGATGGTCAAACAAGAGGAATGGAAGTGATTGACATAGGAGCTCTTCTAAGTGTTCCAGTCGATGGAGCGATGCTAGGATGAATTTTCAATGTGCTTGGAGAGCTCGTTGATAATTTAGGTCCTATAGATACTCGCACAACATCTCCTATTCATAGATCTGTGCCTGCCTTTATACAGTTAGATACAAAATTATCAATTTTTGAAACATGAATTAAAGTAGTAGATCTTTTAGCCCCTTATCACCATGGAAGAAAAATTGGACTATTTAGGGGAGCGGGAGTGGGCAAAATAGCACTAATTATGGAATTGATCAACAACATTGCCAAAGCTCATGGGGGCATATCCGTTTTTGGGGGAGTAAGTGAACGTACTCATGAAGGCAATGATCTTTACATAGAAATGAAAGAATCTGGAATAATTAATGAAAAAAATATATCAGAATCAAAAGTAGCTCTAGTTTA
The DNA here is from genome assembly GCF_031755915.1 of Ziziphus jujuba. Taxonomy (NCBI): domain Eukaryota; kingdom Viridiplantae; phylum Streptophyta; class Magnoliopsida; order Rosales; family Rhamnaceae; genus Ziziphus; species Ziziphus jujuba. Next base: position 4,543,548 of record NC_083384.1, on the reverse strand, counting down.
TGGTCAGATGAACAAACTGTCGGGAGCGCTTACGAGAGTTGGTTTAACTGCCCTAACTATGGTGGAATATTTTCGAGATGTTAATGAACAAGATGTACTTCTATTTACTGACAATTTCTTTCATTTTGTCCAAGCGGGATCCGAAGTATTGGCCTTGTTGGGTAGAATGCCCTTCGCTGTGGGATATCAACCCACTCTTAGTACCGAATGGGTTCTTTACAAGAAAGAATTACTTCTACCAAAGAGGGGTCCATAAATTTTATTCAAGCAGTTTATGTACCCATGGACGAATTGACCAATCTCGCTCTGACCATAACATTTGCACATTTAGATGCTACTACCATACTATCAAGAGGATTGGCTGCCAAAGGTATCTATCCAGTAGTAGATCCTTTAGATTCAATGTCAAACTTTACAATGTTACAAAGATCTTCAAGACATTATAGTTGTCCCTGAGTTGGACGAATTATCCAAAGAAGATCGCTTAACTGTAGCAAGAGCACGAAAAATTGAGTGTTTCCTATCATAACCCTTTTTCATAGCAGAATTATTTATCGATTCACCAGGGAAATATGTTGGTCTAGCATAAACAATTAGAGGATTTAAATTGATCCTTTTTGGATAATTAGGATGGTCTCCCTAAACAGGCTTTTTATTTGGTAGGTGACATCAATGAAGCTACTACGAAGGCTATGAACTTAGAAACAGAGAGCAAATTGAAGAAATGACCTTAAATCTTTGTGTACTAACCGTGAATCCAATTGTTTGGGATTCAGAAGTGAAAGAAATAATTTCATCTACTAATACTGGACAAATCGACATATTACCAAACCATGCGCCTATTGCCACAGCTTTAGATATCAGTATTTTGAGAATGCGCTTTAGCGACCAATGGTTAGCGATGGCTCTGATGGGTGGTTTTGGTAGAATAGGTAATAGTGAGATCACTGTTTTAGTAAATGATGTGGAGAAAGGTAGTGACATTGATCCACAAGAAGCTCAACAAACTCTTGAAATAGCGGAAGCAAACTTGAGTAAAGCAAAAGGCAAGAGACAAACAATTGAAGCAAATCTTGCTCTTAGACGAGCTAGGACACGAGTAGAGGCTATCAATGTGATACTGTAACTAGGTGGTGGGTCCGAATAAGCAAAATAAGGTGTATAAATAGAAGTTTTGTTTATACACCTTCTTTTATTCTGTTTGCTTCTGCCAATTGAAATTGAATAAGAATAAAATATAATTAAGTAGAATAAACTTTTAGTGAAACAAAAAAATATTTAATTTGAAATTAAATAGATAAATAGAGTAGGATGGAAAAGATACAAAATCGATAAAAGAGCATAAGTAGAGAAATGTATTAGAGATTTTTCACATTGATATCGAATAAGTTCTACCTATTATTAGATGTCAACTAATGACTCCCGCCGTATGAAAGCAATACTCTAACCACTGAGTTAAGTAGGTCATTTATCATCACAATGAGAAACAAGTGTGACCTATCACATTGATAGATTATAAATGGAATATTGTTTTAAAGCAATACTAATCAAACGAATCAAAGAGATATGATGTTGGATCATGTAATATTCATCTTGAAAAGAAATTATCTACATGATAAAATATGTATCACAAGCATAAGGGCTATAGCTCAGTTAGGTAGAGCACCTCGTTTACACGCGCGCCAATGTTTTTCATAGGAGTCCATCTGCAATCAAAAGATTTAATCTTATTGAAAAATGGATGTCTTACTCTATGACATTTAGGGAACAAAATAAGAGAACAATAGCCTGGCAAATGGTTTGGTTCGATTCGGATTCGGGCACCCATGTAGGCGCCACTATAGAACCCATCATTAAGTTAAGATAGTGATAAGGTGAATACCCTATTTATTCAATGCTAGGCGTAATCAGTATAAGGACCTCAAAAAAATTATCTTTTCATTCTATCTTATGAACTTTATGGTGTATGAAGTTTCATATTTGATTCAAACGGGGTAATAGAGACTCCATTTAGCTTAAATTGATCTAGGCCAGAAGCAGACCTACATCAGAATAACCTTTTTTTGAAACACTTTGGTAGTGCTCTCGGATTGGAATTCACATAATGAATTGGAGCACATGGAGCCATCTTTTTATCTTTCTTTCATTCAAAAAGTATGGTAGACTAACTAATATTTATATAAGTTAATGAAAGAGCCCAATGCACAAAAATGCATGTTGGGTCTTTGAAACAGTTCAAATCATTTTGATAATAATAAATTTGATCTGTTTTACCGAGAAGGTCTATGGCTCGAGTTCGCATAGCCCTATAAACCTAAAACCTATGATTTTAATTGTAATATAAAAAAGAAAAAAATTAATATTTATAGAATATTAAAATATTAAAAATTTTAAATAATTTATATAATATTCTATATTCTAATTTAGAATTAATTCTAATTTAGAATTTTATTTATAATACAGAATATAAATATAGAAAGAATAAAAAAAAAAAAGAATTTTGAAGTCCTTTTCTTTAATTCTTTAGATTTAGTTAGATTTAGAGATAATCTAATCAAATTATCTGAAGTGAGGCAAAACCAAGAGAGGTTTATTTGTATAAGAGCAATATAAACAAATATGTATTCTATCTATATCAAAATAAATATAATAGGTAATAGAAATAAAATGGAATTAGAATTATAGTTTATAGTGGCTATGGATAATCTCGAAATTAGAGATATACCATAGCACTACACAATTATAGATGACTTGACAATTAATTCAATTCCAATAAATTAATCCGGTGTATTTTCTATATTTTCCACATTATTAATAGGAGTACATTTATCTTTTTGCTTTACGAATATGATATTTTTTGGGCATTTCTAATAATATCAAGTGTTATTCCTATTTTGGCATTTCTAATTTTCGGAGTTTTAGCCCTGATTAGCAAAAGACCCAAAAAACTTTTGAGTTATGAATCGGGAATAGAACCAATGGGGGATGTTTGCTATCTTTTTTGTTGTTTTTGATGTTGAAACGGTTTTTCTTTATCCATGGGCAATGAGTTTTGATGTATTGGGGGGATCCGTATTTATAGAAGCTTTAATTTTCTTACTTATCCTAATTGTTCGTTCAATTTATGGATGGTGAAAAGGAGCTTTGGAATGGTCTTAGCTCTTAAATATTCATCAGATAATAAATAAAAAACAAATTGAAATAGTTATGAATTCCGTTATTGAGTTTCCCTTCCTTGATCGAACAATCCAAAATTCAGTATTTCAACTACATCAAGTGATCTTTCAAATTGGCCAAGACTCTCCAGCTTATGCTCATTTCTCTATGGTACCAGTTGTTGCTTTATTGAATTTGCTTCATTAATAGGATCACGATATGACTTTAATCGTTATGGACTGGTGCCAAGATCTAGTCGTTGACAGGGCAGACCTAATTTTAACAGCGGGTACAGTAACAATGAAAATGGCCCCTTCCTTTGAGATTATATGAACAAATGCCTAAATCGAAATATGTTATTGCTATGGGAGCATGTACAATAATAAGGGGGATGTTCAGTACCGATTCTTATAGTATTGTTCGGGGGGTCGATGAGCTAATTCCCATAGATGTCTATTTGCCTGGCTGTCCACCTAAACCAGGGGCGGTTATTGATACTATAACAAAACTTCAAAAGAAAATATCTAAAGAAATCTATGAAGATTGAATTAGATCTCAATAGGCAAATCGGTGTTTTACTACCAGCCACAAGTTTCGTGTTTGATGTAGTAGTCATATGGGAAATTATAATCAAGGATTAATCTATCAACCACCATCTACTTCAGAGATCCCCCTTAAAACACTTTTCAAATACAAAAGTTCAATATCTTCCCATGAGTTAGTGAATTAGGCAGGAGCTTTTTTTGTTGTTGTACAGATACAGAATACCAAACAACAAGCAATCTTCATAAATTTCATCGTAATCGTAAATGTCAAATATTTATAATACTTATACAAACAAATTACTTATACAATACAAATAAAAATGCGAGAGAGATAAAAAAGATTCAGGGTCAGTTGTCTGCTTGGTTGGTCAAACATGGGCTAGTTCATAGATCTTTGGACTTCGATTACCAAGGAATAGAAGCTTTACAAATAAAGCCTGAGGATTGGCATTCCAGTGTTGTCATTTTATATGTATATGGTTACAATTATCTACACTCCCAATGTGCCTATGATGTAGCACCAGGTGGACTGTTAGCCAGTGCGTATCATCTTACGTGAATAGAGTATAGTATATATCAACCGAAAGAAGTATACATAAAAGTATTTGCCCCAAGGAGGAATCCTAGAATTCCATTTGTTTTTTGGGTTTGGAAAAGTGTGGATTTTCAAGAAAGGGCATCTTATGATATGTTGGGAATCTCTTATAATAATCATCCACATCTAAAACGTCTGTTAATGCTGGAAAGTTGGATAGGATGGCCTTTACGTAAGGATTACATTGCCCTTAATTTTTATGAACTACAAGATGCCCATTGAATAATCAGAAACTCATATTCACTTCTACAACTCCAGATATTCAAAGAATATTTGTACTTTTTTTATAGGTCAAAGAGCTGAAGTTTCATTCATTTCATATATTATGTATAAGTTAAAAAAAGGATAGGCTAAAAAAAAAATCCTAAATAAAAAAAAAGATAAAAAAACAATTAAATTAGAGGGATTCAGTATGATTTTCAAATTTTGAAAGATACTTTTTCTACATGAGCTGAGCTGAGTCAATAGGATGAAAAAGTTAATGATGCAAAACTATGTACCGTGAACATCACTTAGGGGGGTTCCAGAAAATAACAACATAAGGGGAAATGGAGAAATAGAATGTGAAAAGAAAATTGAAAAAAATGAATGCAAGGGGATCAGATCCTAGTTGTATTATATGTGAAATGAATGTTGTCTATTTGTACCCCTCAAATCTCCTTGTAATATAGAAGAAGTAGTACCATTCTTTGGAAATGAGAGGAGACACAGTATGAACAAATAAATAAAAAAACGAGGAAACAAAATCTATTTGTTTCTTTGGATACGCTTTACTCATCTATTAATACTCATCTATAAATATTCTCTATTTCTTAAATAGAAGGGATATCTCTCTAGCCGTTTAGATGGATAAACATGTATCATGATCTATACTATTAATTAATGAATATGTATGTCGACCAATTTGTAGAATCGATACTCATACAAACAATCCATGTGCCAGGAACAAGATTTGGATTGGTGACACGAGGATTTTCAGTCCTCTACTCTACCAGTTGAGCTATCTCGACCATTCAGGATGCATCATCCTCATTTTAATAGATGACTTGGGTCTATGTCAATTAAAAAGACGAAAAGGGGAGTACAAAGTCTTACCCAGGCCTTGGTTGAATTTCTTAGATCTTTTAAAAAAAAAAAAGACTTTGTAAGTTTCAGTACAGTACGAGTGATAATATGATCATTCCAATTTACAATCAGGGTTACTTGCTCAATAATGTTCATTTGTACATGTATCATATATATCACACGGCTTGTGAAAAGAAAAAAATTAATGAATGAGAAACATAATGAATTTTGAACCGCTAACGAAATGAGAGTATAGGATAAAAATTAGGGAATCAAATGGGCGTTTTTGGGGATAGAGGGACTTGAACCCTCACGATTTCTAAAGTCGACGGATTTTCCTCTTACTATAAATTTCATTGTTGTCGATATTCACATGTAGAATGGGACTCTATCTTTATTCTCATCTAGTTAATCAATTTTTCAAAAGATCTATTAGATTACGATGGAGTAAATGATTTGATCAATGAATATTCCATTTTTTTTACTTGGAATCGATTCACAGCAATTCTTTCATTTTTCATATAAACATATAAATAAATAAAAAAAGATTCGGGTCATCATTAATCATTTGGCTTGGAGATAGTATTTCAATACGTATACGTATATATAGGTTTATTCTTCATCCTTTGTGAAGTTTCGATAGAAGGATTCCTTTACTAATGCATCGCAGCCAACTCCATTTGTTAGAACAGCTTCCATTGAGTCTCTGCACCTATCCTATTTTATTATTACTTTCTAAATCCTTATTTGTTTCCAGAAAACATGATTTGGCTTAGGATTGCCCATTTATAATTCCAGGGTTTCCTTGAATTTGAAAGTTATCACTTGGTAGGTATCCATACAAAGGCTCAATCCAATTAAGTCCATAGCGTCTACCAATTTTGCCATATCCCCCCTTTTTTTATTAGGGTCTTGATGCCACTCTTCTTTATTCGTTTATTTATATTAGGCTGGAACTGTTGAATTCATTATATAGCAATTCCATATTGAAAGGCGTTTTCTCCTAATTTGGATATATTGTATATCTTCTTTCATCTCTATTGGATACTCATATCTGGTCCAATTAGAAAAGATTCTATCAGTTCTGTATTCGAAATTAAATTCAATATGAAATTAAATTTAACATACAATATATATGGATATATACCACATATATATTATGTATATTTATTATACATAAATATATATGTGGTATATGTATAAGCTAACATGCTATGCCCCTATTTGTATCATTTTTAGCGTGTAATTTTGAATACTTGAACGGTCGATTCTTTTTTTCGTTTAGCTTTCACCTTTTCGAATGAAAACACCGGAATATTTCATTATGATCTCGATTGCGTTTATATAGATTGGATTGCACTTTTCCTTTTCATTTTTTTCTCCCTCTTTCCCTTTTCTCAGGGCAGACCTTCTATAACAATAACATAAATAACATAAAAAAAAAGAACTAAAAAGGAAATTTTTTATTATAATACTTTTATAATATTAATTCTTTATTATAATATTATAATATTTTTAATCTTTTTTTATATTATAAACATTAATATTATAATATTCAAAGATAATTACAAAGTTATTTTTTAATTAACAATAAAAAATCTTACTATCTAATCAAGATATTGATTATTGATAGACATATAGTTGATAAAAAAATTGAAATTATATAGCGCTATATTAATTGTTATGTTAATTGTTATGTTTTATAATATTCAAATATCCAATATTTCTTTGAACTTCTATTCTATATTTTCTCTCCAGTCATATGAATTATGAACAGTTAATAGCTAAGATCCCAGTAGTTTACTAAATTCCTATGCATGTACAATTTATGTTATGCGAGCTCGCTTAGCTCAGAGGTTAGAGCATCACATTTGTAATGCAATGGTCATCGGTTCGATTTCAATAGCAAGCTTTTCTCCATCTGTTTGATTTTTTTTTTTTTTTACAAAATCGATAATAAGAATATTGAGATAATAAAAATATTGAAAAGGCTTCTTACCTTTTTACCTTACCAAGGGTCACCGATCTATTATCACTCTATTATCTCATAGAAACACCCAATTATAAAAAATAAGAAAAAAACTAGAAGTTCAATCTCTGTAAAACAAATCAATCAAGAAAAGAACCTTATTTATATATTGCTTATTTATATGTATTTATAAAATATATCATAAAATTTATTATTGTATTGTATAAAAATTATACACAATAATAAATAATATTTATATATACATATATTATATATACAATACAATACGGTGCGGATATTGATACAATTCATCTAATTATTTTTTGTAGTCCAAGACTTCAGTAAATTTCACTTCATTTATCATTTAGTTTAGTTTTAATTTCATTTAGGTTTATGAAATTTCAATAAAATAAGGAGTCTTGATGTCGTGTTACAGAGGACCTAGTTTCAAAAAAATATGTCATCTGGGGGCTTTTCTAGGACTAACTAGTCAAAAACCTCGAGCTGGAAGTGATCTTAGAAACCAATCGTGCCCGGTAAAAAATCCCAATATCGTATTCGTGTAGAAGAAAAACAAAAATTGCGCTTTCATTATAGTCTTACAGAACAACAATTACTTGAATACATTTATATCACTGGAAAAGCCAAAGGGTCAGGTTTTACTACAATTACTTGAAATGTGTTTGGATAACATGCTTTTTCGATTGGGTATGGCTTCGACGTTTCCCTGAGGCCGCTAATTGGTTAACCATAAACATATTTTTGTTAATGGTCGTATAGTAGATATACCAAGTTGTCGCTGTAGACCCCAAGATATTATTACAGCCTCTTCTGAGGAATTGCCAAAACATTTAACACTTCACCCATTTCAATATAAAGGATTAATCAATAAATAAATAGATAGTAAATGGGTCGGTTTGAAAATAAATGAATTGCTAGTTGTAGAATATTATTCTCATCAGACTTAAATCGAACTAAAATAATAAGAACGGGGTTTGAACACCCCCTAATACGTAAAAAGACATGAGGTAAGGGGTTTTAATCCGAGGATTTTTCTTCTGTTCATATTTCATAGATTAGTATGGCGATTTTCATTCCTTGTCCCTTCTTTACATTATAGTGTTTTCCATACCATAGAAATTAGTATTAGGAATAGAGAATCTATATCAAAGAGAGGGCTAACTGTTGGAATAATGGTATCCATTATTATTTGCTACATTGCGATCAGCAACATTGGTGAAGTAGGTAAAGGCTATGGAAAGAGACGGATTCGACCACTCGACCATCTATCCTACATAACGATTATGGTTCAGAAACCAAGTGAATAGTGAGTTATTCATATTCGATTTTTGGATAGGTATGTACACTCTATTTTTTTTTAATAGAAAAACTTTTATTGAATTAAAGATAAACCCTTCCTTCGATGCTGGGGAAGAATAATTTTTTTTGTCAAAAACAATACATAAAGATTTATGTTTGCGAAAATGGCACTCCCGGGCTTTTCTAATATTTACACCAGAATAAATCACTGAATTGATGCAAATACATCGAGCAATCTATTTTTTAAGACTATGTTTTATGGATACTTTTAGTTTATTATTATATTTAGTTTAGATTATTCGTCCATTTTCATAAAAATTCTAAAATGACTTTCCAGTTTTAGATCTTTCAACCCCTTATCCCAACTTCGGCCCCATAGATTTATTCCAAATTCAGGAAACATCCTGGGGTTTTTATATTTGATTGTATAGCGTATACCATTATACACACAATACACACAACACAAAATGGATGGTTAGACTATTTTCATCCATCATAGAATGATTATTCACTTCTTGTTCTTCTCTCTTTGGATCATAATACGATCAAAACTTCTAATTATCCTAATCTAAAGGAAAAATTCTTTGATTCTTCAACTTCGATGAAATAGGAATAGTTCCTTTCATTCTTTTACTACTACTATATTTTTGTTAGTATATTTTACTATATTTACATTTGAATGAAATATAATTGGATTCAAATTTTTTTAGTTTTATTGATTCCTGTCAAAAAGGAAAAGAAAGAATTTGAGTAGAAGGTCTTCTTTTTTAATGAGTCTATTTTTATATTATTTCATAATGTCCAATTCCCGTTGATTGGGGATTATTTTCTCACAACATGAAGGGGTAATTCAAAGAAATTATAGAATGGATTTTTGCATATGTCTAGATCTGGAATCTTATTGTGAATAATTCCGACAACTTCGGGAGAGAAAGAGGCATTCACCTATTACCAAGATGGTGTGATTCGATTCTTTTATTTATTTATTATTATTTTCTTTTTTCTTTCTTATTTAGTTATTATATTATAATTAATTATGTTGTAAATAAATTAATTACATTATCTTAAATTATAATTAATAAATAATATATATTATATATATTTATTAAATTTATAAATAATTATATAATTATAATAAATTACAATTATCAATTATAAAGTTTTAAATCAATTTTATATATATTTTTATATATTTTCTAATTTTTTCTTTTTATAGATATACTTTTTATTTTACCGCTCTCAATCTTAGGAGAAAGATACTCAGAATTAATATGAAGCTATGCAATTAGAAATCGATCCCTATGATTGAAGTTATATATTTTATAACACAGGCCTTATCCACGCAAGGAACGGAGAACATACGAAAGCTTTGGAATATTATTTTCGGGCACTAGAGCGGAACCCATTCTTACCACAAGCTTTTAATAATATGGCCATGATTTCTCATTACATGCTACTATCTCCACTATAGAAAGGGAAAGAAAGAGCAATTCCATTAAATAATACTAGAAAAAATAGCCTTTCTATATATGTGTTGTCCAAAACAACGATTTTTATCAGTTGTAGTAAAGAAATGCACTTCATAGAAGAGGAAATATGACTAAATTGGTATGCCTAGATACTTTATTCTATGGATAAAGGGTCTAATTGAAAAAGAAGTGCCGTAAAGATCAATTACTGAGATTTTGGGCCAACACAATAACAACTGCTTACTTATGTCATGATATGAGGTAAAAGTTAGGAATCCACTTATGTAATAGAGTTAATCCCCTAAGGTATTGAGCAGCGGTGTAGCATCAGATCCTAACGATAGTAAGTCTTTTCCTTCTTATGACGAAAGTCTTTTTCAAAGATTCTATATAAATTTATATATGAAACGGAGATATTTACCTTTAAGAAAATTCCAATGATAGCGAAAATACCTATGCTTTATGAAGGTGGGAGAAAAGATAAAACTGATTAAATCATTAAGCAAAATTAAAGTTTGAAACTCATAACCTTTTTTGGTTAACTCGAGAGAAAAAAATGGGATAGATCCATAAGAAATCTTATTCAATTATATATGGTAGATTAAAAAAATGAGATACTAAAAGAATTTGACTGCTGAGCTGTATGAGGTCAGAAACTGTCAAGTACGGCTCTAAGGGAAGGAATTTACCTACCTATTTAGACCGAGGAGAATAGGCCATTTGACAAGGAGATTCTGAAACTACTGAGGCTTGGTTCGACCAAGCTACTGAGTATTGGAAATAGACTATAGCGTTTACTCCTGGGAATTATATTGAAATGCAAAATTGGTAGAAGACCACAAGGCGTTTGGAATAAGAACACTATTTTACTCTAACTGTTTTTTTATATTTGTTATAATGAATTGTTTATGAATTGTTTGTGTCTCTATCAATCAAATAAAATGGATCATTTCTCTGGGAAGAACCAATCAAAAGATTTCATTATATCCCTTCTCCTTCTAAGATCGTTCTATTTCGTCTGTTATTTAGTAGGGATAAACGATTACAGATAAGTTAGAAAATATATTTCTTTTCTCCTGTTAATAATAATAACTAATAAAAGTAAAAAAGACCCTCGAATGACTAAATAGAAATACTAGTATGTCTCTTAGTAATGACTAATGACTGTTCACACGGTTTGGAGTAGAGTAATAGTAATAGTAATATATTCTATGTAAGACATAAAGTGTCTTCATTTAGGAACTTCTAATTGAGATATGAATACATTAGGTTGCATAAGAAAGAATTACATCAATTCAAAGCCCCCCTAAAAAATTTTATAAGATTAAAAAGGTCCGTTAATCGCCCCTAGCTATGTCATAATAGATCCGAACACTTGCCCCGGATCGACTTCCAGATCATAATTGCCCTAGTGAGTAACTAAAGAAAATAGATAGATGGAAGATAGAAGATAAAAAACTAAGTCTAAACATCTCTCATAGGTTCACTAATTACTTAACTATTGGCGTGTTTCTTTGTATGTGTTGTCCGTAAAGCGAAAGACTCAATGATTATTTGTTCACGGGAATCAGAAGTGAAAATTTTGGTAGATAGGGATCCCATAAAAACTTCTTTAAGGAATGGGCTAGACCACATCATTTCTTAAGAACAATAGCTAAAGGACCAGATACTACCACTTGGATCTGGAACCTACACGTTGATGCTCATGATTTTAATAGCCATACCAATGATTTGGAGGAGATCTCTCAAAAAAGTATTTAATGCCCATTTCGATCCATCATTTTTCTTTGGCTGAGTGCTATGTATTTCCATGGTGCTCGCTTTTCCAATTATGAAGTATGGCTAAGTGATCCTACTCACATTGGGCCTAGTACCCAAGTAGTTTGGCCAATAGTGGGTCAAGAAATATTGAATGGTGGTGTAGGCGGTGGTTTCCAAGGAATACAAATAACCTCCAATTTTTTTCAGCTTTGGTGAGTATCTAGAATAACTAGTGAATCACAGCTCTATTGTACTGTAATTGGTGCATTGGCTTTTGCAGGCTTAATGCTTTTTGCTGGTTGATTCCATTATCATAAAGCTGCTCCAAAATTGGCTTGGTTCTAAGATGTAGAATCTATGTTGAATCATCATTTAGTAGGGCTACTAGGACTTGGGTCTCTTTCTTGGCCAGGGCATCAAGTACATGTATCAATTTCTAAATGCTAGAGCAGATCCCAAAGAGATTCCATTTCCTCATGAATTTATCTTGAATCGGGATCCTTTGGCTGAACTTTATCCCAGTTTTGCTGAGGGAGCAACCCTTTTTTTTCACTTTGAATCGGTCAAAATATGCAGAATTTCTTACCTTTTATGGAGGATTAGATCCAGTAACCAGGGGTCTACGGCTGATCGATATAGCACACCATCATTTAGCTATTGCAATTCTTTTCCCAATAGTAGGTCACATGTATAGGACCAACTAGGTCATTGGTCATGGCAAAAAAGATATTTTAGAGGTTCATAAAGGCCCATTTACCAGCCAGGGTCATAAAGGTCTATATGAGATCCTAAAAATGTCATGGCATGCTCAATTATTTATTAACCTAGCTATGTTGGGCTTTTTAACCATTGTTGTAGCTTACCATATGTATTCGATGCCCCCTTATCCATATCTAACTATTGACTATGGTACACAACTTTCATTGTTCACACATCACATGTGGATTGGTGGATTTCTCATAGTTGGTGTTGCTATGCATGCAGCCATTTGTATGGTAAGAGACTATGATCCAACTACTCGATACAATGATATATTAAATCGTGTCCTTAGACATCACGATGCAATCATATCACATCTCAACTGGGTATGTATATTTTCAAGCTTTCACAGTTTTGGTTTGTATATTCATAATGATACTATGAGTGCTTTAGGGCATTCCCAAGATACGGTTTCAGATACTGCTATACAATTAAAACTCGTCTTTGCTCAATGGATACAAAACACCCATGCTTTAGCACCTGGCGCAATGTCCCCTGGTTCAACAATAAGTACCAATTTAACTTGGGGGTGGGGGGGGGGGGGGGTGGGGTGTGGTGATTTAGTGGCCGTGGGTGGCAAGGTTGCTTTATTACCTATTCCATTAGGAACCGCCAATTTTTTGGTACATCATATTCATGCATTTACGATTCATGTGATGGTATTGATACTTTTGAAAGGTGTTCTATTTGCTCGTAGTTCACGTTTGATACCAGATCAAGCAAATCTTGGTTTTCGTTTCTCTTGTGATGGGCCTGGAAAGGGGGGACATGTTAAATATCCACTTAGGATCATGTCTTGTCAGGGCTATACTGGATGTATAAATAAATTTTGATAGTAATATTCCATTTTAGTTGGAAAATGCAGTTAGATCTTTCGGGAGTATAAGTGATCAAGGAGTAGTAACTCATATCACGGGAGGCAACTTGTGCAAAGTTCCATTACAATTAATGGGTGGCTTTGTGATTTCTTATGGGCACAGGCATCCTAGGTAATTCAGTCATATGGTTCTTCATTATTTGCATATGGCCTCTTTTTCCTACGTGCTCATTTTGTTTGGACTTTTAGTTTAATGTTTCTATTCAGTGGGTGTGGTTATTGACAAGAACTTATTGAATCCATCATTTGGCTCATAATATATTAAAAGTTGCTCTTGCTACTTAGCCTAGAGCCTTAAGCATTGTCCAAAGATGTGTTGTAGGAGTAACCTATTACCTTCTGGGTGGAATTGTCACAACATGGGCATTCTTCTTAGCAATAATTATTGCAGTAGTATAATGGCTAGGAGGATTTGAAAGGCATTATGGCATTAAGATTTCCAAGTTTTAGCTAAGGCTTATCTCAGGACCCCACTACTCGTCGTATTTGGTTTGGTATTACTACCGCACATGACTTCAAAAGTCATGATGATATTACCGAGGAACATCTTTATAAGAATATTTTTGTGTATGCCGCTTTCTTGATTGCTTTTACATCAGGCAAATTTGGTTAATTCTTTTTTTAATGTGTTGTATTATCCTTGATAATATCATTTCTTTTGGTGGAAAAGGGGGATTGCCTTCTTATATTTCTAAGTCTAGGATCTGACTTGTATCATTGAAACTAAACTAATAGGAATTGAACCATTATGGCAACAAAAAATTTGATTCAGAGGAAGAAAAAGAGGCAAAAATTGGAACAAAAATATCATTTGATTCACTGATCCTCAAAAAAAGAAATAAGCAAACTTCTGTCATTGAGCAAAAAATGGGAAATTCATGGAAATTTTACAATGCCCACCCCATAATGGTGCACCTACATGCCTTCATCGATGTTGTTTCTTGACCAGAAGACCAAGAGCTACCTATTGAGACTTCAGTCTATCTGGACACATACTTCGTGAAATGGTTTATGCATGTTGGTTACTTGAAGCAACAAGATCAAGTTAGTAAGGATTGAACTATCTCTCCGTTTTTCTATTCATTTCTATGATTGATGATCATAGAGGGCCCTTTTACCATTCTGTATAAATGGGCTGTCCTATTTGTACAGATATGGTCGAGGGGCACATTCAATCCTTGTTTGCCTATTAGTTTCCCACTTGTCTTTTCATCGTGGGGTAGAGTAGCTTGGTAGCTTGCAAGGCTCATAACCTTGAGGTTACGGGTTCAAATCCCATCTCCACAACATTTTTTTGACAAAAAAATTTAGGTTTGGTTTTGTTAATTTGTTAACTAGTAATCAATTACCATTTTTCTTTGGGAGCCGGAGAAAAAGAAGGAGGGATAGAACCAATATACTATTGTGATCAACTTTACTTAATCCTTTATTCTATTAACTTAAATACATTAAGTTATTATTTCGGGCGGATAGCAAGAATCTAACCCTCATCTTCTCCTTGGCAAAGAGAAATTTTACCATTCGACTATATCCGCATCTTTTTTTTCGTTCCTGATACGAAATGTATAGATTATATTGGAGCAGAGCTAGGCCAAATACTCTCTTTCATTTTCATATTTGATGTTTTTTATAGTATACATAATTATATATATAATATAATTTTATATAATTTTAAAATTTATTATATTATGATATATTGTGAATAAAAAAATAAAGAACCTTTTTTTCGTTTATATATCTTATTATATATTTATATATTTTATTTTATTTTAATATAATATTTGTTTACATAGTTTATATATAATTTATAATACATATTTATTTCATATTTATATAAACAAAATTTACAAAACAAATACACAAATACATAAGTTTGACCCTTCCCTCTTCTAATTTTTAGAATTTTTTTCTTTATTTGTATTTATTTTTGGGGCTTATATGGAATTTTAATGTGTCTCACAACATGAAAGAATTCGGGGAGGGGTCAATTGTAGATCTAAAGAGAATAGGTTCAAAAGACGAGAGAATTAAGGATATCCACCAAAAAGACTTATCCAATCCATAATGATGTACTGGAAAATACAACCTTTTTGTTACCCATCCAACCATCAGGAGAAGCAAATACAACGGGTACACTAATCAGTAAGATTGATGAACTAGCAATTAATGTAAAAATAACCAATTGGAAAGCAATAGTCATGTTTCTAATCCTCCAATCTACCAACAAAAGAATTATACCATTTGATCTTATTATCAGCCAAAAAATTGTTAAAAAAAAAATGCATCATAGAAGTATTTTACCATGACTCCATCATTGATTCTATATGACTTATTACTGACTTTTACCATTTTATTTTATGAAGGCATAGAATCAAGAGTGGTTTTTTTACTTTAGAAAGGGGCATGCTGGATCATGCATCTATATATTTATATATATAGAGGCCTATAGATTCATACCGATATCTTTCTATAGGTAGTAATGGTATCAACTTATATGTCTGTGTTCTACTCAGCAGAAAAAAAAAATATCGAGGGTTCAAATCCCTCTCTTTCCTTTCATGGTTTGGTGAATAGATTTGTTGCTTTTCTTTATTTTATTGGTTTTTCCCTTTCAATATCATAAAAGGGAATGGCTCAGCTAAGTGGGATAGCCGAGCCAGAAAAAAAAAAATATTAGATACAAATGGGTTGAAAAGAAGGGAAAAAGGAATACTTTTTAAATCTAACTTGACCCACCTAACCTTATATGTATGGTGGAATCAAATTGATTCCTTCTTCAAGCATTAGGATTCTCGTCTCAGTTAAGAGGAGTCATGGAAAGAATAGGTTCAAAGTAATGATTAATTCCTTTTTCAAATCCTGCAACAGCTGCACAAGCTCTTCCTACATGCCATAAATGACCTATGAATAGGAAAAATCCTAGAGCAAAATGAGAGGTAGCTAACCAACTTCTAGAGAGACATAATTGACTGCATTGATCTTGGTCGCTATGCCCCCCATGGAATTTAAAGAACCTAAAGGAGCATGAGTCATATATTCCATAGAATGTCGTTCTTACCAAGGCTGGATGTCTTTTTTCACCCTACTCAAGTCCAAACCATTGGGGCCCCTTAGAGGTTCTAACCAGGGAGCATGTAGATTCCAAGAACACATAGTTTCTCCTCCAAAAATAACTTCCCTAGTCGGGGAGCACATTAGATATTTACCTAAACTGATAGGTCCTTGAGTGGATCCCACGTTAGCCCCAAGACATTGGTCTCTAACTAGAAAAGTAAATTCTTAAGCTTGAGAAGCTTCCAGTCTAGTAGGCCCATAAAACTCACTAGGCTAAGCGGTATTATTGAACTAGACAAAGAAATAAGCAATAAACCAAAAATAGATAAAGAACCTAAACTATAAGACAAGTATGCCTCTCCATATCATACAAATGCATGTCGAGCCCATGCAAAGGGTTTGGTTAAGATATGCCATATTCCACCAAGTATACAAATGGAACCTAACCATACATGCCCTCCAATTATATCTTCCAAATCATCCACACTAACAATCCACCCCTTTCCCTCAAAAGGGAATTTTGGTAAATAACCAAATACAATACTTGGGGTAAAGGTCAAGTTGGTAATTTTTCTTACATCTCTTCTCCTCCCCCCCCCCCCCCCCCCCCCCCCGGCGGGAGCCCAGGTATCATATACACCCCCAAAATAACGAACCTTGAACACTAGAAGAAAAGCACCTATACCTAACAAGATTAAGTGAATCCCCCAAATTGTAGTCATTTTATT